>NC_140955.1:42911036-43398536 GCF_014529385.1 Adiantum capillus-veneris
GCTTTGTGCAGTTGTATAAAGAGGTTGTTGCTTGCCTATGGCAAGCTATGTGGAAGGTATGAACTATACAAGGCCCCAATCAAAGAAGTACCTGTCCCAAATCAAACCGATGGGAATTCTTGCGGCTGGAGATGTCTTCTCCATGCAGAATATGTCCTGCAAAGCTACTTTGCATTAAAACCTTTCATGACTAAGGTACCCATTTGGCAATGCATTCAGTTAGTTTTGGTTTAGTCTATAAAAGAATTCTCACCATGTGGTCTTTCAATTTTGCAGAGTGCTTTAAAAAACTACACATATGATTATTTGCAAAGATACCGGGCAAGTTTAATACAACAACTGCTTACTATGTCTAGCCCTAGAGAGCTTGAAGATAGCGGCTTGGATGAGCGCACTATTGATCTTACAAAACATGACGTGCCACCACGAAAAACCCCTACATCCGATATAGTGGAATCGCATCGGGCCGAGGGTGTCATATCAGCAGAAGATGAAAGAGCCGAGGATGAGGAAAGGACAAATGAGCATATGGAAGCTGCTAAGGTTCAACCGGAGGAGACAATGAAAGAGCCAAGTCAGCCAGTGGAGGAGCCAAAAGAGCCTATGGCTGAAACCCAAGATGAGGAAAGCAGGCCTATAGATGAGCAAAAGGATATGGATGAGGAAAGCAGGCCTAGGGATGAGCAAAATGATATGGATCAGGCAAGGATGTATGAGGCAAGCCGATCAACCTTGAATCAGGCAGAAAGGGCCATGGGGGAGACTCCTGATGAAGATTTGAATGATGACTATGAAGATAAAGCGGAGGAGAGCAACAACGACATGAACACTACAGAGACCCAGTATGGACCCTTGCTACCTGTAGATACGGTTGTTCCGGTAATGTCTATTCAAGTATGGCAAAATATGTTCAGCTTCTAACTACTTATATGTACTTGTCAACTTTTACAGAGGTTGATTATCTTGGACGTCAATGGATTGCTGCTGATGCGGGTGCCTCTCGGTGACAGAGGACCCTTTGAGGATTTGCAAACGTTTCGGATGGGAACTTGTCGAGTCGTGGTTCGTCCAGAAACCAAGGAATTTATTGAGTTTCTTCTTCCGCGCTTCAGAGTTGCCATATGGTCTTCAATGCAAAGTCAAAACTTATCGCCACTAGTTGCAATAGTTTGCAGTGTATGCCAAGCTCACACGTCAGATTTTGCCTTTTTGTATGATCAAAGAAAATGCGTTACCGTTGAGGGCCACTACCACCCTAAAAAACCAGGATTACCTCTTTTGTACAAACCGTTTAGCCAAATCGGTGTACCCTTTGATGCAACTAATACACTACTAATTGATGATACTCCTGAAAAGGGAGAACTAAATCCGCCGGGAACAACTATCTCACCACCTTCTTTCGAGGGGCATTCCTTCGATTTTTACCTTGAAGACATTCTGATTCCATACTTACAGAAATTGTATCTCAGTCCATTGTTCACGGACGAGTTTGTACTTTCTAATGAATTAAGATGATTTTTCTATCTGTCTTTGTCTTGTCTAACATATATATATATATATATATATATATATATATATATATATATATATATAGAGAGAGAGAGAGAGAGAGAGAGAGAGAGAGAGAGATTTGACGTGGTAAAGAAATGTATTTCAAGCACACTTTTTCACAGGGCACAATTGAAAAATGAGATCAATAAACTTCATGTCTTGAAAGTCATTTGTATACACTTGGGTTTACAAGAATATCTGTTACATTGACACTACTTCAACCCGACCATCCAACTCTTTGCACAAAATATCTTTTTCCCTTCGCCGCATCACCTTACGGCCAGCTAAGAAAAAGGAAAAATCTGATAGTTCCTTGTCCATTGACTCTTCAATGATGTCATTTTGCAAATGCTGAAGACTGCATAGCTCCCTTATTGTAACCACCAATAGTAGGCCATGCTCTTTATCAATCACTTCCACATCCACAGTAGGATTATCTTCCAAACCTGCAAAAACCTGGTCCATAGGAATGTACTTACCGTTTAGCATTTGTGATCGCATATACCAAAATGAGAGTAACAGTGATTGGCTTGCAATCATGTACTTGACAACTAGAGTATCAAGCGCGACCTCGCACCGTAAACCAATCTCTTCCTTTGCATACCATCCTTTGTCAAGAAGTTTGTCACAGGATGACTGCTGAAATGACTTGCACATGAACATAGTTTTTGTAACTCTGATGTTGTAACTATGAAACAGCTCTATGAAGAGTGCAACAGGACAAAAGTTTGCAATTCTAACCAGTTTGGTAGGAATAGAGCTACGTAGAGACCTTTGTATATCCTTGTAGAGCTTACTTCGCATTGCCTCCACCATTGTTTCCTCGGGAACTGGCCAGTCCACAGTGTTCCAATCGGTTGGTAGAGGCACTTTCACCAACATGCCATTCTTATTCCCTGAGCTCAGTTGGTAAAAGTGGTCATAAAAAAAGATTCCCTCATCAGCCAATCTTTTGCTGCTCCTCTCTGAGTACTGTAGAGAACCAATATGGGCATGTACAACATGGAAGAGGCCTATTATGCACTCCACAGGTTCCCATTGCTCATAAGAAGAGGGATAAACATCTGCAATATATATAAGAAGAGTTAAACTAAGAGTATCAATAAGTACAAATGACAAATCTAATGCAATTGAGCTGTGAAGAGTGGAGACATTACTCATAACAAGCGGGAGAAACATTGCAAAATATATAAGAAAAGTTATAATGAGAGTATCAGTAAGTTCACATGTCAAGAGTACTTACAATTGCAACGTGGTTGATGTATATCTGATACATTTCCACCGTTTGCTATCACCTCTGGATGGGTAAACACATGCTGAACAAGAACTTCCTTTACAGATCTTTTGCCGATCTCAACTTTGAAATCCAACACCCTGGCCTTCCATGGTGAGCGGTAAACGTTGATACCACTAGACCTCTTGGGTCTTCTTGGTTGCATGAGGACCCATGAACCTTTGTTTATCCTTTGTCCAACCCATTGGTTGTCTGCACTTATTGAAGCTGGTATTGTAATTGAGAATATGCTACTACTTGGCCTTCTAGGCAAAGTGCCGTTGTTGGTTGTTGGTGTGAGAGACAATAAACACCTGGAGGCTCTTGGGCGAGAAGACGTGGACGCCATAACTCTCAGAGAAAAGCTTTAGTGGAGGGAGATTCACTTTGAAAGCATTCTAATGGAGGGAAAGTGTTTTAAAATTCCAATATCTTGTGCGGGCTTAATGGTCACCCTCCAGTACGTTAATGACCGTAAGAGAATATCAGAAGTGGGACCACACGCAAGCACCTAAAAGCTCGGTAAAAGGAAGGAAATTACTATGCTACAATCCTAGTTTCGTGAAAGTTTTATGCTATTTTCCTATTTTTTGAGTCTTTCCAGGTACTTTCCTACGTAACGTAGCCTTCATGCTCATTGGACGCGCTCTATTTTTCTCTCTCTTCATATGGCCCTCCAAATGACCTCCGAAATTTCCTAATGAAGTAGCCCATCCTTGCCATCGCCTGTGAAATGTAAAAGGTTAGTGAGATTAGCAAAGAGAGGTGGTGCATTTGTTATTGGATCCTTTGGATAAATAGACCCATCGGTCCACAAATCCAAATGATGTTCCTTGTTTGTCCTTCTAAGTTCTTTCTCCCGTTGGGATAAAAAAGACTCCTTCCTATGTTTCTTCAATGGTGCGTACGCTTGATCAACGTGAAGATGATGTGTATTCTTTCTTTGGGTAAGTGTTTAAGATGAAGGGGATGGGGATTGCAAGTTCAAATTGATATTTTCATCGTGAAAAGAAGTGTTGTCCATTCTTATGACTAATGAAATATCTCAAGTTTTGGCAGCGAAGGCATGGCAGCTCGCGTTTGAAATCAATGTAGTCCCATGTTTAGAGTTGATAAAGTTCCTGTAGCTTATGTTTTTGGAGGGAATGCTTGTAAATTGGTGTTTCAAATCATTAGTCATACGTTTATTTAAATTCTTGAAAAGAGAAAGGACAAGTAAACAAGCCATGAGGTAAGCTTACACTTAAGACCTTTATGCTTCTCTATGCTTTGTTTCTAAAGTCAAAAGAGTTAAGCTAATGTCTCCTTAATAACAAGTGATAAAATCACCAGGCCTCCTGGCATAGTAGAAATTTCTTTTTGACATGCAAATTTTTAAGCCCCTTTTCATATGCTTTGTGTACTGCGATCAACTTATATAATTTGCCAATATAAAACATAAATTCAAGGGTATAAACACAAAAATTGAATGGCAATTTTAAGATTCTAGCATGTCAAATGACACGCCAATTGGTTGGATGAATTGTGACAACCCTTCCACAACTTGTTTCTATTTCTCGCTTTCCAACACTTTTAATCTTGATAGTTACACGTAGAAGAAAATACAACCTCGCACAAGCACAAACTAGGACTTGAGATTGCTATCAAAATCTTGGGGTAGTGTCCATTCCCACGGTCAAGGGTCGTTGGGAGGCGGACGAAGATCGCATGGTGAAAATTGCAAGGCAACTATTGCAGAGATGTTCAATGGTGTTGAACTCATGCTGCACATGCGCCTGCACCTCTAATTTTTCCTCTGCTAATGTGTCGCTTGTTGGTGTTATTCTCAACACTAATTTGGCATAAAACCATTTGATTAGGCAGATCATGATCGTTAGCCCACTGACCTTGACGGTCAAATAAAAGTGTGCGTACTTTTTGCACTAGTCACACATTCGTAAATAGCACTAAGAGTTCGAGAACTTATTAGAGACTCAAAACAAATCATCAGAAAATCTATGAAAAGTGTGTTTAAGTGGATGATGTTGATTTTGAAATTCTCATTCCATAATGCCACATTTGCATCTATCACTTGCATCTATCTTGTGGCATTGTTTCATGTGTAGTCTATGAATAACAAAAAGCATATGATCATACGTACTCATGCCACAAATTCACGATCATCTGATCAATGCCTAGTGATGCAACCACGGTTATGAAGAAGTAACTTAAAGTGGATCACTCTTGTTAAATTACTTCTATATCATCTTATCTTAGCACTTTGTTCTCTTTCCATGGAGATGGGACTTGTACGACCAACTTCCAAAAAGGCAAGGGCTTCTAAAAGCTATCACAATCGGACTCATGCTCAAATTGGTCACACGCATATAAATTCCAAAATATGCAACCTATACAAATCAGAGTAAGGGACACAAGGTATTTCGCCCACCAATATAATAGTGCGTGGGACATGTAAAACACATGTGCAAAGCTTGTATTAGCCTCTAGCACTTCAACAAAGGAAGCATGAGTTCCTACAGGTAAAAGCTTCAAGGAAATCTGAAGACAATCTAGGACTAAGAATAAAATTTCGATTCAATTAACAGAAGGGCTTGTAAAAAATTAGTTCAACAAAGAAATCATGAGTCTGTTCACAATTAAAGGTTCAAAGATATTCTTGGACTAAGAATAAAATGTCAGTCTAAAGTATCCATGGACCTTCAAGGGTTTCTTACGTTTTTCTATCGAGATTGGAGTTTTATCAAACACCGAGCAAGTTTTCTCGAGCAAAGGAAAGGTCAAGCAGATCCCACCAAAGAAAATTATGAAAATTGGAGACATATTTTTTAATTTGATTCAAGCTATTTATGAGTCCACTAGAGTGTGGGCAAAAAAAAAAGGTAGCTTTAACCATGCTAGATTATTTTAACCACCTATTACATACAGTAAACACCTCCAATTATGATGTTGCCTTAGGCACAACTAAAGACACTTGCAAGCATGTCGCATAGTCATTTTTCATGAAAATATTAAGTGAGGCAATATTGGGGTGAGAATAGGTTGTCGATTGACTAATATGAGCAAGCCACTAGCCTAACTTTTGTGTTTGCTTGGCAAAGGTAATTATGCACATCATCTTACACTACAAGAACTAGCAAGTAAGCCAACTTTGCTTAATTCAAGCTTTTGGCCACTGTCGACGATGAGAAAAAGAGCAAGTGGCAGCAATATGGAATTGCACAATCCATCTTTCCTAGGCATTGCAAGCCAGAAGATAATTGACATAGTTTAGTATGATTTATCAAGAGATAGATAACAAGACTAAAACTTCACCACAAACGGCACCAATGATGTGAAACATTCTCGGGTAAAATGACGTTGGTAGTAGAGCTTGAACATATTGTATCTATACATGAGGTGACAAAGTTTCTGCTATTATGCCTTCAAAAAAATGCACACCATGTGGATTGTTATGACTGTAGATATGTTTTTGAGAACATGGATTAGACATGTAGGTATCTTTTTATTAATACCTTTGTCTCTTAAAAGAGAAAAACAAAGCCTTCAATTCAGGGAGCATTAGATTCATATCAGCATACACATAGATCATGAAAGCGCTTCTCCAAGAGATACAACAATAGAAGTCCTTGTACATGTGCAGCTCTTGATGCTCATTACTGAACAATGGCCACTCTACAATAAATATTTTGGGTCGGCATTATGTAGACACTAATTCTTGTGTGGTTGGATGGCTAGACCTTTGTTGCATTAGAATGAAGAAATCCACACCCATTTATTGTTGGGAGTAAGAACGAAGAGGTGAGTGGCGCCAGGGGGTAGAAGGGGCAGTGAAGAGAGAGACGAAGGTGGTCACACTCATTGGGATAAAAGGCAAGGTTGAGTGAAAATTGCTAAAAAGACTCAAACGCGATTGGTGCTTCACTTCCAAGATTTCAGCTACATCGCTTCTCAATTGACAAATAGCGCAATCTTTCAAAAAACCAAGGGGATAGTGGACTGATATGAGAGCCACGAGAAGGTAGAAACAGGGCTATTTTTGGGATATTCCATGACAACTTAGCTTATTAACCCTAGGCATGACCTAGCTCTAAAACCTAGTCCGCGTTGCCGCGGACTGATTTGGGAGGGTTTCAATTTCTATAGAGATTATATACATACATTGTAATGATAAATAAATAAATAAATAAATATATATATATATATATATACACACACACACACACACACACACACACACACACACACACACACACACACACACATATATGTATATGTATATATATATATATATATATACATATATATATATATACATATACATATATATATATATATATATATATATATATATATATATATATATATATATATATATATATATATACATATACATATATGTATACGTGTATATATATATATATATATATATATATATATATATATATATATATATATATATATATATATATATATATATGTATATACATACACATATATATATATATATATATATATATGTAACGTGCTGTTACAGGAGAGAGACTAGACCAAAACTAGACCTCTCATTCATTAATCCGTCATCTCTCTTATATCAAGAGAGGTTAGTTACATGCCAAGAATGTACTAGTGTCCTCCCACACTAGGTGGTCGGACACATGACCTACATGACCACACACCACACCTCCCCCCTCAGGGAGAAAAAGATGGATATCTTTTTTACAATTTTGGGTTGAGAAAAAACTTGACACAAAGGGATCAACTCCGAAGCTTCATCTGGGGGGAGTGATCATACAACGGCTCAGGGGCTGGGACTGATCTTAGGGGCTAGACTCGACATCATGTCGAACATGATCAAGGCATGGAACTCGACATCTCACTTATGCAAACATCAGGTTGCTATCATGATGTAATGGACAAGACGAGGAAGAACGAACTGAGGACTCGACAAGAAAATCTCTCGACATAGGCAACGCACTAGGTTGCTATCCCAATGTGAATGGCTAGACGAGGAATGACTAAGACATACAATCTCCAATCCACTTGAGAGTTTGGTGTGAGTGTGTTTTGCTTTATTGAAAACCAACTACATGCTTGATCTAACGTTGAAAAGAGTATCACTAAACACAATGAAAAGTTTTTGCTTCAAGATCCCGCTGCTCGAAACAATCACGAAAATCCAAGCGCAGTAACAAACTTGCCATTCCCTTGCTGGGTGAACTTGCCATTCCTTTGCTGGGTGAAATAGTACTCGATTCTGACTTAGTGAGAGGAACACCCTCATGATCTGCTATCATCTTGAGCACCTTAACCATAGAGGAGGTCTTTTCCAGAATGTTGATAGAATCATCAAGGACAAGAGGAAGCTCAGGAACCAGCGCAATGTGATGTGCATGGGCAAGGAAAAGAGAAGGAATGATAGAGGAAGCGAAGGCAGAAACAACAACATGCCTCTTTTGGCCATAAACTCCATGGTCAGCTCTATGAGTGCCACCACCAGAGATGCTGAAATTTGTCATCAGGTTGTCCACACTGCCCTTCTCTAGCAAACTGGCCAACAATGCAAGCCAATAGTACTGCATCTGAATCCCTGTAGCTTGAATAGGAACTGCAGTCTGGACTGCAGTAGCAACATGCTTCAAAGCAGGCTTCTTTCCTGACGTGGGGGTCCTCTGGATCTTGTGCTCTGACTCCGCAAAAGTGGATTCCTGAGACTTGGGTGCCATGGGAAACCACCATAATAGCATGAACTGCAGCGCATGAAACAACAGAAGCACAAGGAGGGCAAGGGTGAGATCATGGAAAGAAGCAGCAGGGCTGAGGATCTGCGGAACATAAGCAATGATGATGACAGTGTAGGAGAATACGCAGCATGAAACAAGCAGGGCTGTCATGGCTCGTGGTGGCAGTGACCCATCAATCTGTTGACTCTCTGGTGCTTTCTCGCTCGCTAATATGATTAAGAGATTACCGTTGGAGCGACCCTGCTGTTGGGGAACTACAATGCAAGGCCCATAGAGAAAGGTGTTTAGTATGGGTGTATTACAAGAGGAAAGACCATTAGAGTTGAAAGGAATTCTCTGTTGCATGGCAGTCCACTGCTCGCTTTTGTTCGGCATGGCTTTGGGGATGTTCATCTGGAAAGCTTCTTGTATGACTGCAACTGAGGTCAAAGGCTCCGGTGAAAATGGTGACGATGAGCCCTTGTTAGAGTCGAACTCTGACGAACTACAGCTTGCCGGAGCCTCCATCAGCAGCTGCGCCTAAAGCAGAGGTGTCCATGGCGTCTCTAGCTGCGGGGTTTAGCGTTTTGTATTGTTTCTGAGGTTTAGCTAGCGGGGCTGAGGGGCGACTTCAAGATTGAGATCAGGGGTTCGATGATTGTTGCGGGATCTCACACACACACGAGACACTCCAGCCTAATCGGGCTCTATGGGGTACGCCATCGCTAAATGAAGCAAGAAGATGAAAATCAAGAAGACCCTAACTACCTATGCCTATACATGTGCCCGCCGCCTCCACCAATGTAACATGTTGTTATGTTGTTACAGGAGAGAGACTAGACCAAAACTAGACCTCTCATTCATTAATCCGTCATCTCTCTTATATCAAGAGAGGTTAGTTACATGCCAAGGATGTACTAGTGTCCTCCCACACTAGGTGGTCGGACACATGACCTACATGACCACACACCACAATATATATATATAGGGGGAGAGAGAGAGAGAGAGAGCGGATGAACTTAGGCGGAAGATGGTGAAGGAATCGGGTGGAAGTCCATGCCCGCCCTCATTAGAGCCCCGTCTCGCCCTCATCAGGGACTGAGAGGCGGTTTGGAGTGTTGTTTCGCATGACCTGCTGCACTTGCTCTCAATGGCGGACAACATGACCTACTAGACAAGTCACTTACACTGCAAAAATTCAGAGCGGCTATGGAGTATAGTGCACGCAGGCTCGAAGCTCTATAAACGCTGCAAGCTAGACGTGGCTCTTCCTCGGCCCACCCCCATGAACGCTATGTTGCCCTTGCAACCAGTAGCTTTACCCAACATGCCATGATACCATCTGCTTGTGCTGACGCCCATCATCTGTTGCCTCGTCATCACCTGAGGCGGCCTTGTCATAGCTGTCCCTTTCCATGAAATACCACCAATTAATGGTGACCACCTTCGCAAATCATGGTGCTTTGTGATGCCCTGTGCTCGTCATTGTCTGCACTATAAGAGAGGAAAACAGGGATCGAAGGGGATAGTAGCGATGGACTTGAGCAAGGATTTGATGGGGGTAGCCACGGGGAGTCGGGAGCATGAATGAAGAAAGGATCAGGATGTGATATTCATCATAAAGTTTCCCCGCAAGGATGTATTGCACTTGTAGATGAAGCAGCCTGATTTCAAGCATGTAGTTAGCCATTTATGTTTGCATGAAGGGGAAAGAGTTGTTATAGGTGAGATAGAAAAGAACATGCAACTCAACTCAGAGCACGGGGAGCCATCACGGGCTGTTCTCAATAGATTCAGAAACACTTCTGCTAGCTGCGATCTGTAGCTACTCAGACTCAACTCCTCCCCGACAACTATGAAGCAACAGTGCTACTGAAAAGCACTGATCAGCAATTAGTCAGGCGGCTTATGTTGGATCTAGATGGGAGCATGTGGCAGGTTGTGTCATCTGAAACAGTCACCAATCTGTGCAACAATACCATGTGCGGACCATATGGGGTGTGCGTAGATGCACGAGAGCGTGCATGCCTCTGCCTGCCTGCCAGGGTTCACCCAATTGATAGATGTGGGAAACGTCTCTCATCTGCAGTCTGGACAACTTGCCTAATTTGTCAAGCTGCGACAATGCATACTCCATCAATATTTAGCTCGGGATTAGTTATGTATCTGGTGATGCACAACATATATTTTGTGGGCTTAGTAATAATAAGAAACATTTTATTTTATTGGAATTTATGCTCAAGCAGAGGCATTTCCCACCTCATCTTATCAAAAGGCTTCATCGAGTCCACCTCATGCAAGTTTTCCCATGGCCGCTTGTTGGTGTAGGCAGGTCAAATTTGAGCCTAGCCGCGGTAAACAACAAGCTAATTGGTAAACACCAAGGCACATTGCAACTACATCATAGTGTTACCTTGGTGGGCTCGTGCGTGATCATTGCTTAGAACTTCTAGTTGTTTGCGCAAGATAGCCTAGATATTGCTTAGCTTCGCGTTAGCAACACATTTATTTTTTTAGTTTTAAAGGAGAGTGGGTTCTCCCCCCACACACACACACACACACAACACACAGTTTAGATCAAGTATGGGCAGAGAGAGCGTGAGAGGGAACTAGCACTTTGAAATTGAAGCTATAACTTAAGCTGAATTATCACCATTGATCCCTTGTCCATGTGGCGATTGGTGGTTGACAATTCTGGTTACTTGCAAGCTAAAATCATACAATAATTGTATGTGTAGCATGTTATCGTATTCTTTGTTGCACTCCATGCTCAACTTAGTACACAGTTAAAAGGAACATTGCACTTTGTGTAAAGGAATGTAACCTTACCAAAATCTTAAAATAATATAAAATCCTGTGTTTACATCTATTACCCTCTATAAGTAATTTTTAATTTGAGTGCCATGCGTGTATGCACGTTCGTGTGTGTGTGTGTGTGTGTGAGAGAGAGAGATGTGTTAGTGCGTGCGTGTGTGTGTGTGTGTGTGTGTGTGTGTGAGAGAGAGAGAGAGAGAGAGAGAGAGAGAGAGATGTGAAGTGTTGCACAAGTACAAGAACAATTGCTTATTGTTTTCATTCACATCTAAAATTTCAGAGGCAATTTAAAGATATTTACTAGCTTTGGATATTCTCATGTGACGTTAAGTATTGACAATATATATATAGATTTGATAATGATATGTAAGTTTTTCTACTTGATTGGATGGTATCATTCGGTTTTTTGTTCGCTCAACAAATCTTGCTCGATGTCTAGAATTCCCCCAAGATTGCACCTTATAAAAGCAAGGCCCTTATATGTAGAGCACATATCGAAAAAACCATGTGAGTCTCTGCCTGTTTCATTTCATCAGGCAAAGTAGTCAAATATACACACATACAAATGTGTGTATGTGTGTGTGCACGCAGGCGTGCACACGTGCACACACCTATTTCATTTCATCAAGCAAAGTAGTCAAACATACACACATAATATGTATGTGTGTGCGCACGCATGCACGCTTGTGTGTGTGCGCGCTTGTTTCATTTCATCAAGCAAAGTAGTCAAATATACAAACATAAATATGTCGCACGCGTGCACGCACACAGAGCAGCCACCCTTCCTGCCATCAAGATAGGGTGGAGTCACATGGCATGAGTATACTTGAAGTTGTTCAAGGGAAGCTTTTACGTTACCACATGTTGGAAACTTGGAATTCGCATGACAAAAGCAACTCCATACTCCAACAGATTATATACCAGAATTAGCAAATCAATAATTATTATGTCTCTCATAAGAAAAGGCACATTATGCATCCACCAACAGGTTACAATGCATCTACCAAGTTAATTCATAAGAGATTTGACTTACGTAAGCTAAAACCAGATTTGTGCACATTATACATGCACCTTATCTACTCCCTGACATAATATATCATGTCAATGAAACCCAAACAAGCTGATCGCATTACCCCTTGCCGATGATGTGATTGCCCTTGAGCAATACCAGCCAATGAAAACAATTTACCTCTACCAACAGCATCGAGGGCACTTCACTTCTCTCTGTACTCTGTTAAATATAGCTTGTAGAAATTCTTACATATTGTCAGTCGCTTTAAGTCAATTTTACACCACAAGCCTTAAGAAACACACTCCCAACCTCTCTATAGAACGTAGAGCATATGAATTATACAAGACAATTTTTGCTCATGTGAGCATTTATTTTCCTTAAAAAAAAGGGGGGGGGGAAGAGGGGGGGGGGGGGGGGGGGGGGGGGGTGTGCGAAGAAAACAAACTCATTGAGGATCAAAATGCATGTTTCAGGACTTTGAAAGTGCGTTCCGAGTACATCACCAACTAAGAGAGGAACTTTATTTGAGACAGCAAAAGTGAAGTTGCAGTCTTCTTGGCACTGCCATTGATTGGTAAATGATATAATTGGGCAATTCACCTCTGTAATTCAACCAGAAGGCTGAATAAACAACATTGACCCATTGCTAAAAGGTGAATCACGCATCACACGGTCTACATATTTAAAACAAGAGCATCCGCATCCCAGAAGCTTTATACACCTGCATTGAACGAAAAGAGAAAGAAACATTAAGGTGCTGAAGAACAAACCCCTAGAAAATTATAACCTCTCAAATGCTTGCAGAAATGCTCATAACTTGTGGCTATAATTCTTAGCCATAGCTCAACCCAAGCAAAACCTCGGCTCCAAGGAGCACCTATGTCTTAGAGAGACCTTACAATACCTCTCCCAACTATCACAAAATATAAAAGTCCTTCATCAAACAGTAATGCTAAGGCAAACACTCGTTGATTAAGCTCTTTACCATATGACCCATGCTTGTTTATGAGATCTGTAACTCTGTGTGCTTTCCAAAAACCGAAATGCTTTGGAAAAAGCAAAATATATAATTTTATGCTCTTGAAGAGGACAATTTTCCAATTAAGAATGTACCCTAATATGTGAAACTCGTGTAAGCTAAGCCCTTTGCTGTCACGTGCACATCTAACCCTATGTGCATGTGGCCAAGCTCACTCCTAATTCTAGGGTTCAAGACATCCTAGGAAGTGTTCTAGCACCCTTGTGAGCCTGTATGCAGGACTTCCATCCCCAGACACTTTAGAGTAGTTGCATACCCTCTGATTGCACATGAGCAAATCCAATGTTTGCTAGGTGTAGGCATTGGGGAGTGTTCCCATACAATTGCATTAGTACCCAATCTAGGTATTTATCTGCATGTGAAGCACCTCTTATAAGTGAATTTATTAACTCATTAATAAATGATATTTTAAGAAATCGTGGGTTTTTATTGGCATTGCCCAACCCAACTTTAATTCCATTTATAAGTGACTCTATGTCACGTGCGTACTTCACTTGCACTATGTGGACATGTTTCTGCTACAGTCTAGCACGAGTCATTGGCTGGACGTGCCTCGCATCTTTGTGAGCCTTTCGTAGGACGTGCATGCCCAGGCTGGTCATAGTTGCATACCCTCTCTTGCACATGACAACATTTCAACATGTAGGTAATTTGCCACATGTGAACCACCTCTTAGACTGGCTTTATTACTAAGTGAATTTTCAGCCTATTTTCAGCATGGTCGTGGGAGCCTGCTTCACCCAGATTTCAGCACCTATATAGGCAGCCCATTGGGCTCTAGGATCAGTAGAGGAGGCAGCAGAAGGCAGCCAGCGTTTTCAGCCTCATCTCACCTAGCGTTTCCAGCTCAGATCAGTCAGCTTTCCTCAGACTCTCCATCAGCATTTTCAGCCGTTGACGGTTAGCGTTTTCAGAAAAGATAGCCAGCGTTTTCAGTTGTGAAGCACCAGTAGACTTCAGCCTAGCCTCGTCGTGGTTGCAGTTCCCTAGCCATCGACATCGCTAGCAGATTTTGGCATTCAGCCATAGCGTCGTCATCGTCGCCGTCGCCGTCGCCGCCGACACAAAACCCCAGCACCTAGTACCCCTTGTGTCTTGGATCGGCATAAGGATCCACAAAACCCATCAAGCACCTCGTCGTTGACATAAACTCCATCAGTACCTCGTCGTCGACATCATCGTCATCGACATAGACTCCATCAGTACCTCGTCGTCGTCGTCATCATCGTCGACAAAGACCCATCAGTACCTCGTCGTCGTCGTCGTCGATATAAAACCCAGCAGTATCCCGCAGTACCCATCAATACCCAGTACCCACCATTAGTAGCATCAATACCCATTAGCATCAGCATTTAGTCATTATATCAGCATTGTGCAAGAATAAAGAAAGTACTTACTCTGGCAACAGAGCAAGGGGACCCTTGAGGGTTTGGGACCCGACATCCCGTGTTCTCTCTCTCTCTCTCTCTCTCTCTCTCTCTCTCTCTCTCTCTCTCTCTCTCATTCAATTCAGTTTACTAGATCCGAGCTAAATCCTTAAACCCGTCCGCTGCACCTAACATTGGTATCAAAGCTCTGTGCGTGCTTCGGCTTTGCGAGCTCAAGGGAAGGACCCAAAGAACCTCTCCCGGTTTTTTTTTCTGAGAGAATCTTAAAGTCCTGATCATGGACTTATTCGCTCTCGTCTTCATTGCCATGTCATACACAAGAACCCAGATCTTGAGTACCAGGATCTACTTGCCTCTTATGTGGATATGGAAGGCGTTGGAGACAGGATCCCTAACCCTCTTCTGCATTCGCTTTCGCATATAGCGTGCATCCACTTCCGTCAACAAGAAACCCTTGGAAATACCTCCAAGCACCCTCACCTTTCAGCTTCACCTGCAATGTTTTCATGACAGGACTATTCGAGTGGTAGTACTTGCTTGCAAGGCAAAGTCAGCATGAAGGCTGGTATTCTGCGGTAGTAGTAAGACTACCTAGCAACTCGGTTGGTCGGTGTCTACATCAGAACAGGACCTACATCCACAAGACCCACGAGTTTGGGGGAGTTTTCATTGGTTATGCATCCACAAGCGTTAGAAGCAATCAGCATACGAAGTACAGAAAGAATCCAAAGATAGAAGTTCGGCAGTTGTGCCTCACCTTTAACAGGGGGATGTAACGTGCGCACTTCACTTGCGCTACGTGGCATCAACATCTTAGCATTTAGTCATTGTATCAGCATTGTGCAAGAATAAAGAAAGTACTTACTCTGCAACAGAGCAAGGGGGCCCTTGAGGGTTTGGGACCCAACATCCCGTGTCATCTCTTCTCTCTCTCTCTCTATCTCTCTCTCTCTCTCTCTCTCTCTCTCTCTCTCTTTCATTCAATTCAGTTCTTTCAAGTGAAGTAAAGTGTCCCTTGTGTTTGTGTGGAGTACTAGATCCGAGCTAATCCTTAAACCCTTCTGTTGCACCTGACACCCTAGGGGGTCACTTATCAAGCATAAGTCAATACCCTCAGTATCAGCACCAAGTACCCGCAGTACCTTAGCATCTCTAGCGTTTTTGCACCAAATCATCCTACAGCACCCCCATCAGCACCAGCATTTTCAGTTTTCAGCCAAAACCTCACCATACCCATCACTACCAACATTTTCGGTTTTCAGCCCAAGACAACAAATCAGCAAGCATTTTCAGATTCAGCCCTTCCATCAGCCAGCGTTTTTCAGTTTTTAGCCCATAGCCTCGTCGAGCTTGCAAATCCCATTCAACATCCCTAGCGTTTTGCATTTTTAGCCCTTAGCCTCGCAGATCCAAGCATCTACAACAAGATCCCGTTAGCATCTTAGCATCTAGGACCATTGTATCGGCATTTGTGCAATCTGAAGCAAATACCTCTCTAGCGATAGAGAAGGGGCCCTTGGAGGGGGGTTTGGGACCCCATCTGCTCTCTCTCTCTCTCTCTCTCTCTCTCTCTCTCTCTCTCTCTCTCTCTCTCTCTCTCTAAGGTGCAGCGGATGTGAATGTTAAACTCTGCTCAAGATGAGTGCTCCGAACTATGCTCAAGGTTCCTTTTACTTACGGAAGGGATAGCCTTCCGTTCCTTTAGTGAGAGAGTGCAAGTGGTCACAAACAAAGTGGATAAACACTGTGAATGAAGGTGCTGAGACTGAGAGATAGACAGAGAAGAATAGGACACCAGAATGTTGTCAAACCCTCCTCCGAAGGCCCCCCTCTCTATGGTGAGAGCGGTCTACTATTGATTGCACAAATCTCTACAATGCTTTGGACTTGCCGATGAAGTCGACGACGAAGAGGACGACGACGAGACGGGCTGAAATCTGAAAACGCCAAGGGATGAAATCTGCATATCTTTATCTGTTGAATTCTGACTCTATGTCGGTGACGACGGCGATGAGGACGACGCGACGACGACGCGCTGAAAACGCAGATGCTGAAATCTGCGTTTTCCGGGCTGAATCTGCAAACTTCGGTGGATCTACTCGTGCTGCGAGCATCTGCTGCGGGAAGGTGAGATCTGCGAGGTTTGGGACTTGCAGTGCGGAGTCTAGACGCTGAAAACTGAAAACATTGATGCAGAGAATGTCTTCACGCCGGAGATCTGCAAAAACGCTAGGCTAAAAATTTGATGCAAAAATGCTAGGCTGAATCTGAGGTCTGCAGCAAAACGCTAGGCTTCCGCTGTCGCCGGGTTGGATCTGCAATGCAAATGAAAACGCTGGCTGATTTTGGTTGCTTGAAAACGCTAGGGTCTTCTTGCTGAGAAGGTGCACTTGACGGTGGTCTTCTGCCTCTTCTGCCAGAAAGTGCTAGCGCTAGGGTTTCTTATATACTTGCTTGACTGAATTGCCCTACCCAGTTTCCCAACAAAAGTCACTTAAAAATAATAAGTGAAAAATAGCAAAAATAGGGAAATTAGGTTTTCTGCACTGTAAAATGCTCTTTATGGAATCTCATGGTAATGCTGCTCATCATGCTTTGTGCAACCAGAGGATATGCATCTACTCTAAGTGTCTGGACATGCACGGTCTACGAACAGACTCACAAAGGTGCCAGAACACTTTCTAGGCTAAACTGACTGAACCCTTGTCATGAAGTAGCTTGTCCACGTGCACATAGGGTTAGATGTGCACGTGACATCGCCTCCTTTTTAAAGTGAGGTACTAGTACCAATGTGCATGGCTTCCTTGTAGGCTGCCAATATCTCGGGATAATCTTTGAAAAACTCTTTATCAACCCACACTGCTTCGTGGGTTCCTCGATCCTTGAACTTCAAAAAGTACTGTCTCACCTGCTTGTTTGAACCATGGCGAAACCGATGTAACAACACTTGCTCCGGCTCCATAACTTCAGCTTCATCGATGATCTCCGATTCTTCTTCTTCCGAAATGTCCTTCGAAGGCGTTCCCTGAAACACTTTCAACCAAGAAATATGCAAAACGTTGACCATGAGTTAGGTCCGTGTCACACTGGGACGGGGTGTGCAAGGCCATGCTGAGCTGGCGTCGTTCCATTCGCCATGAAAAGGCAAAACTTGGCCGCGAGTCTTTGTCAGAGGGGCGGGCAAGAGAGGCCAGCCAGCCAGCTTTCTAATGAAGCGGCCAACTGCAAAAAGCGCAGGTGCAAATACACTCACAGGTTTTGAGACTTGCAAGTCAACTAGAAAGATGGACGCCTTACCATTTGGCTACAGCGGATTCGCTGGCGGAAGTAAGCATTGTTTAGTATATAGCCTAATGTGACAGCCTTTGGCTGGACATCTTCCAAAAAGTGGAATGACCGCCTATCCCAGTGTAACAGGCGCCTTAGGCAATTGCAATTTCATTGAAACCTCATTTACCTTTTTAATGACAGGAAATGGACCATACATTCGGAAAGACAACTTTGGACACTTCTTTCCAACTTGCTTACTTCTTTCCAACTTGCTTAAGACGTTGCTTCATGATTCTTAAATACACCCAATCCCCTTCCTTGATCGAAACTTCCTGACGATGCTTATTAGCCTCCCGTGAGTAAGACTCCTGAGCTTTGCTTAGCCAAAGCTTCACACTCTGAGAAATCTCATCCAACGACTGACTTTCAGCATTGGCATCAGACATTTGACTGACTGAGCGAGTCAAAAGTGACTGGAACGGACGGCCAAAAGCTGCCTCATACGGAGTTCGACCAATGGCAGAGAAACAAGAGTCATTCAAAATAGCCTGAACCAATGGGAGATAGAGCTCCCAATGAGACTGCTGATCATGCACGTATGACTTTAAAACATCAAAAGCCAACTGATTGTAAATCTCTGTCTGACCATCTGACTGTGGATGAAAAGCCGATGAAAAATTCAACTTAGTATCAAAATTTTCAAAGAGTGCGCGCCAAAAATTGGACGTGAACTTGACATCCCTATCTGAAATAATCGATTTTGGCAAACCACAGAGGGGGTACAAATGCTTTATGAACATCTGTGCTACATCTTGCGCGGTGACTATGGCCTTACAAGGTATTAACATGCAAAACTTGCTGAAACGATCAACAATTGTCAAACATTGAGTGTTCCTTGAATGCAAACTAGGTGGAAGGTTAGTCACAAAATCCATAAAAATATCTTGAAAAGGTCCATCGGGAATAGGCAACGGAAGCAAGAGGCCTTTCTGCTTATCCCAAGGAGCTTTTACCTTTTGACATATAGTGCACTCTGTGACATAACGAAACACATCTTTTCGCATTTTAAGCCAATAAAATAATCTTTCTATTTTTTCCAAAGTGGTGCTCGTTCCCCTATGCCCACCCGTGAGAGAGTCATGTGCATCATGCAATATGGTTGGCCTGAGAGAGGGCAACACACAGAGACGTTGACAAAAATATACACCAAACCATCACGAGTGAGATAGTTTCTTGGCCCTTGGGAAGTAAGAGCCTGCAACCATTGCTTACCAAACTCGCAATCCGCATACTGGTTCTTCATGCTGTCGAAAGACACACCCTGAAGAGAAACTGTGGATCGTGACTCAAGAGCCAAAATTTGTCATATGCGACTTAACAAATCTGCAACACGTTTAGCTTTTCCAAGCATATAATCAATCAAACCTCCAAATTGCTCAAAAAATTGTGACCATCGTACTTGGCGATCACTCCAATGTGCACTAAGCATAAACTGGAGTCACTTGAGGGCTTGGTGATCTGTGCGAACTGTAAACTCTCTACCATACAAAAAATGCTTCCAATGTTTAAGAGAGTGAATGGCAGACAAAAGTTCTTTATCATAAACTGAATGGTTCTTTTTTGCACTATTGAGATTCCGACTAAAGAAAGCTGTTGGACGACCATGCTGCTAAAGCACAGCGCCTATGGCGACATTGCTTGCATCCGTCCATACCTCAAAGAGGTCATCCCAAGAGGCGAGGATGAGACACGGCGCTTCTATCACCGCAACCTTGAGAGCTATGAAAGCCTCAATGGCTGCCTCGCGTAAATCCACACGCTGATGGCGAGTCTTTACCCCTTTCAAAACATCAATTATGAGTGCGGCAATGCATGCAAAATTCTCTACGTGCGAACTATATGCTTGACATAAACCAAGAAAAGAACGCACATCATATATAGTTTTGGGCAAATCCTAATTACATACCTGTTCCACCTTCTTGGGGTCTAGCTTGACGCCTGACGCTTTCTGATATAACCCAGATAAGTAACTTCAGTGAGAAAAAACTCAGATTTCTTAGCTGCAATGTACAATTGTGTAACAGACTTGGACACTCCAAGTCAAGAATCAATCGCGACAGCACCAAATAACCACTTCAAAACAATTTACAGATCACAATAGATTTACACTGGCCCGACGGAGTTCCGTGCCTAGAGATATTGGCCCCAAAGACTGGCGCCCCTTTCGGTATTTCTTTATGTATTAATCAATCATCAATGTACAAGAGAGCGGTTAGGGTTTCACTCTCAAACTCTGGACGCTCTGAGAAGTGAGCCCTAACCACTAAATTAAAGGTTACAAGGGATGCTCGCAAGCAGAGCCCCAAAAGCTTCAGAACAAAAGCAGAATCTATATTTCTCTCTCAAACCCTCTTTAGGGTTTTAAAAATAAAGCAGATCATTCTCACCTATACCCACCCACCCCTGGGAAAGTATTGCAATGGATTTCATTTTTTATCTCCCGAGAATACAGAAAGATAACGATGATTTTCCGATTACATGGCACGTCTGAGACGATTGTCTCCGACAGAGACCCCAGATTTATGAGTTTGTTTTGGAAGGCAATTTGGGAGAACATTGGCACGCAATTGCAGTTCTCGTCATCGTTCCACTTGCAGACTGACGCGCAATTTGAGATTGCCAATTCAGTGATTTTAGATTTATTGAAGTCTTGTATCTCGGATCAGAAGACTCAATGGGAAAAGAACTTACCTTTGGTGGAATTTGCCTACAATAACACGATACACTCTTCGACGGGGAAGACGCCATGTGAGATTGTTGAAAGTGCTGCGAAGGTTCCATCCTTCCTGAGCACGAAAGATTAAATATTTGAAGCGGATGAATATTCGCGAGGTTTGGATACGGCTTTTGCCAAGGTTCGCGAGACTTTGCAGGAGTCTCAAGAACGACAGAAAAAGGCAGCGGATCGCCATCGTCGCGACTTGAAATTGAAGGAGGATGATTGGGTGCTCTTACTTTTGAGAAGGCACGCCTACGAAAGAAAAAGGGAAAGGAGAGGCTTTTTCCAAAGCTTAGTATGCGATACTACGGACCTTTCCAGATCACTGACAAGATAAATGATGTCTCCTTCCGATTGAAACTGCCAGATACTTGGAGGATTCATAATGCATTGCATGTGAGTCGCTTGAACCCTGTTAAGGGTGATGTGCCTGATGATGGGGAGCCTGATAAGCAACCCGAAGTGGAAGAAAACGAGGAGATTCTTGTTCCTGAAAAGATTTTGGCACATAACAATACGAAGAAAGGTAAAGTCCGAAGGCGGTTCTTGGTTTAGTTCAAGAACTTTCCTACATTTGATGCGAAGTGGATGGAGGAGGAGGACCTAGCAGATACTCCTCGGATTGTGAAACTTTACCTCGATGTTTTGGTTTAGCATAGTCTACTCCAAACGGAACCCAGAAACTCAGCTTGGCCGAAGATCTGGTGCAGTGGGATGCACAAGAGGGGAGTTACTCCGCTCCTTTGTCAACGAATGCCTCGATTTTGATACTAAAGTCATCGATGTCTCTTTGAGCTTCAGGGATACTGAGAGCTGACAGTATTCTGCTGGATGACTTTATGAAATGTAATTCCTGATTATGATACTGATTTGTTCTTGATTTCTTGTGAGTGCAGGAACTGATAGACGAAATGACTGCAGCATTTTGGTCTGATTGATCTCGAATAGACATGGTTGCAATAGGGGTTAGTCGATCGGACATCGATGAGGTCACGATTGGACCTAGATGTGATTGCTAGCTACATTGCCGATAAATCATGGTCTAAGATCCGAATGAATGTTGAATGTCATGTGATGTCCTGTGATGTCTGGTGATGTCCTGTGATGTCGTGTGATGTGACTGTCGATTTTGTACATGTGCTAAATGTGTGTTCCTAGTACGTAGGTACTAACAGTCAGTGGCTGCTAAGACGGTTTATGGCTTTTGTCGGTTTTGCCTGCGTAATCGCGGTCGATTACAATGCTTTCAAGAGGGGGGTATGTCACAAAGTGATGACGTGGCGGACAGCCAAAACCCTAATTTCCGGAAATCACGGAGGCTTTTTTTTTTTTTTTTTGAAATGATGAGCGACGCGAATTTTGCTTTTTTTTATTAAAAAAAAGAGAAAAGACTCTCTAAGAGACAGAGAGAGAACTGATGCTTTTTATTTTAAAAGCTTTTGGGGCTCTGCTTTTGGGCATCCCTTGTATCTTTAAAAGTGGTGAGGGCTTCACTTCTCAGAGCATCTGGACGCAGAGTTTGAGAGTGAAACCCTGACCGCTCTCTTGTACTTTGATGATTGATTAATATAAAAAGAAATACCGAAAGGGGCGCCAGTCTTTGGGGCCAATATCTCTAGGCACGGAACTCCGCCGGGCCAATGCAAATCTATTGTGATCTGTGAATTGTTTTGAAGTGGTTATTTGGTGCTGTCGCGATTGATTCTTGACTTGGAGTGTCCAAGTCTGTTACAGCGACTGAGTCAAAAATGCTGATTCGGGGGCTCTTTTTTGTGGGTCTTTGACGCTGAAAATCTGCAGGTTTAGGGCTAAAAACGGATGATCTTCAAGGCTGAAAATTGAGGTCTTTCTGTACTTCTTTGGGCTGATCTTGCAGGTCTTCTGATGCTGAAAATCGCTATGGAAAACGCTGCATATGCTAGGATTTGCAAACGCTGGATCTAGGACCAAAAACACTAGAGATGCTGATGACAAAACGCCAGGTTGTCTGCTTCTTCAAAAACGCTAGAAGTTGTGGGATGCTGCGGGGAGATCTGATGCAAAAATGCTATCTGCTGTGGTCTTCTGGCGGTGGTGTGCTGGTGCAAAAACGCCCGGCAAGGGCTGATGAAGAAACACTAGGATGGGGGGATCTGCTGCTTGGAGGGAATCCACGAAGCCTTGGTCTTGCTGAGAAGTTGCCTGCTGAGCTTGGCTCCTGTTGCCTCTTCTGTCAAATAGTGCTAGCTTTGGTTTGCTTATATATTTTCTTACCCAAATTGCCCTGCCTACTTTTGTTGGAAAGTCACTTAAATTAATAAGTGAAAAATGTCAAAAATAGGGAAAATAGGGAAAATAGGCTAAAATCACTGGAAAATTCCCTTGACTGATTCTGATGGATTCTGATGGGAATGCTTATGATCATGTTGTGTGCAACCAGAGGATATGCATCTACACTAAGTGACTGGGCATGCGCGGTCTATGAATAGACTCACAAAAATGCCAGATCACTTCTAATCTAGACTGACTTGACTAACTGAACCCTGATCATGCTGTAGCTTGTCCACGGACACATAGGGTTGGATGTTGTAGCTTGTCCACGGACACATAGGGTTGGATGTGTCACATGATAGTTTCGGAATTCAATTCTAAGTCTGAACGAGCAAATTAGAGCATAATTAAAAAACACTTGTTTTTAGCTAAAGTCGTTTTGCCAACTTTTGGGTCGGGCAAATGACTTGAAGGCGTATAAAAGGCAATCTTTGCCTACACATTTTATCATGTTCATCAAACAGATCAAGCCTTGCGTTTTCTTTAAGATCGAAGGACTCTCAAGCGGCAGACACGCTCCACGCACCATCAGCCAGAAACGCATCCGCGTTTTCAGCACTCCAGATCCGCCTCCATGTTGTTAGCATTTCCAGCACTCGGAATCCGCATCAGTATCTTCCAGCATTTGTATCAGTTTCTATACAGCAGTTAGGGAACATTATTCCCGTTCGCATCTCTCTCTCTGCGTTTTTGTGTTAAGTAATTGTCTTTCACATTTCAGCGTTTCCGTTCCGCAAGTGGGCACCCGTCCGCAGCAGTAGTGCAGGCGGTGTGTTAATATTGTCCTTTCGTCCTGTACCATTCACAAAGTTTGCCATATGGAGTTATTGGGCTTGGCAACTTCCCCCCCCCCCCCCCCTCTCTCTCTCTCTCTCTCTCTCTCTCTCTCTCTCTCTCTCTCTCTCTCAGGACATTGTGTGTCTTCCCTCTCCTTCCAGCACATACTAAGAGAACCTAGTAGAGAGGAGGAAAAAAAAAACCCACGTAGAATACGCGCACAAAACGAGCAAACAAGAAGCAGAACAAATAGTGGAAAAACAAAGGGAACGTAAACATAGAAAACCACAACAAATAGAAAACTCTCAAACACAAGTAAAACAAAACAAAACCCACTATCAAAACATGCTCCACTCGACCACCCAACCCAGAAACTCACACACAAGTCTGGATAGAAAACACACACACACACACACACACACAAACCAGACCGACTAAACACTCAAAAAAAAAAAAAAAACAATCAAAACAACAAAGAAAGAAAAAGGAACTGGATAGGTGATGGCAAAAGGGCGTGCGAGGCAAGTGAAGCACAGAACTACTCCTTTGATTGTGCAGACGCACAAAGAACCACAACAGCTCAAGAGAGCTCCATCAATTGTGCATGCATAGGCCGAGACGCTGCTCTCTCTTTCTCCTAGCTCTCAGACCCACTTTCACCATTTTCAACGCTCATAATAGGGTTGACAAGGCTAAGGGGGGCAATGTATATCTACAGCAACCTGGTGCAAATGTCGAGGGGGGTACTCAATGAGTGGGCAACTTGCTATAGGTGGTAGCAGGAGGAAAAGAGATGGGGCTTGGTGCGGAGGTGACGGCAGCAAGCTTGCTGACACAGGCATAGGCGAGGGCTGCACCATAAGACGGACATATGTCCAAACCTCCTCTCTAGCAGAAGAGAGGGCATTAAAAATTGGGTCGACAATAAAACGTGCAGTATAGTAATCAGAGGTAACAGCAAGAACCTCATCAGGCTCAGTGTGCAAATCACCGAAGCCTCTCTTGGTGCCCACAGGTTTCTCTTTGAAATGTGAGTAGAAATCCTTATTCATCCTGTCTGCGTTGGTAAATCCAAGTCAAACCAAAGCATAACAGGTGAAGTCAGATTTCTCTTGCTTGAGATGAAGTAGCGTCTCTTGAAACAAGAAGCCATCCCCTGAACTCACTCTCTCTCTCTCTCTCTCTCTCTCTCTCTCTCTCTCTCTCTAGATGAAGTCTGCATACCTGCCTTATGCGAAATCAGTCAGAGCGCTTGGCGGCTTCAAATTTGCGTACGCGCTCCATAAACAGTTCATACTCGCACTTCTCGTAGGCATGGCGCTCATCTACGCATTTCCAAGGCAGATAGAATTCCTTAAGGCGACACTTGTTGAGCGGAATCAGCAGATGAGCGCACTGATCCCGATAGGCTAACGGTATCCGAGCCTCCCGCATCTCTTCCTGCGTCGCCACTTGCTCCATCGCCTATCTGTCGGACTCGTTCCTTTGTTATGCTCTCTACCTATAGATGGACACTGCGGTCGTGTGAACCCGCTTGACAATTTGACACCATTGTCACATACATTGCAACTAGAGTGCTTCGTTATCCGCATTTGTATTGAATTGAAGTGAGTCCGACGGTAAAAGAAAACAAGAACCTCGAAGAGGAAAGCTTGGAGAGAGAGAGAGAGAGAGAGAGAGAGAGAGAGCTTGTGTTTTGTTTTTCACTAATCCTATTACCTTAAGTTAACACGGTCCTATGTTTACAACGCCATGATCTTCATGTCCCAATTTTGATATGTCAAAATATGTCCTTAGCTTTTAAATTGTATTAATTTTTTGATTTATTGTGTGCATTCTCGTCATTTGTATAAGTGTGGTTGTGTCATTTGAAGATTCAATAAGAGTATATTTTCCTAGAGAAGAAAATGGAGAGAGAGAGAGAGAGAGAGATACCTTTCACCAAGCAAATTTTCTTGTTCCTTAAAGAATACCATCTCTAGTACATTAAGATTGTGATTTCTTAATTTTGAACCATGTATCTCGCAAAAACCATAAGAAGGGTTAGAATGTATAAAGTGATGATATGAAACATTTGAAATATATTCACTTTTAGATGTTGTTCCCTTTTTATGTTTGGAAGGGGGGAAAAAACATGCAAGTCTCCTTGCATAGGGGAGTTTGCAAAGTCCTCCCATATTTTTATAAATTGAGGGAACACGCCATTCCCACAAAGTGTGCAATTTTCAGTGTGTTCATTACATTGTGTTCTTTGCGATCAAGAGTAGAATGTGGTAGTTCTTACTCACCGTACGCTCAAATATCTCGTGTATGTAAATGTACAGGAGTTGTGTCTAGGCTTCTTTATATATTGGCTGCAATAAAATACAATAACATTAGGAAAGTTTGAAATTTAAGTAGGATGCATGAAACATTTTTCTAACTTTGAATATTTTACAATTAATATAAAAATCAGAACAATTTGTGAGTATTTGCACCAAGCCAAACACAATGCTATTTCGCAACAAAGCTTCGTCATTTTTCATAACGACTGAAATGTAAAGAGCAAAACTCTGACTCTATATCACAACAAGCTTGCAACAACGACTTGTGTGGTTGTTTGCGGTGTATGAGGTCAATAGTTCGTAACTCAGTCAACAGCTTGTTCACCACGAGATTGGGTGAAAAAACCAACCAATGATTTGTCCTGCCATGTTGGACATAGCCTGGAATCAATGCATTCCCAGCGATGACATTTCAAGGAGGATACCCATCAAGAATTTTTTGTCCTTTCACGGTTGCACGACATTTGGCATACATATTGAACAAAGCAATGCAACACACACCATTTTTCACCAATAGTCTTACTACAACTGGTGGAGAGAGGCCGACACTCTCGATATAGTGAGAATAGCAATTTCTTTCCTTGCCACAACCATGTTGGGTATTTCTTGCAAACAAAAACATTTGGGAGAGGAAGCACATCCAGAGCTTCTCTGCTACTCAACCATGTTGTACATATTTTGCAATCAACTCGTACTTGGCTAGCTGTTTCTTGGGTTTTTTATGGACAACTGTGCTGTCTAAAATGTTTGCTTCATCTATACACCTTGGTAGAGATAAGCCTTTATGAGTTTAAAACTTTAAAAAACTCAACTTGAACTTCACACTGAAAGTATGTAGTGCTAAAGTAACACCCAAAAAATTACTAATGGTAAGACTCTTGCTTGTCCATTAGAATCGTTGGATACTCAGCCGGGTAGAATTGTTCAATCTTGATAGCAATCATTGATGGATTACAAATAGTTGGCTCGTAGCCCTTATAAAACGATGCCTAATTTCATTATCCCTTCAGAGAATTAGTAGAGAGAGAGAGAGAGAGAGAAAGAGAGAGAGAATGTTGGGCTGGGGAAAATCCCTTAATCTATATGTAAGTAATGGTCGGCCATGCCGAGCGCCCTTCACGAAGGTGGCAAGAAGAACTGTGCATGACAAGTCACAGGTTGTGCCTTGACTTGCCTTAATTTAATAATTTTGCTAGCTAAGCATAATATTTTTTAGTGCATTTTATTTGTGGCCTTTTACTTTTGTGCTTTTGTAATTGAAATATTTTTTTCGAGCTTTTTGCCACTACTTTTTGTTTCATCAACAATAAACATAGCTATATGGCCTCTGTCGCAATAAGAATCACTTACTAAAAAAATGGATGGTAAACCATGTGGGTGACATATAAGCGAAGATGATGAAGTGGATAGTGGAGAAAGCTTCATAATACCATAGCCTAAGAAACCAACCAAGAATCACTACAATATCCAAAAAGATTTCACAGAAGGCACACACGAGAGCTAACTCAGAACAAAATTGCCATACTCTTGTAATAGCTCGTAGGAAATACATTTTTGAAGATAAATTCAGGCTAATGTTTTGGGTGATCAATGACCCAAGTGTCGGTGGTTGACCTATCAAAAAGGTAATAATTACTATATATCTAGAAACATTACATAAATGGCATTGATAAAAGAGCTTATATCCAAAATTTCATGTGATTCATTATCAAGGATACACCTTATGTGGTTGACCATTGAGGTGAAGTACCTTCTACTTGACTCGCATACCTTGCATGCAAAGGTGCAAACCCTTGGCTACAATGATGGCCTCAAGAGTTTGAGCCGATAAGAAGAAGTGCCTTGCACAATCTATACTGGCCTAGATGCATCACAATTCAACATTGGCATACATAAAATGTGAGCTTATATCCTACATTGCCAAAATCCCAAACCTATGTGCCATTGCCCTTGATTTCAAATTGATGGGCAATACCTGGGCACGGGTTAGAAGCCTTGCTTCTCGTGAATTCTATCAAAGCATTTTGCTTTGCACAGAAGAAAATATTTGCAAAATAAAGGTTAAATTACTAAAAAATAAGAAGAACCTGAAAGTTGTAACCTTGTCGCCCACTTGGTAAGCTTCCCTTGCACATCTTTGTCATTAACCAAGGTACTAATAACCTCACCACCCGTCCCCTCTCTATAAACAAAAAGAAATGTTTGGATCTTGGGGTTAAATACATCCCGCCTCCCTCAAAACCCCCTCCCGAACTCATTCATCAAAGCCCATGAATCCTTAGCTAGAAGTCTACAACTCAAAATGTCCTTCCAAGCTTCTACGTCTAACACGCTCTTCCCTTTCAAAACCCCAAACCCCTCATGGATACCCCCCACCTTAGACCCTACACTAGAGAGCATCACCTCCGTAAACCTCCTCAACGTTAGGGATACACTTTCACACTACAATACCTCCCGCTCCAATGTCAAACATGCCATAAAAACCCTTTCAATGGACCACTCAATTATCATTAAACCGACAGATAAGAACCTAGGTCTTACCATCCTATCACGGGATTGGCATGAACAAGAGGCCATTAGGCAACTCCATGACCCCTCCACATACCAACCCATCATTCCACCCACACATAATTTCCTCGCTTCCTTACTCAAATCCATCACCATCAAATGTGTCATAAAATCTAATATCGAACCAACCCAAATGATTTTCTCATAACCGATCACTTAATGTGGGAGAATAAAAGGGAACAAGGGTTAAGATATAGACGTGCTTATAGATCTATTTCAACACGGGGCCAATGGTAGAGGGGCCCAAATGAGAAAAGGTCTATCAAAGAGCAACGTTAACCAATGGAGCAAAAGACCTTAGGGTTGTCTTCATTAAAGTCTCCAAAGGTAAGTGTTGAAGTCACTAAGGTCCAAGCAGGCAAGGGGGCAGCTTGCTTAAGCTAGGGTTGTGCTTAAGCAGAGGGCCTGCCTGCGTACCAAGATCAAATATCTTGCTACAGAGAGGGGGGCGAGCCCTACAAAGGAGGGATGTGTGTAGTAAGTATGCACCTCACCAAGGACCCATACTCTTATGAAAGGAAAGGGGCCACATGTCAAGTGTAAAGGCACATTGCTCAAGCAGGCAAGGGGGCAACTTGCTTAAGCAAGGGGGGTGCTAGCTTAACCTCACAAGAGGGAAAGAAAGACACTTGTCAAGAGACTACACATCTTGCCCCAAAGGGAGCCAAGCTCTCATTGGCTAGAGGGCTACATGGCCCAATAAGACTCAAGGAAAGCCTAGGGAAGGGGGTCAACCTAGCTAGCTCTCTCTCTCTCTCTCCCTCTCTCTCTCTCTCTCTCTCTCTCTCTCTCTCTCCTGCTTTTGATAAATCAATGAAAAGCTCAGTTTCTGCTATATGATTTTTTGTCAAAGAGTCTCCAAAAGATCCTAATGTTTCATCAAATGTAAATGGTAGGAATCAAGAAGAGTTAGGCTTGTCTAATTTTCTAAAAGGATTCCAAGATGTGTTCATCGATGATATCCCTATGGACTTACCTCCAAAACGAGGAGATGATGACCATCGCATTGAGCTCCTTCCTGGAAGCTCACCACCTAACAAGCCTCCTTATCGATCTCACAAGCTCAACAAGAGGAGATCATGAGGCAAGTACAGGAACTAGTAGACAAAGGGATGGTAAGGCCTAGTTCCTCTCCCTTTTGTTCTCCAGTCCTTTTAGTGCAAAAGAAAGATGGTACATACGGCATGTGTGTGGACTATCAAGCATTAAACCATATCACTATCAAAAACCCTTTTGTTCTCCAGTCCTTTTAGTGCAAAAGAAAGATGGTACATAGACATGTGTGTGGACTATCAAGCATTAAACCATATCACTATCAAAAATAGATTTCTCGTGCCTCGGGTAGAAGATTTGTTTGATAAGCTACAAGGATCTACCTACTTCAGTAGGACTGACCTTAAGAGTGGCTATCATCAAATAAGGATAGTAGATGAAGATATCTTAAAGACCACGTTTCGCACAACGTTTGGTCTTTATGAATATCTAGTCATGCCTTTTGGTTTTGACTAATGCACCAGCTATATTCAATCGTCTAATGGAGAAAAAATTTAGACCGTACTGCAAATTCACTGGAGTGTTCTTTGATGATATCATAATTTACTCCAAGTCTTTGGAGGAACATAAGCAACATCTCCAAGTGATTTTTCAAGCATTGAGGGAGAATAAACTTTTTCTCAACCAAAAGAAAAGTGAATTTTTCCTTCAAGAGATTCAATACTTAGGTCATATTATCTCTCAAGATGGTATCCGTATGGATCCATCAAAGTTAGAGGTAATAAAAGCATGGCCTAACCCAAGGAATCTACATGAGCTAAGAAGCTTTATTGGTATGTGTGCATACTATAGACGCTCCATAGCAAAATTCTCCCAAGTAGCAGGACCACTACATGACTTAACTAAGAAGAACGTTAAGTATGTATGGACTGCTAAGGAGCAAAATGCTTTCGACAAACTCAAGGAGAAGCTTACCTCTCAACCAGTTCTCATGCTTCCCGATCTCTCAAAACCATTTGAGGTCCAATGTGATGCTTGTGGTAATGGCTTTGGAGCAGTTTTGCTTCAAGAAGGGCATGCCATAGCATATGAGAGCGATGACTCAATACTGATGAACGAGTCTTGGACATTTATGAGAAAGAGCTTTTAGATTTTCTACATGCCCTAGACACATGGAAGCACTACCTATTGGGGACTCCATTTATTCTATGAACTGACCACCAAAGTCTCAAGTATTTCATGACGCAAACCAAGCTCTCCGACAAATAAATGAGGTGGGAAAATTTTCTTTCGCAATTTAATTTTCATATTGCTCACGTTGCTGGTAAGCACAATCAAGTGGCTGATGCACTTTCATGACGACCAAAAGTTAATGCAGTATCTATTGCTACTCACAATGACCTATCTTCTATGATAGATGAGTATGCTAATAACCCTGACTTTAGAGACATAATGTCAGCCCTTGCTTTGGGGAAGAAAGAAGAACCATTCACCTTGCAGGATGGTTATCTTCTCCACGGCAATAGGCTATGTTTTACCCATTCCCTTTGTGAGAAAGTTATGTATGAATACCATGCTCCTCCCTATGTGGGGCATAGAGGTATTCAACCTACTCTTCGAGGAGTAGAAACGTATTTCTATTGGCCTACCATGAAAGTGGACATACAAGAGTATGTTTCAAAATGTGTAGTATGCCAAAAGACCAAATATGATAGAGGGAAGCAACCTGGATTACTCCAGCCATTGCCTATCCCAAATTCACCATGGGAGAGTATATCCATGGATTTCATCTTTGGATTACCCAAGTCTATCCATGGCAATACGGGAATATGGACAATAGTCGACAGGTTTAGCAAACAAGCACACTTTATTGCTGTCAAAAGACTATTAAGGCACACCAAATGGCAACTCTCTTCATATCACAGATTTTCAAACACCATGGATTACCCACATCCATTGTGTCAGATAGAGATCCTAGAATGACCAGTAATTTCTGGAAAGGTCTCTTTGAAAATCTAGGAACAAGATTGAACTTCTCTTCGGACTATCACCCACAAACCGATGGCCAAAGTGAGATAGCTAATCTTACGATACTCGATCTACTAAAGACTTATGTTACAGAAGTAGATCAACGCTCACAATGGGAAAAGTACTTACCACTTGTAGAGTATGCTTATAATAATATTGTACACACTTCTATGGGAAAGCCACCTTTTGAGATCATTGAGGGAAGACCTAAAAGTCCCTTGCTACTCAAAGTACATGGGAAGATCTTCGCCGCCGATGAGTATAGCCGTGACCTACAAGAATCTTTTCAAAAGATTAAGGAGGCTATATCCATCTCGCAACAAAGACAAAAAGCTGCTGCTGATAAGCACAAAAGGGCCTTAACGTTCAAAGAAAATGATTGGGTCTTACTCAAGTTTCCTAAGGCTCGATTAAGGCAAACAACGGGCAAAAATCCTACGGGCCATCAAAAATATTATGCTAAACTAGCAAAAAGATACTATGGTCCTTTCCAAATGTTGAAGCCCATCAATGAGACGGATTATAAACTCAAGTTGCCCAACCATTGGCTCATATACAATGCTTTTCATGTAAGCCTACTTAAGCCCTACAAAGGAGAGCCACCAAGCGAACCAATTATTGCAGACCCTCCGAAGTTGAAGACCAAGAAGAGGTACTACAACCCGAAGCTATCCTTTGGCATGAAGACAAGGTACTAAGACATGGTAAGATTATCCGACGGTATCTTATTAAGTTTAAAAATTATCCTTTTGAAGATGCTAGATGGATGCAAGGAATACATCTTAAGGATAGTATGAACCTTGTCAATGCTTACAATGCTACATTAGAGTAAACAAATGTACAAATTTCTTTTAAATGACTCATGTTTTTGTCTTATAAGACTAATTCTCTTTTTATTGTGCACAAATTTAAATAGTATGCATGCTTAGAATCATGTTTGTGACGACGACGTCTCTCAAACACCAAGTAAAAATTGTCACTCTACATTGGGAGAATGAAATAAAATAAAGAGTAGACACGCTTGCGGCAGCTATGTCTCCCAAGCACCAAATGAATTAGTCATCCATCTTGGAAATATGTCGTAGGGTAAAAAGGGATCCTCTACGCGCTAAGTAAAATTGACTAATGACTACGACTTTATCTCTTCTACCTCATAGTCGAGGACGACTATGATTTCAAGAGAGAGGTAATGTCATAAAATCTAATATCTAACCAACCCAACTGATTTTCTCATATTATACTGATCACTTAATGTGGGAGAATAAAAGGGAACAAGGGTTAAGATATATATGTGCTTATAGATCTATTTCAACACGGGACCAATGGTAAAGGGGCCCAAATGAGAAAAGGTCTATCAAAGAGAAAGGTTAACCAATGGAGCAAAAGACCTTAGGGTTGTCTTCATCAAAGCCTCCAAAGGTAAGTGTTAAAAGCCTTAAGACATAATCTTTAATTTTTACTCTTTAGTCACTAAGGTCCAAGCAGGCAAGGGGGCAGCTTGCTTAAGCTAGGGCTGTGCTTAAGCAGAGGGCCTGCCTGCTTACCAAGATCAAATATCTTGCTAGAAAGAGGGGGGCGAGCCCTACAAAGGAGGGATGTGTGTAGTAAGTATGCACCTGACCAAGGACCCATACTCTTATGAAAGGAAAGGGGTCACATGTCAAGTGTAGAGGCACATTGCTCAAGCAGACAAGGGGGAAGCTTGCTTAAGCAAGGGGGGTGCTAGCTTAACCTCACAAGATGAAAAGAAGGACACTTGTCAAGAGACTACACATCTTGCCCCAAAGGGAGCCAAGCTCTCATTGGCTAGAGGGCTACATGGCCCAATAAGCTTCAAGGAAAGTCTAGGGAAGGGGCTAGACCTAGCTAGCTCTCTCTCTCTCTCTCTCTCTCACACACACACACACACACACACACACACACACACACACACACACACACACACACACACACACACACACACACACACACACACACACACATTTGAGCATGCCACGAGCTCTCTCACTCTCATTCTTCCCTTCACACACTCTTGTGAAGCAAGGATTCCATCTCCTTCTCCAAGCTTAAGAAGTTGAGTGCCTACTACCACAAGCTCTTGGTTATGGATGCAAATCCACACGAGAATGCTTATGCTTGCTTATCAATCTCTCTAATCTCCATTAACACTATGCTAAGCTATGCTACAAGAGCTATGAGTGATTATGTGCAAGGGGTTATTGCTTTCTCGTAGAGCTACTTCTACTTCTCTCTTCTTCCTCACTCCCTGCCAGCTCTCCTCAACTTTCATGGTGTTTGAGGTCTTGGGATTGAGGCTGGGCATTTTCCAAGTTCATGCTAATCATGTTTATTGTTGTTATACTTGGTGAGTGAAGATTACCATCTTCATCTCATCAAGAAGGTGTCAAGGAACACAACCAGTTGTCAGGGAAGAATCTATAATACAAATGCCTATTGGAGGGGGGACTGGCTCCAACTAATCCGGTCCTCTATTGGTGTCAATTTCTCTAAACTCTCACTTTCTTTTACAAGTATTGCTCATGCCATGTTAATGAAGTAATGTGTTAGTGTTGCTCTCTGTTAGAACGTCACCCTAGCATAGGGAGGACATCAACATAATGTCAATCCGAGGAGTAGGATCCGGCTAGGGCATGGAAACACACAAGTGGCTTGTGCGTGCCAAATGGAGGATTAGAAGGTGAAACCTACACACAAAGAAAGCTACGGAGCGGGTAAGAAGTTGCTATGAGGAGTGAGCACACTACTTACTCTGCCATTCGGCCTAATCTCTCACACACAAGCTTAATCATGCACTACTCTCTAATCAATCACTAATCCGACACTAATCAAGCACACAACGAGCATAGAATAGCATAGAATGACCACACCGGGCACCAACACTCTACACAAGCCTACACACACTTAGTAGCATGATTAAACAAAAGGGAAATATGAAAAAAGAGATATATTAATCAACAAATCAGCCACTAATCTTTGATTAATCAAGCATTGATTACACCATGAGCAAATGAGATAGAAGAGGTTAGAGTTTAGCTATTGGCATGAGGCCGAATCGTCCATGCATGCGCGTAGGAAGCTCAAGAACTCCATAGCCATCTCCTTCTTCACAAAGCTTATCTCAAGTGAGTAAGAATCCCCTTTCACATTGTGTGTTTTGAGTTATATACTCTCTAAGGTTTTTAGAAGTGGTAGAGCACTCAAATGGCCAAACTCACTTAATCTGCTATCTGCACTGCCCAGGATCTAAATATAGCTCAATGTTTACAACTTGGAACTCTTGATGAGCCCAAAACATAATTACAACCCGCATTTGTGGTCATTTGACGGAAAATCCTAAAACTTAAGTGGCCGTCAATTGTGACCGTAACTCCATAGATAGTCATCAATTCCAACTCTTCTCTGCATCTGTTGCTTGTATTTGCTTCATCTTCATCTTTACTTCGCATCCGCATCATTTGACCTCGTTAGCATTTACTAATAATAGTAAATAGCATTTTTGACTGGTCCGTTTGGCCATTGTTGAGGCCGTCAATTGTGACCGTAACTCCATAGATAGTCATCAATTCCAACTCTTCTCTACATCTGTTGCTTGTATTTGATTCATCTTCATCTTTACTTTGCATCCGCATCATCTGGCCTCGTTAGCATTTACTAATAATAGTAAATAACATCTTTGACTTGGCCGTTTGGCCATTGTTGACTTAGCCGCCAAACACTCCCCCCATCCGATTTCAGTGCACGTCCTCGTGCGCTGCCTGTTTGGCTTGCACTAGAGAGATTGGAAATTGGTGGTGAATGTTGTTCTGAAGAGCTGTAAGCTGTTGAGTTGACTTGTTGGTAAATATGGGAGTAGGCATTTGGGTTCAAGTAAAAGCAATTGGCTTGATTTATTATGGGAATAAAGAAAAATAAAAGGCTATGTATAGTGCTTTAGGGTCTGGAAACCCTGGATTATCAATGGGGAAAAACCTCATGGGAAAAAGTGCCCAAAGGTATGTGATCTTATTATGGGAATATACAATGATTGGTGTTTAGGGATTGAATTTAGTAGGCTTATATAAATAATGTGAAATTGAATTGTCTGTCCCTTGAAAAGGGTCGATGATCTGCCTTGAGTCTAGAGTTGCTTTATCGTTGCGTGTACCTGCAAGGTGAGTGCATGGGTGGAACAATAAAGAGTGCGTAATGCAAATGTCCAATTGTGGGACATTCAATATGCTTGCACAGATTTATGCATGGGTAAGTCTATGATGTGCAAGAGAAGAGTATAGATGGGTGATCCTCAGAGTTAATGTAGCTAAAAAAGTAAATTAAATTCACTTTTCTAGCTTTCACTACTCTTGAGAAGGGCGTTTGATGCAACGGTTTCCACTCTCCTAATGTGCACAAGTGCGTGTGTGTTTTGGTTTGAACACTTCGCCTCGCCACCATGATTAAAATAATACATTGACTATGCTCACCTATGGAGAATGAGAGTCTTGATATAATTACGCTCAACTCTTCCAGCTTGAGCTGTAGCCTAATTAGCTAGACTCATAGACCACAGAAAAATATTAGGACTTGAAGCTTAGGTCTAACGCTTTGCTCATTTATCGGCTCAGCTGCCCGACTCTTGATATTTTCTCGACTTGACTATTGTCTTGAGCTCTCAGCAAAATATATATCTAGACATTTAGAGCTCAGATCCTCAAAAAGAGGGTTATTAAAGGACCATATTGGCAAAGTAGGTTTTTTTTGCCATACCTGGGTGACCTTGGTTGTTAAAAATGCTTGTTTTAACTTTTGGTCCATTATCTGAGAAGATTGGCTAGTTTCATTTTGTTGGAAGTGGGGGATGACTTCAATCTTCTTCTGGTCGTTTGTCTGCTTCGGCACCCATATGTATCTGCTATTTGTTGTTGGCTGATTTTTACAGACGACATATTGACTTTTTGGACTTGTATCCTTGATCTGTCGGTGTTTGTAGCTGAAATTATCTTCAAGTTGTGTAAAATCTGGTCTGGTGCCTTGGGGAGCCAGATTTGTTTTTGTCATTTGTAATATCCTTGCGCTTGAAGTATATTTGATGGCGCAAATATTTTTGTCTGTACTTTTGGATTCAATTGTATCTTTTTCGTGCCATTTTTGGGAATCACGGTTGGTAAATTCCCTTGAAGATATTTAGGCTTTCTAGATTGAGAATCATTTTTGAACCTGTTTCTAGCCCAGTTGTTCGATCTCCTATTTTGAGTTGAATTTGATCTTGATTTACCTGTTTGTTGTTTTGGTTTGAAGTTATTTGCTACTGTATAGCCTGATATCTTTGGTTTAGGTAACCAAACATTTGGTTGACCACTGTAGTAGCCTTGCTCTTCTAAGCTGTACTGGGAGGCAATCCATCCCATTTGTTTACTTGAATTGCTGAGAGTAGGATCATTTACCCAAACTGGATCTTTGACATTGATGTCATTGGCTGCAACATAGGTTTTGATTTGTTGCTTGTGTCTTTGTTTACTCATCATTGGGTATTTTGGCTGAAAGACCTTTTTATACTCTTGTCGAGGCTGTTGGTCTTGGTTTCCCTGGGGTGTTGAAGCCACTGCTGTTTGCTTTGATTGTTTAACTGCATTGGTGATCTCCTTGTTCGACTTTTGTTCTACAGAAGAAGAGGTTAAGCCTCCTTGGACCTTTGCTTTTCCCTTGTCTTCTGCTGATAAAGGTCGAGATGTAATGACTTGGAATGTTTGTACCTTTTCTTGTTGATGACATGCTTTGGTGATTTCTTCATTTAAACTGACTTGAACCGTCTTTTGTGCCTCTATTTTTGAACAACTGTTTGAGTCTTTAATTTCCTCTGCCAGTTGGAAAGAAGTAAGTTGACTCTTTTCTTCAGATGCAATGCTTACCATGGCCTTTGGTTCACATTGCTCTTTATTGATCTCTTTGTAGGTCTTTTGATAGGCTTCATGTGCTTGTTGCACCATTTGCTTCTGATTGTTCAAGTTAATTGTGATTTGTGTCACCTTTGGTTCTGTGGCATCTTCCATTGGCGAGACAATATTAGCATCTGACTTTATGACCACCTCTGCCTTGTGACTCAAGTCTGCCTTTGAACACATTGAGATGTCTATTTCTTGGCTTTGAGACTTGATCTCTGGCTCTGTTGAATTCCTGGGTGCATCCCTTAGCGATGAACTATCTGTGCTATTGGCATTATTATGTAGAATCTTTGATTCCACATTGCTGCTTGTTGAAATCTTCAGTGGAAAGTCCTTGACTGCCCATCCCTGCTCTGGTTCTGGGTCACAGATAATTTCTTCATCCACTTCCTCTGACATTGAATCGTCCGCTGCATCCTTGTCGGATCTTTCGACTTTAGGCCTTAAAAATTCCCATCTGACCATCTGTTGTAGTTGATCTTTTTTTGCAGCTTGATTTTCAATTAAAATATCATTGACACCTTTGACCTCCAATATTTTAGTCATCAGTTTGTCTCTGGTATCCTTTGACAAGATATGCTTTCTTTCTATTGACTTTCGACTTGGAGACGTCTGCTTTAATGATTCTGCTGCTTGTAGTCTGATACTGTCTTGGTTTTACTGCTTCATCATATCTAAGTGCATCTTTACTGGGCAATTGGGTATTAGATGATTAATGCCACATCCGTAGCAATGCACATCTATTCCTATTTGTTCTATACTAGGTCGAGGTATCTGTTCATAATATTGTTGGTATTCGTTGCCCATAGTATCTTTAATCAAATATGTCATCAACACGACATGTAGATACTTGAAAACCAACATTGACGCTGGCTTTGACTGATTGCCCTTATCTTTTTCGACTGTGGCATTCTCAAGAAGCTTGTAATAGCTTCCATTATAACCCTGGTAGATGGTCGTTTCATCCCCTTCTTCAGTGACCAACTTTAATTCTATGTCTGTTATGAACATGTGATCCTTTATCTGTGGCTTCTGTATAGTCTTAGGACTCTGTTGTCTCTTCGATCTTGTATTTGGCTTCTGTTGTCCGCTGATTTGTAAGAGAGTATTGTGACTCTCTTTTGTTGTTTGTAGTTGATAGGGTTGTCCTGATTGCAGTAAATGAGGTGGAGATTGGACTCCCCCCATCCGAGAGTGTTCCCTATCTGTAAGAGGCATCTTTCTTATGCCAGATGTGGATATTCTAGCTTTGTCATCTAGCTCAGCTAATTGAGCTAGGTCTTTATGAAGTCGTGCTAACTCAATAGCTGATTCTTCGATTGATTGTACGTATGTTTGTGTTGGTACATTTTGTGGTGCATGTGTAGTGTTCGGTATCTGGTTAGAGATCATTTCATCATGTGTCCGTTGCTCAATTTGGTCTTGTGGAGTTGAAGGTGACAAGATGAAAGCTGCAGCTCTTTCCGAGAATTTATCTGCAATAAGATCTAATTCATAGCATCTTCCATCTATATCATAGCTCCTGTCCTCAATGCGCGCTGCCCATAGTGTCCTAGGTACCGACTCGCTAAATGTCCTTACCCGCGTGACTTGAATCCATCTTTGTCCATCAGAATCTACATAAATTGGATCTTTCCATCTTGTTTCGTGGATCCAATGAAGGGCTATTGATTCAGGTTGCTTGTTGACTTCTAAAGTGGTTGAAGGCAACTGTCGTTTACACATAGCATCAAGGAATTCCTTTCTGCTGACTGTGTCTTCATTTTTTGGCAGATTGATTATAGTAGGCCCCGTCTCTTGAGTGATTTCTCTGTTCTGAACTACCACTGTATCTGCATTGGAAGCTAAAGGTAAGCTCATTACCAAGCGGTAAGTATTACCACTTGTCGACATGTATTTGTATCCCAATTTTGAACCATCTTCATGAGCTATGAAGCATTGATCTGGCTCTTCCGTTGCTTGCTGAGGTGTTTCTGCTTTGTACCATCTACCCTCCATATCTCTATAGAGATTGCTACAGTTTTTGTCCTTGTATTTTGACTTTATCAAGTGCACAGTGACTCGACAACTGCTAACCTCTTGAAGATCTTGTCTGTGCAATTTTATTATGTCCAACTCACTACCTGGTTTGAGCTTCATGTACACCGATCCCAAACAATCTTCCATTAGGTTCTTTTGTGAATTAGCCATGTTGGTAGCTTCGTCTACTTCCACAACCTGTATTGTTGGGCTTTTCAGAGCATCTTGCTTGGACTTTAGATAGCAATTGTCGCATCATCCATGTAGCATGGAAAGTCTTTGAAATGACCTATTAACTCCAACCTAATGCCAACTGATTTGACTGTTATTAATGAGCTTGAAGCTGCATCATAACTGCTTTGATTTGCCGATGTTGCCATTGACTGTGCTGTTGCATCTGCTGCTCCATTTTTCTTTCAACCCTGTTACTGACCTGCTGAGCACTTGTATTCCCTTTTTCTAGCCTCTCCCATGGGTGACCAGTGGTTTCCCTAATTCAAAGCTCTCTGCTAGGCTTAGCTGTGATCTCGACGATCTGATTTACCTGTATAACTGTAGCACTAGTTGGCAAGATACTTACCACTGTACTGCAACGACTGCATCCTTCATAGAAATTCTTGGTTCGAGCTAACCTGTGTTTACTTTAGCACACAATCTGCAAAACTCTATTTAGCAGGACTGCCGTTTTACAATGAACAGAAAATTCTTGTTGTACCCTTGACAGTCACACTTGTGCCTTGAGCTCGCACTTTTAGCTGAATTAGATTGAAGCTAGCACAAAAGAATTTATGCACTACTTGCACTGATTTGCTAGCTAATGGCTGATTCAGAAACTTTCAGAAACTTGAGACTGTTATGACAAGTCGAGGTTCCTTGTGTACGGTCTCACCGCTACCAAATTCGTTTATGGATTCACAATTTTATACTAGGCATTGGTTTGATTTTACACCTTCATGCTGGTGACCAGTGTTAAAAAAAAAAAAAACGATAATTTCAATATGCTAGAATTAGCAGTTTTAAATGATCACTTGCAAGGCTTCAAGACCAATTCTGTTTCACTTTTTAGCTTCCCGAAGATGAAAAGCTCACATGCATTCGTGTCGGCTCTTAATGAAATCCAATGCTTGGGTTGACTCTAGTTTGTGGCCTAACTGTCCAATTTCTATTGTGTACTTCGATGCTACACTTCTCGCAGGCTTACAAGAGTTCTCATAAGAAATGAAGCCGGTATCGCCAATTAGTGACTCACTAGCCCCTCTCCTAGGTGCTCAATGTCGTAGGTCTAGTGATGTCAATGTGAATCTCAATATTCAACAATGTCTCAATGGCGCTCACTAACTAATGGCTCAAATCCAATGTCGCAAAAGAGTAATTCAAAATGATCTCGGACGTGTCAATGAGATCTCTAGGATAATCGGCAATCAAGTTAATCAATCTATCTCACCTGCTCTATGTGCAATGAGGGTATGCTCAATGTAGAAGGTCACAGAATTGCAAGATATGGTCTCACAATTACTCTCAGTGGGATGCTCTCTACGCTTCACCTCCTCTCAATTGTGGCCATGTGCTCACTTGTGCTCATAGTACATTGCCGACAATCTCAATTGTAAGGTGAATGTGTGTAATAGGCCATCGTCAATGTGTGCTATAGGTCCAAATACCAACGCTTTTTTCAATTACTCAAGTGTGTGCTATCAAAGCAATGGAGTATGTCGATGTGGGCTCGTCAAATCTCAGTGGCAACCTAGGTGTTGTAGATACTAGGTCTAATTTACGTGTCAAGAGCCCCCTTCACTCATAGAGCGCGTGTATATAAGTGTGTGTGTTGTGTGGGGTTGGCGTCGGCAGCCAAGGCGGTGGGTCGCCAACTGTGGGTGTGTTAGTGTGGGCCAAGCCAGGCGGGCAAGGGACCTCGAGCAAGGCGGGGTGGGCCAGCAGCGTTTTGGCGGGGTTGGGGCACTAAGGCGCGTGACTAGGCGGGATACAAGGAAGCAGTGTGTGTGTGTGTGTGTGTGTGTGTGTGTGTGTGTGTGTGTGTTGGGTGCGCCGTTTGCAGGCAGTGGATATATAGAGTACGCAACGTGTGTGTGTGGGTGTGCGCGTTTATTGGCAGGTGGGCCATATGCAGAAAATGGCTTGTTTATGGCAGCGCAAAGTCAGGCGACGCAGACTCCAGGATACAGCACAGGAGATGCAGCGTGTGTGTGAGTTAAAAGGCGTCGCCAACTCTGCAGGTCATTGCCGAGAGCAGGGCGTGCTCGTTTATGGCAGGTGGGGTCGCCAACTGTGGGGTTGCAGGGCCGAGAGCACGAGCGCGCAGGAAGACTAGGCGCTGCAACGAATGCGTAGGAGGTCTCGAGCCGGCAAAGCGTAGGAGAACTTGGGCGGCTCAGGCGTAGGATGTCCCGCCGGCAAGGAGCACACGCGCGTAGGAGGTCCTTGTTTAGCGTGAATCACGGCGTCACTTCAGCCGGGCAGCCAGCTTCGGTCAACGTGGGAGCAGGAGGCAGGTGAGTTTTTTTTTTTAATAACAAAAAATCACACAATTAAATTAAAAAAATCACACAAAAAATAAATACAAAAACACACATAAACTACAAAACACATTAAAAATTTCCAAGAATCATCAAAGAATCACAAAAATTCAAAAACACGTACAATAATAAATTTATAAAATACACAAATAATCAAAAAACACTTACAAAATACCAAAATGAGCACCAATAATAAATAAAAAACACAAAAAAATAAAAAAAAAACACCAAAAAATCAAAACATGCACAAAATTACTAAAAAACACAAAAATATAAAAAACACACAAAAACAATTATTACAAAAAACACAAAACAATCACAAAACAGAAACAAAAATAGAAAAACACAGAAAAATAATAAAATACACAAATATAAAATTCAAAATCAAATCTTATCAAACAAAAACCTAAAAATGTAAAAAAATTTAAACTAGCACGCAAAAACACTCAAAAACCAAAAAAAAATTGCCCCTGCACTCCACAATTCACTCGAATTAGGCGATTTATCAGTTTTCTGAGCATAATTAGCACATTTGAGTAAAAATTATCAAAAATTGCCAAAACTAACCAAAAAATTATCAGAAAATTCTCAAAAATTCTAGATCAGCCCACCGACCTACACATTTGCAATCAAGCAATCGAAACACCGAAATTGATCACTTACTTAATCAAAATCGCACAAAACATCATTCTTTAAGCACACAAATCGCTCGAAACTGTGCTTAAATGAACACAGAAATCACCCTCTCTTGCACGATGACTAATCGCACTCGAAACAACATTTTGCATCAATTAAACATCAATTCGAGCATCCAAATCTCAAATTTAATCAATCATTAACACGCTTTTTGCATCAAATCATGCACATAAGCATACATAACCAAATTTGACCGAATTTCGACAGCATTTCGGCATCACAACGGAATTAGAAAAACATAGACAGAGCTCATTGATGACCATAAGCAATCACATGCTTCTCAGAAGCAACTTGGACTCCAAAACAGCCCCAAATTGCCCCAAATTAGGCACTTCCGCCTACACACAAGCGGGCATAAACCGTACCTAGTTTTGCATTTTATGAATGCACATGGTTCATGAACCAAACCTGCACATAAAATCAGAAAATTAGCATTAATTTCAAAACCTTAATTAGCCACAAACTCAGCGATTAAGCACTTGATTAGTGCCCAACACACTAGTGTGTGTGTGTGTGTGTGTGTGTGTGTCGATCCCGTAAAATCACCTACACACAACCAACAAAATTATCAATGTGTAGCATTGTTTAGCATGAATGTAAACACATAATTATCATGGACATGCATCAAATAATCAATCCAAATCAGCACTTTGCAAAATGCCCAACTAATTAGTGAATGTAATTAGTGAAAATTTGTGATTAATAGGTGATTTCGGCTACGATTTGCGCACAAATAGAGTAGGATATGAGTGTGTGGATCACATAGGCATGTTGTCCATACACCCAACTCACTTTCTACTTGTGTGTAGCACAAAAAACAATTATCAATCAACGGGAAATTAGCATCAAAGTTAGGGAAAATTAGTGAAAATTAGTGAATTTGATGGTCAATATTAGTGATCAAAATCAAGAACTAATGATGTGTGTGGGTTGGTTTGTGATGTTCTAAGCATAATCAATGCTAACCCAAGCACTAATCACACTAAAAACCACTCAATTAATCAACACACCTAATCTAAAAACTAACAAAATTAGGGAAATTAGTGTCTCCTAATCACACCAATGGCACCTCTAGCTTAGGCAATCGGTCCCCGGCAACGGCGCCAATGTTAGAACGTCATCCTAGCATAGGGAGGACATCAACATAATGTCAATCCGAGGAGTAGGATCCGGCTAGGGCATGGAAACACACAAGTGGCTTGTGCGTGCCAAATGGAGGATTAGAAGGTGAAACCTACACACAAAGAAAGCTACGGAGCGGGTAAGATGTTGCTCCGAGGAGTGAGCACACTACTTACTCTACCATTCGGCCTAATCTCTCACACACAAGCTTAATCATGCACTACTCTCTAATCAATCACTAATCCGACTCTAATCAAGCACACAACGAGCATAGAATAGCATAGAATGACCACACCGGGCACCAACACTCTACACAAGCCTACGCACACTTAATAGCATGCTTAAACAAGAGGGAAATGTGAAAAAAGAGATATATTAATAAAAAAATCAGCCACTAATCTTTGATTAATCAAGCATTGATTACACCATGAGCAAATGAGAGAGAAGAGGTTAGAGTTTAGCTATTGGCATGAGGCCGAATCGTCCATGCATGCGCATAGGAAGCTCAAGAACTCCATAGCCATCTCCTTCTTCACAAAGCTTATCTCAAGTGAGTAAGAATCCCCTTTCACATTGTGTGTTTTGAGTTATATACTCTCTAGGCTTTTTAGAAGTGGTCGAGCACTCAAATGGCCAAACTCACTTAATCTGCTATCTGCACTGCCCAGGATCTAAATATAGCTCAATGTTTACAACTTGGAACTCTTGATGAGCCCAAAACATAATTACAACCCGCATTTACGATCATTTGACGGAAAATCCTAAAACTTAAGTGGCCGTCAATTGTGACCGTAACTCCATAGATAGTCATCAATTCCAACTCTTCTCTGCATCTGTTGCTTGTATTTGCTTCATCTTCATCTTTACTTCGCATCCGCATCATTTGACCTCATTAGCATTTACTAATAATAGTAAATAGCATCTTTGACTGGTCCATTTGGCCATTGTTGACTTAGCCGCCAAACACTCTCTCCATCCAAGCACTTTCTTTCTCAAGCCACATCTACACACGAAGGAATGCTCAAGGAAATGCTCAATATGTTATTCACTTTCCACTTCAACTCAAGTTAAAAGGCTAATTCCATTACAAAATGTACTCTCCTCTCCCGTGAGGAAGCCACCTTTATCCTCACACCTCTCTCTAAACGCTTCAAACCTTGCCCTGTCCAATTCCTCCCTAAGATACACAAACCTTTGCTTGTAGCCCACCCTATTTGCTCATATCGTGGCTACATGTTTGAAAATGCCTCCAAATGGCTACACTATCAACTTTACTCCATCCTTCTTTCACAAAAAAACACCTAAAAGACTCGTTATCCCTCATCATTGATCTCCAATCTAAACCCTTCCCTCCACACAATCTCCTTTTCACCTTTGATGTGACTTCTCTATACCCTAGCATCCCTATGTCTGAGGGACTCTTGGCCCTCAAAAACACCATCACCAACTCCTTTGATACCCCAAAAACAGAGTTTATCATCTCACTGGCCACCTTTATTCTATCACACCACTATCTTTGCTTCAAGGATAAAGTGTGGAAAGAAATCAAAGGCACCGCAATGGGATCAAACTTCGGAATGGTTTATGCTTGCCAATTTTTGTGCCACCTAGAAAACCACTCCCCCCTTATCCATAACCCTAACTTAGCGTATTACAAAAGATTCATAGATGACGCCTTTGGGGTTTGGACGAGCACTCAAAACTCACTCACTGTTGCTCTTGCCTCTTATGCCTTCCCTTTACAAGAACATATAGTAATCACACCCATCATATCCTCTTTTGAAGCTACGATTCTAGATATCCATTTATTCAAGGGACAATCTTTCAACCATCTTGGTATTCTCGACTCCAATTATTACCAAAAGCCTCTTAACACTAGAATGGTAACATGACACTTTTATGTCCTTGGACACTTTTGTGTCTTGTTAAGTGACCATTTTGCTTGAATTATTTGAAGAGTATGAAAATGAATTTCTAGGTGCTATATATCCACAAAGTTGCCTTATGATCTGAAAAAAACATAGCATTTTTTTTTGAGTATCGATCTCACCATTAACCTTACTCTTGCACAACATTTTTGAACCTAAACTGTGTGAAAAAACGGGTCTTGTTTTTGGTTTTTTTTAAATTTTTGGCAACTATACCACTCTAAACTTCATGTTTGTGAGGTTTAGATGGCTAGAGGTTAGGCCTTCATAGTTCTCAACATGTTTTGATGCTTGTAGGGAGAGCTAAGTGTTAAAATTGAAAGTTATGACCAATTTACAAGAATTGCATAATCCTGTTTTTTGGCCAAAATTAGCACTTTTATGATTTTTTTGGTGACTTTCTTGATATCCAAATTCAATTTTGATTGTGTAAGTGTAATGTATAACATAAAGCTAATCTTCCTTGAGTTTTGGGGGACCTAATATGCTATATAGCATAGTATGTGATGATGGTTGAGTTTTTGATTGCTGAAGAATACGATACATTTTAGAGTAGCAAGTATAACTTTCTCAATATTGCTAGTTTCTTAAGCCAATTGTGTGTATTTTGTAGGTAGTAACCATATCTAATCATAGACTACAAACTTGGTTAGATATTGAGTAGTTTCTATGGGTTTCTAGAGGTCATAATGCTAAACCCAGTTTTTTCATGTTTGTTGTATTTAGCACTTTATCATTGCCCCCAAGGTTCCAATTGTAAGAGATCCATTATCCTTTTGACATGCTCCATGGATCCTTTTGAATCCAGAGGCCCAAAGGGAACTAAGAAAACATGTATATAGTATCTGTATTGAGCGTGACTATAGAAACTTTGATGATAGGTCTGCAGAATGGAAAAAATACAACTTTTTTGTACCTATTTTTTTTCCCAAAAAAAAATTAGTGAGGTAAAAGCAACCATATGTTTTGGTCACCAACCCATTGAAGTTAACAGGGCATTTTATCTCATGTCCTACAAAAATCTCCACTCTTATTTATATGCAATCAACTGTAAGAAATTGCTGTTTTGGGCAAAATCCACTGTCCATCAACTTTGGAGGCTTGTAGTGACCAAGGGATGAGAAAAATTACAAGTTTCTCATTTTTTCCATATGTAGTAGTTATTGAACTATAAGCTCATGAAAGGATTTCTCAAAATGAGTGCATCTACTATGGTTTTGGAAATTTTTCCCAAAACCCTGAAATGACACTTTTATGTTCTGTTAGGTTACCATTCTAGTGTTAACTCATACCAATATATACCTTGGATCTCTTGGCACCATATACACCAAAAAATAGCCTTCATTAAAGCCGAACTTAGATGATACATCATTAGAGAAAGCACTCCCAGAGGATTCTCTTTTTTGAGAAACCCCTTCTTCCAAAGGCTCCTTTGCAGAGGATATCCAATAATTTTCCTCCTTAAGGTGAATGGTTCATCACTTACAAGGAACGACCTACCCTTTTAACTAAAACCCTTGCTTCAAAAAATCCTCTCCTAAACATCCTGAAACTCCCTTTCACACCAGAAACTCGGAGATTGAATCCTATCCAAACAATTGCCAAACCTCTCCGTCTCTCCTATAGCATCTCCCCTAACCTTTCACATCTTGATAAACCCATCTTATGTTGGACCAATGGACCTAACTTAGAAACTCTTCTAATCCAAACAAAAGATGCAAAAGAAGCAAATAATCTTATAAGGCTATCTTCTTTTTTGTGATTACCTCACCCTAACTCCTACCTCTTGGTTTGTAGGTTGATCCCCCTCCTCCTCCCTTAAAAGTTATCTTGTGAGAAACTCCCTCCCAACCAAAACCCCCCTCCTCCTTAAGATTGTACTCCCTCCTTTTCAGAATGAACTTCAAATTTTGTTTCTTTAAGATGTACACCTTGAACACCATGTTTTTGCAACACCTCCCCCCTTGCTCCTAAAGTTCTCTACCCCCCCACCCCACCCCACCCCCCTTTTTTTTAAGGTACAGGGTTAATTACTTTGGAATATACACTATTGAATCCATACCAAGTTTTTTACTTTGAAATACACACTATTGGATCTATACCAAGTTTTTGGAGATACACCGCTTGGAATTAAAACACCTCTCTTTTTATACCAGGTTTGGGTTCAAATGCCTTCCATGTTGGGCATCTCCTACAACCAATGCGCTCCAACGATACCTAGGAGAGGATGTTCATGAAGAAGTTTTTGGGTCTCGTACATATCGATCAAAGCATTGCCAAGCATAGCATCTTTCTCCAATGGCTTGTGACCAACAATCTCATAGTTAATTCTCACACCCATGTGAAGGTCTTGCATAAGGCCACGGGCCTTACAGGTGCAAGCATAGCCAAAAGCCTCTGGAGAAAAGTATTGTGCAACACCACATGCCCTAAAGGTGCAAGCATAGGTGTTTGAATTTGGAGGAATGCTTTCCCTTTAAACAACCCAGAACTTCCTTTCCAAAACCGGTGACAATTGCTTCTGTCCTATATTTGATGCAGATGTGTGGACACAAAATCAGTGACAATTAGAGGAAACTCATCAACCACAGAAATTGAGCAAAGGAACTACGCACAGCTACTTGTGGCTTGGGCTGCGTTCCTGCCTTGGCTTTAGAAAGCTAGAGACTCACCATATAAAGAGCCCTACGTCGTCGATAAAAGAGCTTGTGTGTCTTGAGGTTGTCACTGAAAAGGCCATGACACGTCCTCATGACTAAGTGGCACGAAGCATTTAAGAGGGGGGTGAGGCGATCAATGGATGGGAACTCCACACGCACTCGTCGAGGCGATCTGCATCATAGATCGTGGCCAAGAACTAAACCCGAACATGGATCCTGTCTGGGTTTAGTTCTAGACCATTCCAGGTTTATCATTTATAACACCATGTAAAATGGCATTGCTTTCACATGCACGCGGATGGGCGACGTGGTTAGCTCAAGCCTCAAAAAGCATTGGGACATGAGGTCATGTGTTCCAATATGGGCTCCTCAATGAAGCCCCCATTTTTTGGGTGGGTGTGCCCATCTCGAGATGCTCGCCAGTTCTCCCTCACCGTCGATCCCCTTACCCGCCCCCACGTGCACCCCTTTGTCACTTAGTGCCGTGGAGTAAGGAGAAGCAATATTTTTTAATGGAGTTGTATGCTAACCAAGTAAAGAAATGCCACTGACATGGCATTTATTTCATGTGCAGCGTGAGGAGAGAGCACATATGTTGTTGAAACAACTCGGCTTGCTGACAAGGAAACACACATAACTACACCCAACTGTGTGTGTGTGTGTGTGTGAGAGAGAGAGAGAGAGAGAGAGAGAAAGAGAGAGAGAGAGAGAGAGAGAGAGAGAGAGAGAGAGAGAGAGAGAGAGAGAGAGAGAGAGAGAGAGAGAGAGAGAGAGAGAGAGAGAGAGAGAGAGAGAGAGAGAGAGAGAGAGAGCGAGAGCGATCCTTTACTCCTATTCATGAATCTGCAACGGTAGCTTACGCCAACACTGTGATCTCCAACAGGGTGTCCAGGGACAAAGGACAAGCGGTGGGATGCACCCTTGTCCATCCTTACCTTGCACAAGTGATGAGAGGGGGAGAGAGAGGGGTAGGTTGAGTTCCGGTACCAAACTCTCTACGACCTTGAGCGAGGGCAAAAGGTCAAGAGTGCATAGACAGAGGAATAGGAGACAAAGTAGGGCCTAGAATTCAAACTTACTAATTTAAAAATAGCAAGTTTTCTTAACCCTTCAATTTCTACCACTAGAAAAAAAAGGTTCCTTAAATAGGAGTGGAGAAGGCATCTAGTGCTAATATGACTCATGTAGTATAGAGGTAAATATGCATCAAGCACCTCAAATGAATCCTTACAAAGGTGGGACACTTTTGGCATGATGTACAACTCAATTGGGACTTATATCCACTTCAGCAGTTGCACATGACAGTCATATGACACACACAAGGTAAACTTCCACCTAGGCTCCATGTAGACAAGCTATCTTGAACATGGCTCCACTACTAGAGAAAAAGATAGAAAAGAAAAAGACATCTTTCAAAAATGCTATTGCTATTGTTGCCCCTAATTTTGGTTGCAAAATGCCATTGTCCATAAAAACGATATCCTTCCTTTTTTGCTCTTTTGTGCCGCTACTTTATTGCTATTGTTGCCCCTGATTTTGGTTGCAAAACAATCTTTGATATGTTTAACTGTCCTACAGTCAAAGCATGGCTTGCCACTTTTATTGGATGCAAATGCACAAGGTAAGATGCCTAAAGCTGATGAAAAAGCTACAATTCCTTCACTTGAACTTCAACTTCTCCTCCCATTCTCTCTCATTGTGTGTTGGAGTGATCTTAGCACGTGGAACGTATCACAAGGACACTATCTAGACTCCTTACAGGTGCATGATAGCAATAAATTATTCATCATATGTGTAAACATGCCCTTGCTTGAGGTGACGTGGGAGCATCATTAACTATGGATGGCCCTTTGAAAGGTTCATTGATCTTGTGGGACTACTCCCTTGCTGAGATACCATGATAGGGGATTGTCAGCTCCTTCCCTTGCTAAGAGAATAGCGCCAAGATGTAGTGGAAGTGACCCCTTGATTCGAAGTGGGCACCGGTGCTTATTGCATATCCATTGAACTACCATTGAAATAGAGCTTGGAATCCAAGCATACCTCAACAAGATACTGTCATGCGTGAAGTGTTTCCACCAACATACCCAAATCCACTTTGAATTGGAATTGACCACCTAATTGAGATCCGACCAACTCCCCCCCCCCCCCCCCGGCAAGGTAGAGGCTTGAGCCCATCAAATCCACACTCCAAATATAGGCACTTTATGCTAAATAAGTGGCCCATGTGGGGAACACCAAGAATTACACTTTTGAACTATATCTAGTAGAGATTCATCCTCACATATACACCTAAACTTAGGAAGAAGATTTGGGTGCCCTAATCACCACCAAAACAAGCCCTTAATGGCTCATATGAAAGCTGATGTAGAGTACTTTATGCACACAATTAATGCAAAGGAGTTACACAAAGGGAAGAAAATTAGAGATGATGCAAAAGGAAGGTATACTGGTAAAATAGGCATACAAATAACCTTATTGAAACTCAATTGCTAAACCAACTATGACTTTATGAAATTTTGCAATGGAGATAAACTTAATCCATACAATCAAGTCAAATAGAATGAAATCTAGAGGATTATTTGGCTAATTGAATGCAAATGAAAGGGTAGATCAAAGCCTAATCGTCCTAATGCAAACCTAAAGCTCTCCTCAACTCCAATCAATCTATGATGGGTAATGGCTCATTGGCATATCCAAGCACCTGTCCACACATACAAGATTAAGAAAATGATTAATGAAGTAGATTAATAAACTATAATGCTAAATTGAGAGGTAACAAATCCCTTCAAGCTCTGACATCTTGTTAGCATTAGTGAGAATAAATGAGATTAGCATTCATGATTAAATAGTACTCAATTGGCACAAGAGAAGTGAAACAAAGTAGAGCTAAAACTTAATTAGATGAACTAACTCAAAATAGTAACTCAAAGTGTGTAAAATTTAAGCTCCTTCAGTATAAGTGAAGGTTGCATCTAGGGATGGTACAATTTATGTAGTGCACCATAAATGAGATCAAGATACACCCCAAATCAATCCCGAAGAAGGTGGATCAACCCCAAAAGTATGGAGACACATTTTGCACGGTTTATGATTTATTTAGACTCATATCCACCTTAAGAGCTACACATGGAAGTCACATGACACACACAAGGTAAACTTCCACATGGACTCTATGCAGATAAGACATGATTCATATACATAGGCTAGTTAAGAGATGATACATAGGACGATTCTTCTAAAGTTTGATGAAATTTGGACATCAATTGATGAAGATACCCCAAATTTTCTATAGCTCAGAGTTTGCACGGTCATTTTGGCCCAGAGCAAGCAAAAATAGTGCAAAACCCAAAATATTGATGACCCATTTTATTGTAGAAACATGCGAGTAAACTGCTCTAGAAATTCCAGATCATTTGGCTTAGGAACATGGATCGTGATCCATGTCTCCTAGATGCCATTGCAGCCTAGATTTGATTTACAGTTAGCTTAGTGTACCTATAGGCCATGGGTATCAAGAGTGCTAGAGAAATCTGCAAGGCTGTCTAAAATTCAAAATATTGTACCTTCAGAGTCTCCAAGTACCATTAATTGAGGTTTTTGAGAAAACCATAAATTTAGAACTTGGGAAGTTCTTTACATGACCTAAGGAGCCAAAATGTATCCTAAAATTACTTGACAAGAACATTAAATTTGGCATCATTTACAAAAGGTCCAATCAGAGTCAGATTGTGGTGAAAATTGACAAACAAATGCAAATACATGTGCTCTTCATCATCAAGGCATCTAATCACAGAATAGTAACACCTACTAACCATAGGATTACAGCCAAGAAGGCTTCAAAAATAACTTTTGGTCAAATTTAGATAAATATGGTCATAAGTTGGAAATTTGTGCTAACTTAGTGAATTTTGATCAGAATTTGAAAAGATTTCATTAGTATGCTAGGTTGGGATACACTCCCCAATTCTTAGCTCATTCTATGACCAAATATGGATCGTGATCCATGTCTCCTCCCACCAAATTTTGAACCAACACCTAGCCATCCTGACCCACATGCCATTTATAGTCCAACCCCAAAGTTTCATGTCATTTGGATACAAAAATCCTTGTGAAAATCCCAAAATTGTTCAAGTTTGTAGAAAAAGTGTGAAAATGGACTTAATATGCAAACTAGACATCCAAACTCAAAACGTTGCTGCCATAGCATGTATTAATCATGATGAACCTAATGGTATCATGAAAACTCAATTTGGCTTCAAAACATCGCGGTCCATGTACCCCTAGCTTAGAATTGACTTGAACAAATTCTTCCTAGTGCTAGCTATCTTTGGACACACTGGTGAAGTTTTGTCAAATTTGGATCCCGTTATCTTAAGTTATGTTCAATTGTTAACTCATGGTAAATTTTACACTAAAGAGGATTTTTCAACAAGTTGAAATCAACTTCTTGTCACTAAAGTGATGTATTTTGTTGACAGGTGGCTCAAAGACACGTGTCAAAGGAGTGGGGAGCTGCCCCTTACGAGGTGGTAGATATTTAATTGAATAAGAAGGCACACATTAAGGATAAATACTTACAACAGATACCAACAAACATCTTCATTGGAAAGTTCCAAGCTACTAATGGAACAAAAGCCAAGGCTACCATATGTTGGACGGGGAGCGACTCACACACCCATGAAGTGCATGCAAACACTACCTAGATCAACATAATGTCAATTGAGGACACAGATGACACGATAGGCACACGAAGGAAATCTCTTTAGCTTGTCAGGCTGAGACCATACTACACATACAACACTCTGGAAGGCCAACTAAACCACAATCAAGAACCTCACTGCTCTCAACTACACCACCTAGCCACATACACACATACGGAAGGTAACTCACCTAATCATGCCAGATTCGTACGAAACTTAAGGAACACCATCCCCTCACTAGGATACACATGTCCCTAAGCTTCTACACTCAAAACCCTCATTGTAAACCCATTTGCGGAAAACGCATAGGATGTCAGAGCAGAATTTTGAAAGTGTCCGAAACTAAAATTTATGAGTACCTATGCGTAGCTTATGTCGCCACGATTCTATAGACTACTAGCACGCAGAAAACAGACATCGTTTGATACACTTACGGCCACAAATAGCTCGTAGATGCGTCGGTGTGTGCGCTTCGTCTCGCGTGGAATGCTTGGTGTTGTCGCGTAGCTCTCCTCAAGCCTACAACAATGGTGTAGTTGGATCTCCAATGTGTTGAGCGAGCCGGGTGTAGCGAGAGGATGAAGCTCACACTCACTCTCTTTCTCTCTCACACACAGTAGACGACAGTGCTAAGTTTTGATCATGATTAAAGTCTTCCTTACAAAATGACCTAGGTACCTTATATACTAAGGCTACCTTAGGTTTAACCAAAAATGGGGTTGAACGGGTCAAATGGCTTTGTATTTACAATTTGGAAGTGCCATTGCACCCCGGCTTCTGAAACTAGAATAACTACTCATTACAAATGACATTTATAGCCATAATCTGTAGCATTTCATAACTTGCAAAAGATAAGACTTTGGTACAAAACTTGAGTTATATTGTGTTGTTGACCTAGCGGTCAACATTCCCCCCTTTCGCGTTCATGTCCTCCCTGACATGACCTGATTGTTGATGGCGATATGGTCTTTGCTGTCGTTTTGGCTTCATCTGTGGCACTGCTTGTATCTTTGTCGAACCACAACAAGAACTATGATCCATTAGAGCGGACGTCTATCATCGTAACCATTCATCTTTTGAGATCCTCTGATTACTTTTGTGTCTGCTCTTCTTTATTGGTAACTTCTTTGTTCCTGTGCAATCATGTTGTTAGTGTTGTCTGCAACTTTGTCATTGTAGGCCATTCTTCGACTCGCCATTGAGGAGAAGTATGCTATGATCTGAAATTGGTGCTCCAATTCATTTGTCAATTGATTTGAGTAGCATTTCCTTATTGTTGATGTGGAAGGAATATGTACAAGAGGATGGTGATAGGTGTCTTTAGATTAGGGTCTAAAACCTGGATGACCAAAGGGAAAAAACCCGGTGGGAAAAAAATGCCTTTGGTATACGCTCTTATTGGAGTTGAGCAGTTGAACGTGAAGTACATGTTCATGAAAGGTGAGTGATTGGGTGAAACACAGAAAGAGTGCCTGATGCAAGTGCCAATTATGGGACACTCTATATGCATACGAGAAATTTGTCAACAAAAGCATGCAATGTGAAAGAAGGAGATGATGGGTGTTTCGAGGAATAAATGTAGCACATGTGACATCAAAAGATGTCTCAATAGCTTCCACCTTTCCAAGAAGGGTTTTTGATGTAGAAGTTTCTCCACTCGTATCTCACTGTGCTCAGTACGTGAGTGTCTTTTGGACCTTCTCCTTCACTTCACCAGACTTAAGTACTTAGACTTCGACTCTTTTGCTCACCTATACCAGCATGAGCGACACAATGTAAATATGCTCAACTCTTCCAGCTTGAGCACTACCTAGAATAGCTAAGACGCTTAGACCACAGAGAATATTACTTGAAGCTTTGGGACTAACACCTCACTCATTTTGTGGCTTAGCTACTCGACTCTGACTTGTATGACTTGTCGGTTGCATGATGACATTGCTTTGTGACAAGTTCTTCGGCTGTTGTAGTGGCTACTGAGACATACTTCGTGAAGTTTCATTGTTTCCCTGTACCTTCTTCTTTTGGTAGTGCTTAGGCCTCTCATCAGTCTTTTCTTCATGTGGATTATGGATTTTTTTATTTTTTTTATTTTTTAAAATAATAAACAAAGAAAATCTTAATACAACTCAACAAAAGAAAAATCATTCAAATAGAAATCTAAATGCTATGTACACTATACACATGTCCCTAGGGGCTCATATATGGATTTTTTCCCCATACTCCTCTAGAACACTACTATGAGGGCATATACTCTAAATTTCGTCAAAAAGTTATCACAATAAAACGCAAAAATTCAATGCATCTCACAAAACATTGCCCTCTAATAGTCATAATGTTAGGTCTGCATTTAGAATGCCTCCCCCCTTCCTATTTGGAGTCATCCTTTACGATAGGGTATCGCAAAGGGTATGTGTTGTGCTTGGGCAATTAAAAGTTGTGCCTATGCAGGCCTTGTAATGTAGCCCTATTATGCATACACAGTCAATGCATGGAAAAGATTTATGTTGTGCAAGATGTGGGTATAAGCAATTTGCTTATTGGCATTTGTTGGCGAGGCTTCCTATTCTAAGCAATGTAATGGTCTTTGAAGCTCCTGTATCATTGCTTGATTGAAGCAACTTGCTCTCTTCTAACTGTACTGTAATCGTAGGAAGAATTGTAAGAATTCAAGCGGCGATGCACTGACAGCAGTTTTGTTGTTCTTCTTTGGGACCCATTTCTTTGCGATTATTGGCTCTTTTGTTGCTGGCTCTCGTTTGGGAACCCATACTTGCCCCTGCTTTGTTTGTGTTTGAAGAGACTTCTTTGGGATCCACCTTTTTATTGTGTGAGTCGACAGTGGTCTTTGCTTCAGCCCTTGTACGCTTGGTTGGTGACGGGATTCAGGCTTTGAAAGTTGATACTGTGGTTGTTTTGGAATCCAAATGAATTCCTGATTTTTTTGTGCTTGAATCAACTTCTTTGGAGCCCAAACCTGAGTTGTGAAAGCTTGCGACTTTGTGATATTCTTACCCGTTCGTGCACGCTTTCCTTGTTTTTGTTTTGGTGTTGGATCTTGTGATTTGTCATTAGAGATCTTTGTCTTCTTGATCCATATCTGTTTTTGGCCGATCTGGCTTTTTGGTATCCAGATTTGTCGAGCTTTTTGGCTTTGACTTGTTGTCCTGTTCTTTTGACCTGTCATGGTTGTTGCTGAAGGGGTTGGTGATAGTGATGGCCTGAGTTGATGATAGGGGACGTCGTAAGATTCATCACTATCGCTACTATCCTCAGCAAGGTTGACTTCTTGTACTTTCCCTTGATTTTTTGGCTGGTAGTGGAAAGTTACTGTCTGTTTGCTCGTGGGTGGTAGTTTCTTGGAGGACTTTTCTAGCCCATTGATTAGAGCATTGTTAGCTCGTTGCTCTGGTCGTATTCCTCCTAGCTGAGTCTTTGCATCCTTATTAGGAGCCCTATATGAAGATGCTTGTGGTGGCTGTGTCTTCACTGAGGACTTTGGAATCCACTTTTGATGCACTTTATTCGTGTAGCGATGACATTGATTCCCGGGTCGTTGATCTTCTTGAAGCTCGAAGTGTTCTACAGAGTCATAGAACTTGTCGTCTTCTTCATCTTTTGATCCTCCACATTTCTTTGTTTGCTCCTTATTTCGAGAGCTTGTTGATGTCTGGATCTCTTCGTTTTCCTGGATTACACTCACTGCAAAATAAGGAACGACATCATACCCATTTTCATCACAAAACTTTGTTGTGGGAGCATCCTCCACGGCGCACACGTCCAGAGTAGCCAAGATGTGTTCCCATCCAAAAGGCTCTAACTCTTCTTTAGGAAATGGTTCTGGGATATAGTCCATATCCTCTATAACCCGCTCTAGGATACATTCCTCACGTTTCAAGCTGCCACATTGTGAAGCTCCACACATCCAACGGTTCTTTAGGCTTACCTAACCAAGCTGGAAGTTCTGATCATGCTACTGTGGCGGAATGAAACTCCTCAACCGGTGTTCTCGTCACATCCCTATAGCTATGGTCCCTCAAGTTTATCTTTGTTATGGTTTCCATATGTTTCAGGTATATATGGTCATAACCCCAATCTTGGACCATTTTCAATTGTCGCATGAATGGTCTTCCCAGAATGATGTCATAGTTGTTCTTCTTGCCAAAGTCAACAACAGCAAAAGTGTGTTCATATTCAATGCCACAAGAAGTAACAAGTACTTTTTCTAGCAGTCCTAGGGGCTTTTCCTTGTGTCTGTCTGCAAGCTGCAGGGTCATTCGTGTGGATATCAAGGCAGGTTTTCCCCATTTTTTCCAAACCTCTTTGGTTGCAATGGCCACACCAGCTCCACTGTCAAGGATTGCCATGGTTTTTACACCATTGAATTCCACAGGAAGGGTGGTGTTTCCATCTTCTCCCTCGTAATACTCGCCTACCTTGTTTAATGGCACTGGCCTAGTATTTAGTTGAGGCATTTCAAGCTCTTTGATGCCTTCCGCGATTTGAGTCATTGGGGTTTTTACACCAAATTTCTCTAGACATTTACCCACATTAGCCCACATGTTTGGTCTTATTCTGAGCAACTCGGCTAACATTATTGTACAGGTGACTGGGGTAGATAGAATATCTACTAGCCCCTTTGAATCGATGGCCTTGTTGGGAGACAGTCTCTTTGATGGGACTGCAACCACATCTGACTTGGTCTCGTACTCTCCCATGTAGGACGGTAATGTTCTTAGAGAATGGGGTCCTTTTTCGCCCCAATACGATCTCACATCTAGATTCATTTGAGATTTAGTTTCAAATTCCTCTATTGGTGGTAGTGAGGCGGTCTGGGGCGGGCAACAAGAAGAGTGGCCTCCAAGCACTCTTCTAGGCTCCCATGCTGCTCAATTGGGTTGGGGTTGGAAAAAAACAACAAACACACACACAAACCCGCAACCTAACCCTACACAAATTTGGGGCACCACCTAGTTTTGGATGCGAACTAGGACGCGCAGAGAGAGAGAGAGAGAGAGAGAGAGAGAGAGAGAGAGAGAGAGAGAGAGAGAGAGAGAGAGAGAGAGAGAGAGAGAGATAGTGCTCGGGCTGCTTTGAAACGTATCGACAATGATCAAGCAAACACAACTATATATTTAAGAAAGAGAGAGAAAGGGGGAGGGGGTGCTTGTTGCATTAATACCTTCTTACAAATTTGTCATGACAAATCAAAGTGAGATTAGTATTTTTTCAACATAGCTTGTGTAAATTTCACCACAACACATCACAAGAAAAGCCACCCCAATCACTGTCTTAAGGCCAGGGGAGTCCTCTCCACCCTGTCGCCCTCTTACAGTATGTGGGATTTATGGCTAGATTGATGACAACACCAGAGACAAGCTATCAAGAACTTAACAAAAAACACCAAGACACTTACGCATCATTGTTGTCCATTACTTCACGTTGGAAGGGAGACAAAGTATCCAAGCTTAGTCCAAATCCACCCTCCTTGATTCAACAAATGTTGGGCTTACACTAGTAGGAGAAATGATAGATTTCCTACTCTCAATTGAATGATCACTCTCTCTCTTACAATGGCATAGAGTTCCTTTGCTAATCCCCTATTACAACACATGCACATGCATAAGACAATGAGCTTCCACTCAAGAGCTCCTTCTAGAGAGGTTGAGCTTGGCTTCTCAAGCTATAGCATAGTGCTCTTGCTCATGGCTCCCCCCTTTTGTGCTAGCTACACCCTCCTTTTATAGCAATTTTGAAGGCTAGGGTTACTCCTCTAACCATGGTTGGGTTAGATTTTCAGCAATTTACCTAATTTCTTTTGCTTGGAATTATCAAGAAGTTGGTGGGGAAAGAGAGAGGAGAGAAATGGAGGTGATAGGACTTTTCATAGTGGGTTAGTGTTAGTAGAGTTAGTATTAATTTACAAATGGAATTGGATATTTACAATGGGAGTATCCATGTAGGATACAAATAAGGAAGAAAAACTCTTAAGAGGTTAGAAAAGGTGGATTTCTTACAAGGTTGATGCTCCAAGTGTCTTGAGTAGGGCCAATTTTGACGCTTGTTGACGGTCCACTAGCTTTGACGGTACATTTTTTCTCCACTCTTGACCTTCCTTGAGAGACAAGGTAATTGAAGTTGAGTAATCAACCACCATGATGCTGTCTTTTAAGAGAAGAGGCTGAATTTTGTGGTTTTTTTGATAGATATGGGTAATTTGGAGGAGGAAAAATGAGACTAGGTGGTCAATTTTGGAATGGAATTGTGTGTGGGAGGTATGAGTTCACCATGGTTTCTCTTATGCTTCAAGGTTGAGGAGAAGGTGAGTAGGGTGCAGAGAGGAGTGGTGAGAGAGGTGGGGATGATGAGTGGAGAAGTGTGTGTGAAAGAGGAAAATGATAAAGTGGAAGAGAGAGTGTGGCTGCATAGCATGGGAAAACTGGGGTCCACTAATAAAATCATAGCTCACAGATCGTAGCTCAAAAAAATATGAAAAAATTTGAGGCAAAAGTTCAGCCCACGAGCTACAACTTTTGTTTGTATCACCTTTTCAAATTCAGAGAGCAAGTGAACTTTAAAAATTCAGCAAAACCGACTGTTTTTTTCCACTGCACAAAGTCCTTGTGGGGTCCTTCTTTGGATGATTCTTTTGAATACCTCCAAGAGTGAGCCCTTCATAGTGCATGTATGCATGCCACCTACCCTTGACCTTATTTGGTAGGTCTATAATTGAAGATATTGTTGAGATCATGATATAAGTGAATAGTACAACTAAGAAAATCAAATATTGAGGGGTCTAAAAAAATATGTACATGTCAAATACAAATAATATTAGTGGAAAAAATATAAAGGGGTCAAAAGAGATCTCTCTCATTATGAGGCTACCATAAAAAGATAAATATTTTTGGTGTTCTAATTTTTTAGAAAAAAAACAAAATAGATGTAGGAAGGGAAAAATCACAATAGTGAAAAAATATACACATAAATAAAACTAGTTTTTTTTGGATTTTTGTTGGGGTGGAGTTACACCAAATATAAGAGAAGCTTACATGAAAATATTTCTATATGGAATAAAGAGTATGAAAAATGGTAAGAAAAATTGTGGTAATGGTGAGGCAATGTACAAAGCATAAATAACACACACCTAGGTAGAAATATTTAAATAAATACCAAAATAATTATGAAAAAATCTTTTATTTAGGCCCTATATACAAAGAAATATTTACATACGCATGGGCCATAATATACTTATATTTTTATATTTTTTATATTTTTTATATTTTTGGCTCAACTAACCCAATGACGAGCTAATTGAAGGTTTTTTATTTCAGTAAGGAGATATGGAAAAAGTCCCCTAACTCACACGCACCTATATACAGTGAAAGGGTGAGGGTAACCACAATGTTTGAGTGATTTGATAGGGTGAGATAACTCACTATGGCAATTACAGAGAGCCGAAAAACGGCTATCATTAACCCTCCCCCAGGATGATGGTATATTCATGTACCATGATAAAGAATCTTTTCCAAAGAGAGTGCTTCAGAGTCCTTGACAAGATTTTCATTGTTTGGCCCCTTGGAATTTTGGTTTGTGTTACACTCATGCTTCATGGAACAATACTTACATGAGATAGTTGCCTTTTGCTCTGGTAGATCCTTTGGTAGAAGGCGACTCAAATAAGGCTTCAAGCGATACCCGTTTACCTTCCTGGAGTGCTCTTTCCTATTCAAGTCCATAAGTTGATAGTAACTTGAATTGAAAGCCTTCTTGACTATGTATGGCCCCTGCCATCTTGTTTCAAATTTGGCATCAAAACGATTATCGAGTCGATTGTCATACCTTAGCACAAGATCTCCTTCATTGATGCCTTTGTCCTTCAGTTTCTTGTCAAGCTTCTCCTTTGTCTGTGTGGCTTTCCTCTTATAGCACTCGTATGCTGCTTCTCTTTTCCACTCAAGCTCAGCTAAGGTAAGAAGTCGATCCATCCATGCTTCTTGATCATCTTGTGCTGATTTGCCATGAAGTCGCATTGTTGGAATGTTTAGTTCAATTGGCTGTAAGCCTCTTGACCATAGACCAAGTGAAATGGTGTGAACTCCGTGGCTTCCCTATATGTGGTTCGATACGCCCACAAGGCACCATCCAAGAAGTCATCCCACAACTTTGTCTTGTTTTTCACCATCTTTCTAATGATGCCTTCAATGACACCATTAGCTTTTTCTACCAAACCATTTGATTGGGGATAGTAGGGTGTACTGTGACGATGTAGAATGCGAAGTTCTTCACAGACTTCTATGAGCAATCCCTTTCTAAACCCTGGACCATTATCAGAAACAATCTCCAAAGGTGTGCCAAATCTACAACAAATGTGAGTGTAGACAAATTTGCTCACTGTCCTCTCATTTACCTTTGCCACACTTTGTACTTCCACCCACCTTGTCATATAGTCTATAGCCACTAGAATGTAGAGTTTACCATTTTTTGTCCTAGGCAGAGGACCCATAGCATCAATGCCCGACTTTTCAAAGGGTCCATTTGCAAGCACTATTTGCCTCGGGCCATGCACCAACCTTCTATTTCCATTTATCTGACAAGTGTGACAGCTTTTACACCAATGTTGAACATCCACATGCAAACTTGGCCAAACATACCCTGAAAGCAAAATCTTCTTCACCTTTAATTCTTAGGAAAAATGACCACCACATGCCTCTTCATGCAAACCTTTTAGAATGGCTGGAATTTCCGCGATAGTTGGTACTCTTCTGCACACTTTATCCTTCCCTCTTTGATAGAGGGAGCCTTCTAGGAAGAGATACATGCTTGCCTTCTTCATGAGTCTCCTCTTCTGAGCTTTTGTGAAGTCTGGTGGAAACTCACCCTCCAAAATGTAGCCAATGATGGGAGCCAATGACTCCAATCCCTGGTACCTCGGTTGCTTCACAGCAGCCGCCACCATGATGACCTGTACTTCTTTCTTTACACATGCAATGGCTTGTTGTGCAAGTAAATCAGCATCTTCATTTTGTTTCCTAGGAATATGATATAATTGCACCTCCTCAAATTGATTAAATAGCCTACGGATGGTATGAACTTTGGCCCTTAGTCTTTCATTTTTGCATGCCCAAATGCCTAAAATCTGCTTCACAATGAGAAGTGCATCCCCTTTTACCATGAGACGTTGTATACCATGGCCAATGCATATTTTTAAACCATGAAGTAGTGTGTCATATTCTGCTTCATTGTTGCTAGCTGAACTTAGTAGATTGAACTTCTCTTTCATGACCACCTCTCCACTTGGGTTGAGCAACACTAGCCCTCCCCCTGCTTTTCCTATGGCTCGACGAAAAGCTCCATCAAAGAACAAGGTAAAAGCATTAGGAATACTTTTTTGTGGTGGCAATGGTAGGGTCTTTACTTCAGGCACCTTAATCTCCTTTTCATGCACCCTATAAGTGAGAATCCCTGCCAATTGTGCACGCACACTATCTTCTACCTTGAAAGAGTATTGGAACTCTTGCAACTCCATAATCCACTTTGAGATCCTAGTACTAAGATTCATTTGAGATGACACCCAAGGGAACAAATTTTCTGCAGTGAGAATTACAAAAGGTTTTGGTAGCAGGTAGGATCTAAACTTTCTCACCGCAAACATGAGAGAAAGCATCATGAGTTCTGCTTCTGTGTAGTCTCTCTCCAAAGCATTCATGACCCTACTAGCAAAGTAGATGGGTCGCATCCTTGTACTGTGGGGATCTTGTTGTAGCAACACAGCACCAATTGTTTCCCTTCCAACACTAGAGCTAACAAAGAATGTGTACTCCCAACAAGGAGGCATGAGTGTTGGTAGCTCTGACAAAATGACTTTAATGGTACAAAAATACTCTTCAAGCTCATCAGACCATGCAAATTCTACTTGTTGTGTCAACTTTTGCAAAGGATGAAGCAACTCCGAGGCTAAGTGAATGAAGCGTGACATATACTTCACCTTCTGAATGAAAGAGATGACCTCCTTAAGACTCTTCGGTGATGGGAGCTCAATAAGAGCCTTTGCCTTTGAAGGATCCACCTCAATGCCTTTATAGGAAACCTTGTGACCGAGCAAGATCACTTCATCCTCACCTATGTGGCACTTGTCGGGGTTGAGTTGACCTCCCATGTCGTAGAGCTTCTTTAAACCTTCTTCTACCCTTTGTAGATGCAATGATTTTGAGCTATAAATGCAGAAATCATCAATGAACACCCTAATTTACTTTCCAAAGAATGCTTGAAACACCATGTTCATGAAACGTTGGAATGTTGCAGGAGCATTTGTCAGGCCAAATGGCATGACTCTAAAAGCATAACAACCCCAAGGAGTGATAAAGGTTGTTTTCAATTGATCTTCCAATGCGATACCTATTTGAAAGTAGCCTGAGTAGCCATCACACACAGTGTACTTCTCATGACCAGCTACCTCATTTAGTATCTCATCCTGAAATGGGAGGGGAAAGTGATCTCTTTTTGTTGCCTCATTGAGTGGACGGTAATCCACACACACCCTCCACTTGCCATTTTTCTTAGGAGTGACAACAACAGGAGAGACCCACTTTGAATTCTCCACTGGATAAATGAAACCTGCTGCTAGAAGCTTTCTTACCTCCTTGATTAAAGCCTGCTCCTTGATGACTCCTAGCCTTCGTAGCTTCTGAGCCTTAGGTGTGGTCTCTGGCTTCAACTCAATTTTGTGTTGAACAGCATCTACTCCACGCACATCGGTGTAGTCTTTAGCAAAAAGCCTAGGAAATTTCCTTAGCACACATCCTCTCTTTCATCCTTTGTAAGTGTTGTAGATAGCATACCTTCTAGCATTCTTTCATCTTCCACTTTTTGGTTCTCTTGGGAACCTACCTCCTCCAAACCTTGACAAGAGGTCTCTTGGTTGCTTGGCTTAAACCTTACCCCCATGACTTCGATGGAAGACTCCTCTTCAGTAATGCTGCCGCTACTTTCTTCTTCTGAAGTGCTATCGGTCCAACCTTCTTCCGTCTCACTTTGAGATGATTCTTCATGGAGCTCCTCTTGGCGTTGCTCCTTCATGTCAAAGACAACCTTCTTATGATTGTCATTCCTGCAAATTAATTTCCCATTCTCCCAATCCTGCAAAGCTCGCATTTTCATTAGCCATGGTCTTCCTAGGATAAATGGATAACCGCTTCCCTTGGTCGACATAACATAAAAATCCACCGCTTTCTTAATGGCAAAGGCCTCTACAAAGACATTTTTACAAATGCCTACACACCTAGCCTTGCTATTGTTTGCCATCTTGACTTTGATTTCAGGTGTCTCATGGATGTGCATGCCTAGTCTTTGCATGAGTCCCTCTGTCATGATGCAAATTTGTGCACCCCCATCCACTAGACCTTTCCTAACCAATCTTCCTTTGATGTAACAGTCTAGCACCGGTGTAATGTCCTCATTCATTTCAGCTTGTGCAATTTTTACAACAGGCACACTCTCTTTTACCTTTCTCCTAGTGCTAACTGCCCTTGTTAAATCCCTCCTAACTTGTGGACATAATGCAAGAAATTGAGGCCATGAAATATCAGGACCCTTACCTCTCATGTCTTCCAACAAGTTGTACGGAGCCATACCATGTCCAAGAGGGAAGTCTTGGAGGTTGATACGACGTCGAGTCCTCTTGGTTTCCTTGGTCTCCTTTGCCTTTTTGCCTTGTCCATGGTCACTCTGTGATGTGACTCCTTCTTTATCTTTACCTTTCCCTCGGCCACGCTTAATGCCATTGGCTTCCATGTCAACCTCATTTGAATTTGTCACCTCTACCACATGCACATTTGGATCTGGCAAAGGTGGAACTCCTTCTACCCCTTGTGGAGGTGGTCTTGGTCCATTTGGCCTTTGTAGAAGCCTTGGTTGTTGACCAGCTCCTTCTCCTGCATTCATCACTGGGTAATTCAAGTTAGGTCTCCCTGGCTCTCCACGGGGCCAAGGACAATTATACATCCCATGTCCAGACTCTCCACAATTCCAACATTGCAAGACTCTCCTAGTTCGTGGCTCTCTCTCTTCTGACTTCTTTGCTTGTCCCTTTGGACCTACAGCTTGTGCAAGGTGAATTGACAGGCTGCTTAAAGATTCATTTAACTTCTCAATCACTTCAGCCGTTACCTCAGGAAGCTCCCTAGATTTTGATGCTTGTGACTTACCTTTGGGTCTAAGACCTTCTATTGGAACCTCTCCCCTTAAGCACTTGAGTTTCCTATACTTCTCAGCAGCCCTAGTTTCAGCTGCATTGAAAGTAGCAGGTGCACCCGCCTCAACTTTTACCTTAAGGTCAGGAAAAAGTCCGGCTATGAACCTCTCCTTCTCTAAAAATTCTGCACCATCACCAGGGTTAGCAACATTTCGTATCCATAGAGCCCAAAGACGTAGAAACTCTTGCTTGTACAAGTAGTAGTCATCTAAGTCTTTTTGCTTATGAGAAACAATGTCTTGCCATAGTTTTTGAGTGTTTTGGGGATCAAGGAAGTATTTCTTGAAACGATTCAAAACTTCCGTGTAATTCCCTTTAATTTCCTCAGGCAAAGAGTCAAACCAAGTGCTAACATCTTTCCTAAGGACCACCTCAAACATTTCTACACGTTCTTGATCAGTTACTATCCTCTTGATACGGCAAGACATCTTGAAATTCGCTAGAAATAATTCTGCATCCTCTCCAGGCTCTCCAAAGAAAAGAGGATATCCAAACATTTGGCGTTGGCTCTCCATTGAATTGATTTCAAAGTGACGCGTTTTTGTTTTTTCTTTCTTTAAAAGATTTACACAATAATATTTTCTAAATTGCAATCTATTCTAAAACAAAATAAAAATATTCACATCAAATGACCTATGATAATCAATAATAGGTAGAATGACAGGGTTTGGTGACGCGAGAATTTCTCCTACTCTTTGGGCACCAAACATGAATACCATACGTTGTTGAAAATGGATTTTTCTACAGATTGCAATGTTTACTCTAATGTGTGGAGTGAAATGAAAGGGAAAAACCTGTATTCCTGGGCCATTATCCATGGTCTATGCATGACCTAACTCTTAAAACAAAACAAAAATATAGACGTCCAAACTAAGGTCGTACCTAATGAGAGGCAAAATAAAAGGATTTACTGATGCGTTTATCTCTACCAACCTAAGAGGACCTAAAATTCTACGAATTACTCGCTGAAATTGCAACTTAGTACTAACAATTATGTGTACCTTTTGCCTTGCAATGGGAATGAAGGGACCATACAAATTCTCGTGATTCATGCAAGCTACTTGATTATGCTAAAGGTTGAGCCTTCACAAAACATACACAAGCCTGTCCTCCGTGGGGGCACCAATTTGAAGCGGTCCGGGGCGGGCAACAAGAAGAGCAACCTCTAGACACCCTTCAAGGCTCCCGTGCTGCTCAATGGGTTGGGGTTGGAAAAAACAACAAACACACACACAAACCCGCAACCTAACCCTACACAAATTTGGGGCACCACCTACTTTTGGATGCGAACTAGGACGCGTAGAGATAGATAGATAGATAGAGAGAGAGAGAGAGAGAGAGAGAGAGAGAGAGAGAGAGAGAGAGATAGTGCTCGGGCTGCTTTGAAACGTATCGACAATGATCAAGCAAACACAACTATATATTTAAGAAAGAGAGAGAAAGGGGGAGGGGGTGCTTGTTGCATTAATACCTTCTTACAAATTTGTCATGACAAATCAAAGTGAGATTAGTATTTGTTCAACATAGCTTGCGTAAATTTCACCACAACACATCACAAGAAAAGCCACCCCAATCACTGTCTTAAGGCCAGGGGAGTCCTCTCCACCCTGTCGCCCTCTTACAGTATGTGGGATTTATGGCTAGATTGATGACAACACCAGAGACAAGCTATCAAGAACTTAACAAAAAACACCAAGACACTTACGCATCATTGTTGTCCATTACTTCACGTTGGAAGGGAGACAAAGTATCCAAGCTTAGTCCAAATCCACCCTCCTTGATTCAACAAATGTTGGGCTTACACTAGTAGGAGAAATGATAGATTTCCTACTCTCAATTGAATGATCACTCTCTCTCTTACAATGGCATAGAGTTCCCTTGCTAATCCCCTATTACAACACATGCACATGCATAAGACAATGAGCTTCCACTCAAGAGCTCCTTCTAGAGAGGTTGAGCTTGGCTTCTCAAGCTATAGCATAGTGCTCTTGCTTATGGCTCCCCCCTTTTGTGCTAGCTACACCCTCCTTTTATAGCAATTTTGAAGGCTAGGGTTGCTCCTCTAACCATGGTTGGGTTAGATTTTCAGCAATTTACCTAATTTCTTTTGCTTGGAATTATCAAGAAGTTGGTGGGGAAAGAGAGAGGAGAGAAATGGAGGTGATAGGACTTTTCATAGTGGGTTAGTGTTAGTAGAGTTAGTATTAATTTACAAATGGAATTGGATATTTACAATGGGAGTATCCATGTAGGATACAAATAAGGAAGAAAAACTCTTAAGAGGTAAGAAAAGGTGGATTTCTTACAAGGTTGATGCTCCAAGTGTCTTGAGTAGGGACAATTTTGACGCTTGTTGACGGTCCACTAGCTTTGACGGTACATTTTTTCTCCACTCTTGACCTTCCTTGAGAGACAAGGTAATTGAAGCTGAGTAATCAACCACCATGATGCTGTCTTTTAAGAGAAGAGGCTGAATTTTGTGGTTTTTTTGATAGATATGGGTAATTTGGAGGAGGAAAAATGAGACTAGGTGGTCAATTTTGGAATGGAATTGTGTGTGGGAGGTATGAGTTCACCATGGTTTCTCTTATGCTTCAAGGTTGAGGAGAAGGTGAGTAGGGTGCAGAGAGGAGTGGTGAGAGAGGTGGGGATGATGAGTGGAGAAGTGTGTGTGAAAGAGGAAAATGATAAAGTGGAAGAGAGAGTGTGGCTGCATAGCATGGGAAAACTGGGGTCCACTAATAAAATCATAGCTCACAGATCGTAGCTCAAAAAAATATGAAAAAATTTGAGGCAAAAGTTCAGCCCACGAGCTACAACTTTTGTTTGTATCACCTTTTCAAATTTGGAGAGCAAGTGAACTTTAAAAATTCAGCAAAACCGACTGTTTTTTTCCACTGCACAAAGTCCTTGTGGGGTCCTTCTTTGGATGATTCTTTTGAATACCTCCAAGAGTGAGCCCTCCATAGTGCATGTATGCATGCCACCTACCCTTGACCTTATTTGGTAGGTCTATAATTGAAGATATTGTTGAGATCATGATATAAGTGAATAGTACAACTAAGAAAATCAAATATTGAGGGGTCTAAAAAAATATGTACATGTCAAATATAAATAATATAAGTGGAAAAAATATAAAGGGGTCAAAAGAAATCTCTCTCATTATGAGGCTACCATAAAAAGATAAATATTTTTGGTGTTCTAATTTTTTAGAAAAAAAACAAAATAGATGTAGGAAGGGAAAAATCACAATAGTGAAAAAATATACACATAAATAAAACTAGTTTTTTTGGATTTTTGTTGGGGTGGAGTTACACCAAATATAAGAGAAGCTTACATGAAAATATTTCTATATGGAATAAAGAGTATGAAAAATGGTAAGAAAAATTGTGGTAATGGTGAGGCAATGTACAGAGCATAAATAACACACAGCTAGGTAGAAATATTTAAATAAATACCAAAATAATTATGAAATAATCTTTTATTTAGGCCCTATATACAAAGAAATATTTACATACGCATGGGCCATAATATACTTATATTTTTTTTATTTTTTATTTTTTTGGCTCAACTAGCCCAATGACTAGCTAATTGAGGGTTTTTTATTTCAGTAAGGAGATATGGGAAAAGTCCCCTAACTCACACGCACCTATATACAGTGAAAGGGTGAGGGTAACCACAATGTTTGAGTGATTTGATAGGGTGAGATAACTCACTATGGCAATTACAGAGAGCCGAAAAACGGCTATAAGTAGAAACACTCCTCGTTCATCACTAGTTTTGTCTACTCGTCTTCTTAGGTCATCGGCTTCATTGGCCTCTCTGACTTGTTTCCACAATTCGTCAAGACCATCTATCTCTTTACAATCCTCAGGTATAGCTTGGTGAAATCCCCCGGAAGAGTTATCCGTGGTATTCAGTACTATCCTTGGTTCTAATGCTGGGTCTTTGAGGTTTGGTCTGTGCTCATGACTAGAATCTGGCTCTTTTAGTTCCTGGTTTGGTGGGATTACTTGTGTAGGCATGACACGGATCACATCCTCAGGTTTTGCAACTGGTGGTTCTAGTAAAGCTTGGGCTGTTTGAATCATTTTCTTGCACATTTCAAACCTTTTCTTTTCTAGTTCCGCATAGGGATATGCCATCCACCAGTGTTCTTGGGTTTGGTTGTTTTTTAGCCTCACATCATAGGCTTTCAAGAGGGCATCTAATGTCTCATTAACGTTCTCTGCCAACACAGATCCTCTTGAACTAGCACTTCTCGGTTTCTCATTCGTGGATGGTTCTTCTAGAGGTTTAACCATCTGTGTAAGAGAAGGTGCCTCCTTTTCTTCATGTTGTTTTACCTTCTCCTGAGCTTCGGTAAGCTTCTCAGCTAGGGATTTTTGCTCTCGTTCCTTGCGTGCTTTCATCCTAGTCTTTCTAGCTTTCCAACTATTTCGTTTGCTCTTGGTTTTCTGACTAGGTGCGTCTGTCTTTGGTCCATCATCTGTCTTTGGACTCGTGTCACTTTCCGTGTTCTTTGTCTCTGGATTCTCATCGGCTTTCTTTTGAGCTTGTGCTCTCGTAACTACTTGAACTGGTACAACATTTTCATTTTCTGAGCTACTAGGAAGCTGAACAATCCTTGATACATTTGTCGTGATTTTCCTGATTTGGTTTGGGTTTTTCGGGCAATCGGGGATCAAGTGAGTGATGCCACACTCAAGACAATAGGCATTTACTTCAGTGATCTCCGTATGAGGCCATTGTTTGACCAAGTGGTTGTCACGACTTTTGTGACAATCTGTCTCTGGTTGAGGAGATTCTTTTAGCATTTCCTCTTGGCTATAAGCAAGCTTTGACCTAGATAAGCCACTATTTGCAATGAATCGCAATGTCCTTTTGTCCATTTCATACCTTCTTTCTTTTGACTGAAACCCAGGAGGTGGAGGTTGTACCGGCCTCACCACTCCATGTGTTTCTCTCACATTTTGTTGCTCCGAAGGGTAGTACTCACTTTGGTGGCTATACCACATTGTAGCTAGTACTGGCGTTGGTTTATTTGATGCTTTCATCATTGGCATGTATCTCATGTCTACCGGAATTCTAGCACCTGGCAGCGGAGGTTGTTGTCCTAAGACAAGCTGTGGCCTTAAAACTCCTACCGGTCCTGGCGCATTCCTCGTAATGTATCTAGGTGGAGTAGGTGCTTCTGGAACAAGTTGTACATACCTCTCCCTAGCATTTTCCATGCTATAATAGCACTCTTCCTCCGTATGGTTCGTCCATTTTCTCTCAATTTCACACCACTTTGGCTCTCCCGAATCAAACCTTACAAGAGGAATCAACCTCTTGACCAAGTCGTCGATAAGCTTTTCTTGATCAATAGGTGCCGTTGGCTTGGCCATCGACTCACTTATCTGTGAAACACTGTGCTGAGAGGATGTGTCATCTCCTTGAATCTTTAAGTCCTTTTCTTTGTATGCCTCACAGTTATCCACTAGATAAAGAGCTTCTTTGATCAACTCGTTTAGTGTCATGCTCCTTATCATATGCAGATCCTTCTGAAGGTCTGCATGTCTCATTCCCTGGATAAAGATCAGCATCAGTCGTGCTTGCGTAGGTAATTCCGCTCTCGGACAAAGCTTAACATATCTCTTGAGCGGTAATGATGCTTTGCGTACTGATTCATCCTCTTTTTGTTTGAATCTATGGATTTGCGAGACCGTGTTGTGAGCAATGCCTTTTGGCGAGAATTCTTCAATAAACTCCTCAAACAGATCATCTAGGGTCTCAAAATCCCATTTTCCACCGAGTCGAACCATGTAGCTGCATCATCTTCTAGAGTCAATCCAAATCCCGCAAACTGTGTCGCAAAATCTGAAACTTCCTCTGCTCTAATCACTCTTCTAAAAGCCGCTACGTGATCTCTCGGATCTTTATCTCCGGAGTATTTTCTGTTTACCCATTTCTGGACTTGGGATGGTCTAACTCGTCGATTGTCTACAAGTCTAACTAGCGACTCTCCCAATCCTTCTCTCGTTATCACTCTTGAAGGGAATCCTGGTGGCTCTCTTCTTGCAACTCCTATAGGAATTCTCGTGTTTGGTGGAGGCATTTGTGGTCCTTCATTGACCAAATATCCACCTCTTTCTAGTACAGTCTGTGGATTTGTGGTTTCTACAACTCTGTATTCTCGTCCATACTTGTCGACAACTATAGATCCCCATTGACAGTCGACTCCGTATGTGTAGACATATAAGAGCTTGTAATCCGTTATCTCTTCTAGGTATGGATCTGAGCACCTATAAAGATTGACCTCATTGTCGTCAATGTATCTATATAGTCCTTCAGTCTCATGACCAATCATCCGAACTCTCTCAACAAGATGGGTCTTTATCAATTGCAAGTTTGGAAGATCCATTGTGGGAGGATATTCCTCTATCGTCGGGATCTCCAAGCTTGTGTAAGCTGCGTTTGAATCTAGGGTAGACATGATTTCTGGGCTTAAGAGCTTTTGCTTGGTTCAAGTAGACTTAGTCCATTGTGTTCAAGTGCTTTGGTTAGGGAAAAGTCGAAACTATGTCCAAAACCGCAACCATTTCGTCACAATTCTTGCAAATTGTCGCTTTCAGACACCCCTAACTTGCGGATGTATTTTGAGGCCTCAAACGATGTTTTTTTTCAAAGTTGATCTAAATTCAAGTTTTGCTCTAAGATTTGTAGAGCCGCTCTCAGGCTACGTTTTGATATAAAAACTTTTTCGATCCGATACCGTTTGTGAAAGTTATGGCCAAAAACAGTGAAACGCAGTTTAGAATGGTCAAAATGAGTCCAAAGTCAATTTTGAAAAAAGATTTGGGATCTCTGTGACACTGTGAACACTTCTGTATGGTCAAAAGTACAGTTGAACCCTAAAACTGGCCTAGAGACATCCTACGCATAGGATGTCTATATGCTCAGAATTTAACAAAATTTGGTCCAGAGACTCCCCTTAAGTCCAACAACACAATGGTATGCTCAGAAATTCATTTGGACCTAAAAATGGCCTTGAGACATCCTACGCGTAGGATGTCTTTTTGCTCAGAATGACTTGAAATTTTCACCCCAGACTCTCCTTGATGTGCTGATCACAGTGGTGTGCTCATAGGTTGGTTTGGAGTCCTAAATCAAGCTAGAGACATCCTACGTGTAGGATGTCTAACTGCTCAGATTTTGTCCAAACTTGCACTGTAGCTTCCCCTTGATGTGCTAAACTCACAGCTATTTTTACTTTTAGATCTGACACATATAGGTTGGTCAAATGATCAAGAATCTGTTTCAAAAGCATGATGTCTGTTCTGATGAATTCCTAAGTCAAATCAACTCCAAATTGGACCAAATTTGACTAGGAGGCTTGCCTAAGGCTATATAACACCTTGCTATGTCCACAATTTGAATTTGGCCTCTAAATCATGCCTTAGACATCCTACGCGTAGGATGTCTAACTGCTCAGAATTGCCCCAAATTTGAACCACGGACTCTCCTTAAGGTGCTGATCATTGTGGTATGCTCATAATTTTGTTTAGAGTCCAAAATCACACAGAAGACATCCTACGCGTAGGATGTCTTTTTGGCCTGTTTGACCCCAGACTTGTCCCACAGCTTCCCCTTGATGTCAGCAACCCAATGCTATGCTTAGATTTGAGTTTGGATGTCAAAAGACCCCAAAACTAGCTATCCTTGCCTTTTCAGTCAAAAATGCTGAAGTCTGTTCAATCTTCCCTTTCACTGACCCAAATGAGATGAAATTTATCACATGCACTCAATACAACATTTAGAACATGCCTATGGAGTCATCCTATGGTTTGGTCTCAAAATTAGGCCTTGGACACAAATTGGGTAGGATGTCTGGCAATTCTCGTCTTTTGGCTTTGATCTGTCAAAATTTGGTCAAATTTTCACTTTCTAGGTGAAAATAGGGTAGAACCTACCTTCTGAACACACTAGCAACTCAGAATTTCAAAATTTCCACCAGATCACCCTGTAGACATCCTACGCATAGGATGTCTACTGCTGATTTTTTGAGACTGAAGTGTCCCTGATGCTTCCTTATGCTCTCAGCAAGTGCAAGTATGCTTCACAATTGCAAAAACATGCAAAAATCACTCAATTTAAGCCTTTTCTGAAATTTTGCGTTTTCTGACTCCGCCTTTTGGCTTTTGGTCAACAAAAATAGGAAAAAACACCCAAGTCAATATGTTACTAGGGTAAAACCTACCCTCTGAACCCACTGGTACAGTCAGAATTTTCAAATTTGGTCTCCAGAACCCCCTTGAGACATCCTACGCGTAGGATGTCTATGTTTACGGAATTGCAGGTTCTCTTCACAGAACCCTTGCAAATGCTCTTTTATATGCACAACATCAGTCAGTCATACAAAAATATCCACAGAAGCTTGTTTAATGCATTTTTACCCTCAAAAGCACACTTTTTCGTGATTTCAAATGCAATCAAGCACTTTAGCAAATAATTCAGTGCTGAATAGCTCTAGATCAGAATCCGATCACTTACCTAAAGCTACTCCTATAAATCATATGGGGTTTTGCATCTATGAGTAGAAAAATGCTTCACTGCCACACACGGACTAGTAAACGCTTTTATCACCTCACAAATCACTCGACCACCAACAACTACTCTAATCCACAGATCCTAACTAAACCTATCTAGTCGCAGACCCTTGGCAAAACACACGCTTCTTGGCTATCCACTTGATCGTGGAATATCCTCTTCCGGATCCACTTAAGAAAAACGCTTTCTTTAGCCGAAACTAAATCAAGTAACCATCACACGAGTGTTAGTAGGAAACCTACTTAGGTCCTTGTGTCCCCGGCAACGGCGTCAATGTTGGACGGGGAGCGACTCACACACTCATGAAGTGCATGCAAACACTACCTAGATCAACATAATGTCAATCGAGGACACAGATGACACGATAGGCACACGGAGGAAATCTCTTTAGCTTGTTAGGCTGAGACCATACTACACATACAACACTCTGGAAGGCCAACTAAACCACAATCAAGAACCTCACTGCTCTCAACTACACCACCTAGCCACATACACACATACGGAAGGTAACTCACCTAATCATGCCAGATTCGTACAAAACTTAAGGAACACCATCCCCTCACTAGGATACACCTGTCCCTAAGCTTCTACACTCAAAACCCTCACTCTAAACCCATCTGCGGAAAACGCGTAGGATGACAGAGCAGAATTTTGAAAGTGTCCGAAACTGAAATTTATGAGTACCTATGCGTAGCTTATGTCGCCATGATTCTATAGACTACTAGCACGCAAAAAACAGACATTGTTTGATACACTTACGGCCACAAATAGCTCGTAGATGCGTCGACGTGTGCGCTTCGTCTTGCATGGAATGCTTGGCGTTGTCGCGTAGCTCTCCTCAAGCCTACAACAATGGTGCGGTCGGATCTCCAATGTGTTGAGCGAGCCGGGTGTAGCGAGAGGATGAAGCTCACACTCACTCTCTTTCTCTCTCACACATAGTAGACGGCAGCGCTAAGTTTTGATTATGATTAAAGTCTTCCTTACAAAATGACCTAGGTACCTTATATACTAAGGCTACCTTAGGTTTAACCAAAAATGGGGTTGAACGGGTCAAATGGCTTTGTATTTACAATCTGGAAGTGCCATTGCACCCCGGCTTCTGAAACTAGAATAACTACTCATTACAAATGACATTTATAGCCATAATCCGCAGCATTTCATAACTCGCAAAAGATAAGACTTTGGTACGAAACTTGAGTTATGTTGTGTTGTTGACCCAGCGGTCAACACCATAGTCCCCAAAGAATTATGGACAATCCACCAAAATCTTAAAGTATTTGATGGTGTCCGATGCCTATTAATGGACATCTTCTTTTTCTTGCCACATGGGGCATAGATTTCCATAGGTCACATGATCTTATGTCCACCATACAACACAATGGTGAGGAAACTCTTACGGACAAAGATGGAGCGACAATGCAGGTGAATATTACCAGTGAAATAATCTACTAATCTCTTCACTTACCTGTTGTCCACCACGACCTACTGTAGAAGAAAAAGGCAATCGACAAGACAATGACAAAGCATTTATCAAGTAGCAAGGACACAAGCTTACTTACAGAGATCTGACTTATGCATAATTAGAGTTTCCATTGTGGTTTATTTCAAAGCATATCAAAGTACAGAAAGATACATTGAGCCACTCCTACAGCTGGAGGTGGTCATGAATATTGGATTATTAGAGCGTCGTTTCATCAAGTGTGACATCCATAATCCAACCTCAAGAGCAATGATAAAAACAAGAGCTACATGAAGGTTGGGCCAATGTTGGCTCGCATTGTATACCAAGCTCTTGGTATGATCAACAATCTCTTGGAAGCAAAGTCACAGCTAAATTTGCTAGACAAGTCCAAACACAGTTTCCAAGCTATAAAAGGAGTGCTTCAACTACTCCCACCAAATGAAAGGTATACATCTTAAGCTCAAAGGCACCTACCACATATAGTGAGTGCACATTCTGATATAGAGCTCTAAGGTGAGATTAGAAAGGAAGACATTGCTTTGGAATATCAAATGATCAAGGAGAAAGAAGAAGAAAGTGAGATACCCCTTGTAAAAAAGAAACCACAGTAGGGGGAGAATATTCCAAGGATGCAAGTTCAAAGGTCCATGGAAGAGGCTCAATGGCTTAGAGCACAAAATTTAGCCAAGAGGGCTAAAGAACAATGGAAAACTACTGAGACCCAACATGTCATGTCTTACTCAGATAAAATGACTCAGGACTAGATGCTAGATTACAAAAGCTCAAGGAGAAAAGATGACAAACCACGAGCTGGCTGATGCACAAAGACAACAAATCCATAAGGAGATAAAGCAAAAATCTCAATAGAGAGCGGGAGAATCCAATAGGCAAAGGACTACAGAGCTTGACTCCATCCTGAATTTCCCTCCCAACCTAGCTACACTTCGTGAGAATTCTACTCCAGATACTACTACCATGCAATTGTTTTATACGGACTTGTGGAAGCCAAATCTCCCAAACCACCTTCTCCACCACCTACCACTATAAATGAAGAAAAACAAGATTCATCACAACCTTTTCTTAAGCTACTACAATTACTATCGATGTTGTATAAGAGAATTTTCCAAAGGAGCAACTTCTGAAACCACAAACCGAGGAGGAGGAAGAAGTGATGCCTAACCAACCAGATGTGAGCCAACGCATGCTGAAGAGCAGCACTTTGCACGAGAGAAGTTGCAGACACACCACTGTCTCCTCCACATTTTGATTGGCATGCAAATACCTCGAGGGATTGACTATTTAGTTGTCCATATATAACGTGTGTTCGTAGGATAATTTAAAAACTCCTTTTTAACATGTTTGAATGTATAAAATGACCCCTTATTTTAGGAAAATGTTCCAAAATTGAATATTAAAACCCCTTATTTTAATTTTTTGCTATTAAATTGCCTAATTTTTTTGCATTTTAAAAGCCCTCCTATTGAACTCACGTGGTACATTAACATAATTACATGATTACATAGTGTACCCCCCGAGGCAGATGCGTCATAGGAAAAGAAGGGCATATTGAAGAGAGATATCCCTCCATTGTAGCCCACAAATGAAAAGATGGCAATGAAAATAGCTGAAAAGTTTGACCTCCAAGAGACCCTTGACGTGCTTGAACTTTAGTTCAACTGTCATAAAATCGTGACCATGGCTCGGACTAAAGAGGCAGAAGAGGCCAGGGCAGCTGTAGCTAAAGCAAAGCAAGAAGAGGGAGAAGTTTTCAAAGTTATGTGATTCATATGATGCTATAAAGCATACACTCTTTATTGCTAACCAGGATGTGGCTCCGGTAGTAAGTGCACCAGGGGCATCGACTTCTCTTCCTTCTACTACAACTTCAATAGAAATCAAAGAATTCAAGGAAGAGCTAGAAGAAGAAAGGTTGCAAAGACAATTGATGACTATAGGAATGCTCAACGTCCACCATGAGCAACAAGTTAAGTAGTTGCAAGAACATATTGCAAAGGGAAAAGTAGATTTGGTAGCACATGTGGTGATGCATACTCAAGAGCTAAAAGAAAACTCTATGGCCTTGGATGGAAACTCTCAAGTACCTAAATATGTGCCAATAGTTCAAACCACACACATTGAGTTTGAAAGTGTAGAGCACATGCCACTAATAGACCTACCTAGTACATCGACTATGGGGGGTTTTCCAAACCTAGATGAGGACAGACCAGAGGTAGATGCTTGAGATGAGCTAAAGTAGTGGATAGCACAAATTCTAGATGGCATAGCCAAAGAGTATATGGGGTATGAGCTCAAGGTTTTCTTCGGCATTACTGATGATCCAACCAAGTTTTAACTCGAGATGAGCTAAAGCAGTGGACAATAAAAATTCTAGATGGCATAGCCAAAGATTATATGTCGTATAAGCTCAAAGTTTTTGAGTCTTTGGCATTACTAATGATCCAACCAGATGAGCATACCAAAAGATTTGGCCTCGATATTATCGCATTGCCATTAATGAAGCATGAAGTTGTCTTGTGGATGAATAAATTACTTCCTTCTTTAGAGCGAAATGCCCATGAGGAATATGAGGGAGTGAAAATAACTAGCAAAGAGCTAGTCTTATTAATCCTTGAGAGCCAGCCATTATGGAGAAACATATGGTTTGAGAAGAAACCTTAGGATGAAACAATCTATAGGAATACGCCACAACACCTTCAAATCGACTTGACCTATTGCCCTATTCCTAGAAGGCGATTGGAGTAGCTATGAAGTGTGGCGACATAGGAGGAAGATGGTGTTTAATTATCTAGACCTTGCCAATCCTAAACAAAACACCAACCCCACTGAATCATACATGCTCCACACTCTCCAGGAAACAATAAAAACGTTGAGAGATATCCTAGATCTTAGTTGTCAAATGACATGTTAAATAGCAAAGATGATTATCACATGTATAGAGGCATTTGATGACATAAAAAAGGCATAACCCTTGGGAAGTTTTTTTTGAGGGCACAAATGGAATTAGTTGGGACCTCTAAGAGGCTCCTTCCAGAAATATCATTGTGGGCATGTATGCCCGCATCATGAATTACCAACACACAACATGTAGACCTTTGAAGAGGATTTCATGATAGGGTTCTTTGAAATAGATTCAAACATCTTTAATCCATTGACAAGGGAGATTTAAGCAAGACATGTGGCCTATCAAATTACCCTACTCAAAAACCCTCTCCAAGATCTCTCTTTTAAAATGGACATAATGGCATGTGCAAAAAAAAGTCAACAAAGTACTAAACTTTCTTCAGAAGCGGCACTTTGAAAACTACAGATAGATCTTTTGTAGCATGCATGAGGATGTGCATTGGCTAGGAAGGGCGGAGTGTTTGGCCATTACAGCTCACGAGCACCCTCCTAACCGGACAAAAATTTTAGAGCCATGTTTTTGGTACATTCTGTACATAAGCATAAGTAATTTTGATCCTAAAGCTATAGGAATCTGATTTGTAAATGTATCATTATGTGTGTAAGGCCCAAAGTGGCCAGGCCAATGGCCATTTTTAAAAGCCCTTATAAAAGACAATAGCTCTAGTTTGAAAGGAAGATAATCTTTTGGAAAAAGAAAGAGCTATGTTGTATAATTGTCAAGCTGATTCTCAGCTCTACTTTGGAATCAGCATAACTCTTGATTGGGTATTCTATTTCAAATTCAAAAACTTGCATTGTGTTGTTCTTCTCTTGCTCTTTCATTCAAGTGTAAGCATTTCAATTTTTATCGTGGTGTGTGACTAAGTGTCGACGAGCCTTATCTTCAATTTTTATCGTGGTGTATGACTAAGTGTCGACGAGTCTTATCTTCAATTTTGAGTGTTTAAAACTTTGATTTATGTCGTGTTGACTATACAAGAGAGTTATAAGACCTTAAGTGGACCAATTTTGGATAGTTTTATTGAGTTTTGATGACCTGGTTAATAATGGATTGTGATTTTTTAAACCTTATTTGAATGTTTCCATAATTTGTAGACTTATCCCCTTAGACCTAGTATAGCTTCCCCTAAAGTTTCATGGCTATCTGAATCTGTTTAGTCATTGAAATAGCTTGATGAACGAGAGTGGTAAGATAGGACATATGCAATTTTTTTGGTTGTTGAGTTGTAGAGACTGACATCCTTGCTTGTTAGGTTACATCTCAAGGTTGACACCCTCAAAGAGCCTTCATGCCCCATCCAAGTCACTTCCTTCAGTATTGACAAGAGTATGTTAGTGCCAAGAAGCTATGCTATGGGCATCTGTCGTGGTGACTCGCTAACAACCAAGAATGAAGAGAACCAAAACGTTTCATCGAGACAAAAGACAATACAAATATCTCAAGTACAATACAAGTGGAAACAAATGCCTAAGTAGAGCTTAGTGAAGATGTTTGAACTCCACTCGATAGAACCATAGAAGAGCTTGAAAAAGATCATGCAATATTGAGTGCAATTAAGACACATGAGGTAGCAACCACAAAAGCTATTGGAGAAAGAAGTGCCCTCAAGACAAGAAGTAGAAGATCAAGGTTGCACAAAACCAAGAATTAACTAGAGTTTCAAAGGTTTGTTACCACTCAGTGCTAACTAAGCCAATAGATGTAGGACCTAATGGAACACAAAGTTTTGAATCACCTTCCCTAGACCCAACTAGATCACCATGAGACCACAACAGAAGAAGAACATGTATCCTCAATTGAACCACCAATGAGGATAGGTAAATGGAGAAAGCATCAGATGAATTCTCTACTAGATAAGAAGCAAAGTGCAATATGGTTTCGAACATCATCTAGAGAATCCTCAAGATGACTCCATGCAAGCATAGTAAAGCAAAGCTAGGTGTGGCTATAAGTCAATGAGAAATGGTTGCTACTTTTAGCATCCAAAAGCATGAATAGTAGGTAAATCTTCAAGTAAATCTTTCAAAAGAAATTCCTACAAATGTCATCCTTAATTATTCAATAGTTAGACCAATATAAGACCTACAAAGAGGACACAATCCTATTACATGATTTTCCAAGTAGTAGCAAGCAATTGTTACAACTATTGCTAATACTATATCCAAAGTTTCCGATGTCACAAGAATCATTGGATTATTTTATAGACAAGGGTAAAGTTAAAGTGGACCTATAAATGACTACCATAAAAGATGTGATAGCATGTGCCTCTACATCAAAGACCCCTAATGAATTAGTTCCCTCAAGAAATTTTGGTTTAGAAAGTCTCATTCCTTCAATGAACCAAACAGAAACTCAATGGAGTAACCTAATGAATCAGTTCCCTCAAGCAATTTTGATTTAGAAAGTCTCATTTCTTTAGTGAACCAAACAGATTCTCAATGGAGCAACCCAAGAAAGCAAAGGTATATCAGCCCCCCAAGTACTCACTGAAGCAAGAGAAAGTCAAGAAAGTGTTTGTCCCAGGCAGTCTCATTAAAGTTAGTGACCCAATATGGATCGAAGATGGAAGATCAACACAAAAAGACAAACACATGGGATGGATAGCTTCATAGTACAATTTGGAATAACATGAATAATACAAAATTAATAGATACATATGGGTATCCAAACCAAAGATCATAGCATATAAAGTGCAATTGAGAACCTCCCAAAAAAGAAGGTTGATTAGGTTTCAACCGCGACAACATCCTAGGATACCTAGGAAGAGGCCATAAAGTAGAACAACACCAAATGCTACTAAAGTTCACCCACAAGCCTCAAGAAGAAATAGTACAAAATGGATTCCAAAGAATCTTCTTCTTACACGAGGATTCTATATAGGATATACAAGAATTTGGCTACCAGTCACCCAAAGGCCAACTGCAACTATGATAGACAAGCTGCATGAAGATCTTAAGAGCTCAACAAGACCTATTGCTAGACAAAGTCATCAAAGAAGCTACAAAGGTAATACGAGATTTTGGAGTCCTAAGTCTTCCAATGATCTTGGTCAAAAGTCAAATGTCAACAATCAATAGAGGCCTACAACAACATCACGGTCTCCTTACAATAGGCCTACTTGGAGAATCAAACAAACAATGGAGTCTTCACAATCAAAGAAGAACAACCCAATTGACATAGCAACAAAATCAAAGATGATTAAATAGGTATGGCAAAAAGAACCCCAATGCCAACTTGGTCCTTCAATATTCCTTTTTTTGAGGATTCAAGCTCTTGTACCTGGGAGGATATGTTTGTGGTAAGCACAACAATGTGAAAATTCAAGTGCATTGGTTAGACCAAATGGCACAAGCAAGAATTTATACAAACCAAAAGTAGTACAAAATGCTATCTTTGTGATGTCTTCTGATGCAATGTGCACTTGATGGTGTCCACTTTTCAAATCAATTCAGCTGGAAGTTGAATCTCCACTAAGTGTATCCAAGATATCATCGATTCTTGGAATTGGGTACCTATTATATATGGTGACTTTATTCAAGGATTGATAATCCACACACGTGCAAAAAGAGACATCCTTTTGCACAAGCAAGACCGGTGAGAAATAAGGACAATGGCTAGGTCACGCCATGCCTTTCTCTAACAATTCATTTACTTGCTTCGTGATTTCTTTGCTTTGTGAGGCACTCACATGATAGGCAGCTTGGTTGGGAGTTGAGACACCTAGGATAAAATAACACTCTTGGCATAGTCAAAGTTGGTCTATTGAGCCATGAAATGAGCAAAGCGTTAGTCCCAACACTTAAATTATTAATAAACTTTGTACTAAAAGTTATAGCTATTAGGCTTATGATCAAGCTATAATATTTGAGCCTATGTAAGTCGTGCCACTCATGCTAGAAGAGTCGACGAGCATGAGAGTCAAATACTATTAACTTAAAAATGGTGGAGTGGTGTAGAGTCCTGTTAACCCTCACGGCTCACGGACACCCCATCACCTACAACGGACGTGTATTATGTATTTGGTAGAGTCAGGTACCGGGCTTGTCGGACCAATAGGAAAAGGGTAAGAGTGATCGCCGATGAGAGGCGCACTCTAACTGGGACATTCAAGGGATTAGTTGGCTAAGTATGGGCGCCCAAGTGTGAATGGGGTGAGCTCATATAAAAGCTAACTAAACCTAAAATTCACTCATTCTCTCATTTGTGCAATAGAAGAGTGCTCTTGCTCCATCTCCATCTCCATCTTCTTCTTCTTCACCTCCTTGTGTGTGTGTGTGTGTGTATGTGTGAGAGAGAGAGAGGGAGAGTGTGTGTGCGATCGAGCATTACGAAGGCACGATGGCGGCGAAGCGGTTGAGCGCGGCACGACTGCATCTTCTTCTTCATCGCGGCGAGGAATCCACCACGAAGGCGAGCGCAGAGCGGTGAGTGACACACCCTTTGCTCTCTTGAGCTTGCTAGATTAGTCTTGCTGTGTGCTTGGAGCCATTTGTGGCTCGCACACGGTGTATCGGCAAGTCCCTTGCTTCGACAATGCGGCAAGGAGCGCACATTTTTGGCGCCATTGCCGGGGAATCGCCCTGCACTAAGCCCAAGAGGCACTTTGTGCTTCTCCTATGAGTTGTTTGTAGTAGGAAAGAAGAGGAAGAGGAAGAGGAATGAGTTGTTTTTCTGTAAGTTGTTAATTTCTGTGTTGTCTGCAAGTTCTGTGATTTCTGCATAATTTTGTGTTTTCTGTTTGCACACAGTCTTTGCACAATTAGTAGTCGTTAGCTTGTTTGCAGTGAATGAATAAGTAGGAAGGCAGTTAGCAATTTCTGTTTGCACACAGTCTGTACACAGTTTTCTGTCAAGGTTTGGCTGCACACAGTCTTTGCACAGTAAGGTAGTGAGAGAGGAAGTAGGTGGATAGTTAGCTCACTGTCAGTAAGCAGTTAACAGATTAGTCAGTGGTTAGCAGCATTGTTAGTAAGTAGATAAGGTAGTGAGCTGTCTGTGAGTTTTTGACTGGGAGGTTAGGTAGGTGAGAGTGTGTGTGGCCAAGAAAGGGTCACCTAAACCGCGCGCGGTCATCGCCAAAAAAAATAAAAATAAAAATAAAAATAAAATAAAAACCGAAAATATTTAAGTGTGAGTGACTGGGGGGCCCAAGCCCAAGCCCAAGCCCAAGCCCAAGCCTTAGTCCTCAGTCTTATGATATATACTAGACTCACTCTTATATATATACCCTACCCCCTCAAGAGGGAATGAGAGCATGTGGGGCAAGTTCTCCACTCTCCTCCTTTCTCTTCCCACTTGCACCCTTAGACTTTCTAATTTGGGCCTAGTTCCCTACTAGAAATTGACGGTTTTAGGGATTCCGAGGGCATAAAGTGACCAAACGGAGGGCTGTAAAGCACGGCATGTCCCTCTGACCGAGACACTCGTTTTGAGCTATCATATGTTCTATTCTACAGCTGGGTCAGAAAAAAAAAGACCAAAAAATCAAAAAATAAATAAATAAGAAAAGACTTGGGTTGCAAAACACCCAAAATTACTAGGTGAACAGCCTTCACGGGCCCTCACTGACACTTCTAGGGGATCCAAGTCATATGAACCTACGCTCTGGACGAGTGTTAGAGCACGAGCATATTGGTAGTGCCTCCATTTACGCGGGCATCCATTATTCCTCCACCCTAGGTTCTGGACCTTCTGCCAGGACTCAAGGTAGCGCGACCCAAGATCCTCATATCGCGTCTAGTGATTCTTCCTCTGACTACGAAGTCATGGAGGGGTATCCTACACCAAACCCTGATAGTTCAAGTCAAGACATGCATGCCATGGGCCCACGGCCCGGGTCCAGCGTGTTTAGCCGCTTAAAAGAGACCCTTAGTAGAGCTACTCGCTCCGAACATGCGGTTAATGAAATAAATGAAGGGAGTGGGGAAGTAAATTCGTCATTCATGCCTAAAATGGACCCTATGCTTCTTGAGAGTGTGCATGTGAATGTTCCATCCACTGCACCTCCTGATCCTTTAGGACTATCTCCCTCTGAGGTTTTACTACCCGATGGTAGGAGTCTTGCCGAAGTACAAGAGATCGAACGCTATATGCAAGCAACAAGGGAGAGGGAAATTGAGAACCTACAAAGGCTAGAACAAAGTTGAGCCCTGAAAGCAAAGGCTCCTATGACAACAATCATGCCAGCTGAGCAACCGAGTGCTCCCAAGGTAGCAGTCACGGAGGGGCAAGCTATGGGGAGCAATAATGCTTCCACTTCAAGGGAAACCTCCAGCACGCCAGGCCTAGATGGGATATTCCTAAACGAAAATTGGGAGTATGACCTACAAGCAGAAGCTTTAACTGATCGGTACACAGGACACACCTATCATGTGGGTTGGTTAGATGTTCTACAATCCACATTGGGTGCTACTAGCATAGATGAGCAACAACAGAAAGTCTGTGATGTCCTCCATAGGATTGTCGAGTTAGAAAGATAGAACACAGGGATCAACATGCCTTCAACAGGCCTAATAAGATTCTTGGATACGGGAAAGGCCAACCAACCAACCCTGTCACAAATGGAGACTCCCTCAGTGAGCCCCATTGATCCTCCATATGTTGTTTCGCCAGGAGCCTCAGTACAATCTGAGCCCACAAGTGGCAGCTTTACCTTCCCAGATCTAGCTCATCTTTCTCTTAATGACACTACGGCTACCATGCATATCCCAATGGTGAGCATGACAAGAAGTACACCATGGAGTTCATTTGTTAACACGACGCCGATGCCTAGTAGCACAGTGCCCCCAACTATACCTACATGTATGTATCAATCATGTGCACCTGTCGTACCTTAGCCTCATGTAGCTCCTACATGGAGTTCATTTGTTAACACGACGCCGATGCCTAGTAGCACAGTGCCCCCAACTATACCTACATGTATGTATCAATCATGTGCACCTGTCGTACCTTAGCCTCATGTAGCTCCTACACCTCCGATTATTCCAAGAGCTTACAATCCACAATGGAATTATCCAAACTCTTATACAAGTGGAGCCATGCCATTTAATAATAACATGCCATATCAGGCACCCCCTATGCCTAGGGCCACGCCTGTAAACTTTGGACCACTGTCTGGTACACCACCATACGAAATTTGGGACCCAAGAGCCGCGCGTATGCCAAGGCCAAGGCCAACTCCCATCTCACATGTGGTTCCAGGAGCACATACACCCATTATACCTGCTCAAATAGGAGATTTGGCAGCATTTGCTCAAACTATCGGTCGCTCTATTGCGGAAAACATGCGTAGTGCACCTGATAGAGAGCCTAGGAGCAAGGCAGTTCAAGTAGCTAAGCTCACACAGAAATTCAGTGGAGACGGAGATGCTAGAAAGCATATGGAAGTCTTTGAACATGTGTGCGATTCCTTGGAAGAGCACAATGAGCTACATAAGTGTAAGGCTTTGAGTTTGACCCTAAGCGGAAAGGCTGGAGATTGGTATAGAACCTTAAGAGTAGAAGAGAAAACAATCTACTCTACTCTTAGGAGACTGTTCTTAAAATAATACATACGAGAGGGAGTACTTTGGGGTGTAGCCTCTCAGCTCCAGAAAGCCTAACGAGAAGAAGGTGAATCCGTGAGAGACTTCATTAGTCTTCTAAAGAATTTGAATTCTCGATGCAATCCAAACGAGCGATTCAACAACAACCAATTGCTCGATAGATTCATTAGGGGACTACGACATGAAAGTATCTATAATGGCCTAGTCATTAGAGGTATCACTACTTGGGAAGCAGTCACCATGAATGCAATCCAATTGGAGGATAATTTAATGATTGCAGGAGAAAGAGTGTCTGCCGAGCCGAAGTCAAGTAGCTCGCAAGCATCAGGGCATGAGCCAATGAAGATAAAGCCAATCGTGAAAGAGCAAACGATATCTGAGATGACTTTGGCAGATCTCACCAAGGCCATCCAAGAAAGCCTTAGGGGTAATCGTGCTCCACAAAACACTCACATGTATCCAAGAAGGGAGCAACAATGGTGCTCAATTTTCTTGGGCCCACATACTACGAGTGAATGCCCTACTTTCAGAGTAAAGTTTAACGGGACTTGTAACGCGTGTGGTAGGTATGGCCATCAAGTGAAGGATTGCCTAATGCTTACACGCATCATGGAAAATAGACCGCCTATAGCTTGGGCAGACTCACCTCGAGTTCCTGCATTGATGCCTACCCCACCCATGGAGCAACAGTTGCCATTACAGCACATGGTCCCTAGAACCCAAAATGTGGTCCAAACCACACCGTTGCCACCTCCAGTGCTAGGACCGCAACCCCCTCATCCAAGAGTTACACCTATGAACCAAATAGGTTGCGAGTCATCTAGTACTTATGTAGATTGCGAAGGGGACATAGACCCTAGTATCACCTATGGAGTCGACATGCTTGAGGAGTGTCCCATGTACTATATGGAAGACCATTGGGGACAAATCAAACCGGTATATCAAGCTACTGCGCTAGCAGCAAGAGGCCAAAACATTAATAGTTTTGCCAGGAGACCACCTCTTCAGTGCTACGAATGTGGTGGACCACATCGAGTAGCTGAGTGCCACATTAGAATGCAAAAGAATGCTGCACTAATGCAAACAAGTCAAGGGAGTGCATTGGCAATGCCAATACTCATTTGTAATCGTTGTGGCATAGATCATTTGATCGCACAGTGTCCTAACAATCCAAATGCACCGAAAATCACACCATTGAACTTAATAGAGATTGTTGATGGGACACCACCAACTATAAACATAGCACCAGTGAATGCACTCACACGGTCGATGCTCCAAAAGCAAAATTACATCCTCGAAGAGAGAGATGCTGCATCCATTGGCCGAGCGAGAAAGAAGAAAACACAAAGAAAGAAATCCCTTAATGCTTCTAGCTCAAAACCTAGTTCAAAGACTAACATAGGGACAGGAGAGGATCCCGTGTATATGAATGACCCTGAGGATGACTCAGATTCGATAGAGACCACGGAGACCAAAACTATTACTACAAAGGAAAAAGCCAGTGAGGAGGATCACGAGAGGGAATTACGACGAACACCAAAAGAGTATTCAAAGTTAAACCAACCAGTTGCGAACCCCCAAGATAAGCCACGAGAGACGAAAAATGAGGATTGCAAGAGAAAGATTGGAACCTATCCAAACCTAGCAGTGGAAATTGAACGAGTCCAACAACTGAGGGGTTTGGTGGAAGAAACTCAACGAACATTAGAACCTAAACCCAAACATATCCAGATGTCGAACACAATGTTTCCCACACAAGTTCAACCTCACAAGAACTACAGGCCGTTAGCTATACCCAGTATGATTCGGGAAGAGAGTGAGGGCAGGACATCTGAAAGTGGACACACACCTTTCCTACTAGAGAGAATGTTTGGTGAGGGAATGCCCGACCCCCTTGAGGAAGTGGAGATTCCATCTTCACCATTATCTTGTCAGGGTCCTACGTCCCACAAGATGCCATTAAATGTTGCCAAATTGATGGATTTCATGTCTTCAGAAGTTAGAACCACCATCATGTCCAAACTATATAAAGACCCCGAGCTAGTCTCAGCTCTTCGAGCCTTCCTCAATGGAGAATTATAGGCCGGATTACCACAGTTTGCACATATGAACAAACCTGACTCGGTAATGAATGATGAGGAACATTTAGCACCACCATCTGACCTAGCGGGACATGAATCTGTAATTGAAGTACCCGTTAAGAAGTTGGGGCAATACTTTGAAGGTGATGAATCTAATGCTACTCTGCCAATCACTACTAAAGGATTAACTGTAAAGGGAGTCCTTGACGGTGGTGCGGGAGTCAGCATGGTGACAAAGAGTTGTTGGGAGTCTATGGGGCGACCTCACCTTGAAGCCACAAGCGTAGTGGTAAAAATGGCTAATGGATCTATTGTTACGCCTATTGGAATGCTTAAGGATCTCAGGATCAAGGTCTTGGGACACAAGGTAAGGCAGACTTTCATTGTTATGGATTTTTCCAAGCATCCTATGTCATTTGAGATGATCTTAGGGAGTCCATTCATGAGGGAAGCAAAAATGGTGCAGGACTGGTCCAAAAACCACGTCTACTTACAGTTCCAAGACTCTGTCATTCGAGTTGATCTTTTAAGTGGTCGAATGCATCCTCTAGGAAATAAATTTATCATTGATAATCGATCAGACACAACAATTCACTCAGCTCCATTACAGTATTGTTACACGTGTAACGAAGACACGGATATTGGGGAGAACTCTCCTTATATGGATATCCTACCCGGAATGGCTGAGTCAGACAATGTCGATTGGGTACACCTAGCGGCAACTATAGATACATGGGGAGCTAGAGGAACAACTTGGGTAACACCAGATGGGGAAGAGATACCACACATTGCACCAGTAAACATGTTAGGTGTAGCGCATGTAACATCCGATGATAAGAAAGAGGCACACCTACCTGAGAGTGAAACCGATGATTCCTCAAAGGCTTCAGGACAATACACATCAGAAACGGAATCTCAGGGAGAAATGGATTCAGAACCTGAGGAAACATCGAGTGAGCCAAGTATAGAAACTGAACACTCAAGGTCTAGTACGACCATCTATGGTAATTTATATGAGAGTGAAGAAGATACAAGCGAAGACCTATCAAGCGAGTCGAGTTCAAACATTTACCAAAATCAAAACCTTAACAAGAAACAAAGGTCATATAAGAGACGACGATATCGAGCAAATGTAAGAGCTAGGATAAACAAGGAAAGATCTACTGCAGAATGGCTTAGCTATCTAGGGGCATGTGATGCTCATCGAAAGCTAGTAGACAATTGGGGTGAACATCTCCAGAGTGTCATGTGGTGCAGCCCGCGACCCATTGACCTCGCTCAATTGGAGGTTACAGAGCCGAAATTGAGTCGAACTATAAGAAGACGTAAAAACCGAGAGTTAGCACAACAACAAAAGGAGGCAGAACTAAAAGAAAGGTCTCCGTCAAGACAAGAGCCTGCTGACTTACATACGGCTCCTGAACATTTTAAATCTTATACCACGGGGGAGCGAAAGGTTGTGTATGCCAAAGCCCAAAGAATACCTACCAATAGAAGTAGTAGAGTCTATGATGGTCCAGCGGTAGTTAAAGAGATAGAATTAGCAGAACCAGGTGAGGAGTCTAAACCAGTCTTTATTGCTCAAGGCCTTATCGAAACTGAAGAGGCTGTACTTAAGGAGCTCCTCAAGGAATACAAGGATATCTTTGCTTGGACATATCATGACATGAAGGGCGTTCCACCTTCTGTGGTGCAACATACAATTTCCATGATCAACACTACTAAACCCGTCCAACAACGACCCTATCCAATGAATCCTAAGTACGCCAAAATTGTACAAGAGGAGATTGAAAAACTTATCCAATGTGGATTCATATACCCTATTGAGCCATGTTGGTTATTATCGAAGATTTATTTTAAACTTTGCCGAGATAGCGCGTCCATTGTACAAGCTTCTTATCGAATTTCACTGGACGGAAGAATGTCATCAATCTTATGAGTTATTAAAGAAGGCCCTAACAAGTGCTCCAATCCTGCAAACACCTGATTGGAATGTACCTTTTCATGTGCATATTGATGCATCAAATTTTTCCATTGGGTGTGTTCTAACTCAACCAGGAGAACATAAATTGGACTACCCTATTAGCTTTGCAAGTCGCCAATTAAATGATGCCGAGATGAACTACACTACTACAGAGCGCGAAGGTCTAGCTATGATTTACGCAGTAAAGAAATTTCGCTATTACCTTCTTGCTACCAAGTTTGTGTTTTATGTTGATCATCAAGCATTGCTATATTTGGTAAACAAGCCGTGTTCCACAGGTCGAATTACACGATGGTTGTTAATTCTTCTTGAGTTTGACTTCACCGTTGTTGTGAGGCCTGGGAGGAAACATGTCATGGCGGATCATTTATCTCGTATCCCTAATGGCGAAGCTCCTACGGGGGTTGATGATGAATTGCCTGATACTCCTTTGTTCATTGTTGAGACAATGCCTCAATGGAGTGAAAAGATTGTTAACTTCTTAGTTAATGGTTTTCCACCCAAAGAACTGCGAAAAGATATAGCTCAAAAATTAATCAAGGAATGCGAACCCTATTGCTTAATGGCTGGAACTCTCTATAAGAGAGGAAAAGATGATGTTCTTAGACGCTGTGCCCGCGAGGATGAGTATTTATATATTCTACAAGAGGCACACATGGGCGTAGCTGGTGGTCACTTTTCAGGAAAGTTGACTGCCCGAAAGATCTTACAGTCAGGCTATTGGTGGCCCACTCTGTTTAAGGATGCATCACTTTTTGCAAAGGGATGTGATGAATGCCAACGCTTCAACAAGCCACAAAGAAGGGATAGGATGCCTCTACATCCCATCAAGGTAACCCAACCATTTGAAAAGTGGGGCTTAGACTTTGTAGGACCGATTAGTCCGGCTGCACGTAACACGCAATCACGATATATCATTGTCACTACCGACTATGTAACCAAATGGGCTGAAGCAAAAGCAACACGAAAGGTGGATGCAAAAACAACAGCTAAGTTCCTCTTTGAGACATTATCACACGTTTTGGATGCCCCTTTGAACTTGTGAGTGACAATGGAACTCATTTTATAAATGAAGTAATAAAAGAACTCACATCAAACTTCATGATATCTCACCACAAGTCTACACCCTATTATCCCAAAGCAAATGGCCAAGCTGAGAGTACCAACCAAACTCTCATCTCCATTTTGACAAAGACAGTCGAGGCTCATCGCACTGATTGGGACCTAAAGCTTACATCAGCTTTATGGGCTTATCGTACTGCGTATAAAGTTTCTATTAATTGCACACCGTTTAAGATGGTGTATGGCCAAGAAGCAGTTATGCCATGGGAGTTTGTCATTCCTAGTCTTCGAGTAGCTTCTCAAGAAGGTTGGGATGGTAACCCCTTAGTGGAGCGATTATATATCCTGGAAAGGCTAGATGAAGAAAGGCAATTAGCAGTGCGGAATGCTCTAGTGGAGAAGGATAGGAGAAAGAAGTGGTTTGATAGCCATTTAAAGGATAAAGACATCAAGGTTGGTGATAAAGTTCTTATGTACGGGGTACGTAATGAAAAGAAGAAATTGAAATACGCTGGTAAGGGACCATATCGAGTGTGTGAAATTACTCCGCAAGGTACCATTCGTGTGGAGACTCTAGATGGAGTTGAAACCATTGGATTCCTTAATGGGAGTAAATTCAAAAGATATTATGATCCTCTAAGCCAGGAAGAGTTGCAAGCCATCCATCAAAAGAAGGCTGCCAAGGAACAAGCAAAGCTTAAAAAAGTCCAAGCAAGAGTGGAGGCTCAAGAACGACAACAACGTCTTAGACGCCAACGAGAGGCTAATCTGGGAATCACGCAAGCATTTTTCGAGGACACAGATGACGACTCATTAGAATCTGAGCCACCCCTACGATACCCAATTGAGCTAAATAGCCCCTATGGGAAAGTACTATACAATGCCTTATTAGATACGGGAGCTAAACACAATTTGTATCCTATGGAGTTTGGTGTCAATTAGGGAAACCGACCCTATCCCCGAGTAAGATGCAAGTCAAGGGCATTAATAAAAAGAAAACTGCTATTCTTGGAGTCCTTCAGACCCCTGTTGTCTATGAAAATGGAAGCATAGTGCAGAGGTTCTAGTCATGCCCGCAGGAGCTATGGAAGGCAACGTAAACCTGGGACACACGTGGATGTTGGCAACCAAATGCACTATTGATTGGGATACTGGTAGTGTCACGACGCGACCACCGACTCTTACCCCTATCATTCAAGCAAAGTCACCTACGTTGTAAAATCTAGCAAAGTTGAAGGATAGACAACATTCACAAGCCAAGGTGGTTAACTCGTCTTTGCCGGCTACCCATGAATCTAGCACTTCAACACTTGTAGTTGCAGCAAACAGTAATATTGCAAGTACTCAACCTACACGACCTAAGAGTACATATCAATGGGTCCCCAAGGCCTTACTTCCAACTACCTCAACCCTCCCATCCATTCCAAGAAAAAATTTCCCGGGAAAACCAAGAGCGCGCCCTAGGAGAGTCAAGACCAAATCACGATGGATGCCAAAACAACTATTAGAAGCCCAAGGCTACTATGATGGAAATGAGCAAATTTGGGTACCTAAACGTAAAATGTGTCCTTCCCTATCGACAACAAACCCATATGATTCAAACAGTGTAACGCTAAAGCCAATGGCAGACCGTGGGAAGGGAAAGATCATAGAATGCTACACACCTAGTCCAGAGCTAGTTTGGGCTCCAAGGCAAAACCAATTTATTCCACCTAGCTCAGGAAGGGGGGAGTTCCATGAAGCTTCTAGCTCCTCCTGTAATACATCCATAGAGGTAAAAGCTTCTACACAGACTCCATCTATAGTAGTGGATCTCCATGAAGCTACAAAAGAATCCACACCTCTCAGTGTTCAAGAATCACCTGATGAACCACTTCAAGTTCGATCCTGGGAGAGTACCTTATCACCCTTGCAACTTGACGAGGCACCTAGGGTAATAGAAAACTAATGGAAAAAATCCTCACCTATTACCAACTGGAACAATTGGTTTCAAAGGGTGACGACATCATTTCAAACGGTATGATCTACCCAAGGAAGGGGGGAGTGTTTGTGGACATCCATCATTCACTTGCTTCCCTCTTAACCTTTCTCCCTGACCTCTTAATCTCCAATCTTAGGGAATGTATATATAAAGCCTTATACTCACAAAAACAAGATAAAAAAGTAAAAGAGCAAGAGCCATAACACAAATCATAAAAACAAATTATGCACAAGAACACGACCCTTGTAATATTTTCACTCTAACCATCATCTATTTGTGTGTACAGATATGGCTAGTACGCTAGAGTCATCCACTCCTGCCTTGGGTGAGAGGTACCCTCGTTACTTTTCACAAATATTTCACATGGTCTTTCCAGTGCTTGCATGTGAATGGGATTTGATAGGTACGCTAGCATGTGAGAGGAATTTTGAGGAGTTAGAATGGCTGATACGTCTCTTGACCACGTCTGATCCATACTTAGTAGAGAGCGTTTCTCCCATTGCACAAGCCTACCCTTTTGACCAAGATGACTATAGGCGTCTAGTGACCTTCTTAGTAAACATGTGCACCTATGATGAAGAAGAAAATTTACACGACTACATGGATGGCACATATGGTCTCATGGATGATGACTTTGTTTATCTCGACGACGAAGATAGGGGTTTAGCCTTAGGGTTTTCCCCCAACCTCTACAATATCCTATTCCCTTGACTCTCTAGGGGGAGTGCAAATAATTAGGTTAGGGTTTCTTATGTTTTTTGTTGTGTTCAATAAGTGTTGGTACCTTTTTCCACTAATGTGCCTCCTGGAGGTATTTGTGTGTACAGGAGCGTGTTGCTATTGGTAGGATTTGGACCTTCATGGAATCTTTATCTCAACTCACTCTTCAAATCAAGCGCGACCATCGACACAAACAGGTGTTTCTTGTCCATTAGCATTTCCCCTTATCTTTTTTGCATCTATGATTGTCAACTTTAATTGTGATTGGTAGCCTAATATTCACCGCATTTGCTTAGTATGAAACATTTAATTCAATGTAAGTTTTTGTCATAATCACTTGTGTAGGTTTAAAAATCAAGCAGTCCGACAAACTAGTTTGACCAAGTTAGGTGTTAGAAATCTTCTCTTAAAACCATGGGGAATGCCTTCCTAATAATTAATGGTTACTTAGGTTCTTAATCCGATTTAGGAAGCATTGTAAGAAATGTACTAGGGATTTCTAGTGGGCTTGACCCTATTGACCTTTAGCTTAAGTATTATAAAGGGAGTTTACTAGTGTGATGAGCCTGGGGAGGTGTATCAATGTTATATGACCCTCCAAAGTTACAAAATTAAAATGCTGAAAAAGAACAAACAAAAAATCAAAGTTCCACACTGTAAAATCTTAAGCTGGAAGAGAAATCTCAGCTTGATTTGGTACTTCACTCACATGTATTGCCTATGGTATTAGAGCCCTAGAGGTTACCAGTATGGGCGCTTTTACTTGAAAAGCAAAAAACCCAAGGCATATAAAATAAGCACACACATCAAAATTGAATCACTGTGAAAAGACTTTGGGGGGTCAAAGAAAAAGTAATCAGTCAGGCGATGATTTCATGAGAAATTTCTTTTATGGTAGCTTAACTACAAGGTCTTCTAGATATAGCCTCTAGTCAGCCCTCGAACATGAATACTTGGCTCTCGCGATTAAACAACTTAATTGACCACAAAAAATTAAGAAGCTTACCCATGGTATTAATATTCAATCTCTAGTGCCTTTCGACCGTCAAATTAGCGATCCTAGACTTGTTTAATTTTTTACCTTTACATCTGTTTATGCATTTGATTACATTGCAATTTAATGTTCATTGCTGACAAATTGTTTGAAATTCTTTTACCAATCAATTTGTCTACCTAAAACTGCATATGCTTTTTAATCACTTATGAGAATGCAATTACTGTGCCAATGTTGTTTGATTTTGCAGTGACTGAAGAAGGCTAAGGACATTCATCTCAAATGCTCTTCCACCTCGACGAACGAGCTTCAACTCAATAGCTTTCGAGGACGGAATCTACATCAGGAAGGGGGCCATGTTAACCCTCACGGCTCACGGACACCCCATCACCTACGACGGACGTGTATTATGTATTTGGTAGAGTCACGTACCGGGCTTGTCGGACCAATAGGAAAAGGGTAAGAGTGATCGCCGATGAGAGGCGCACTCTAACTGGGACATTCAAGGGATTAGTTGGCTAAGCATGGGCGCCCAAGTGTGAATGGGGTGAGCTCATATAAAAGCTAACTAAACCTAAAATTCACTCATTCTCTCATTTGTGCAATAGAAGAGTGCTCTTGCTCCATCTCCATCTCCATCTTCTTCTTCTTCACCTCCTTGTGTGTGTGTGTGTGTGTGTATGTGTGTGTGTGTGTGTGTGTGTGTGTGTGTGAGAGAGAGAGAGAGAGAGAGAGAGAGAGAGAGAGAGAGAGAGAGAGAGAGAGTGTGTGTGCGATCGGGCATTACGAAGGCACGACGGCGCGAAGCGGTTGAGCACGGCACGACTGCATCTTCTTCTTCATCGCGGCGAGGAATCCATCACGAAGGCGAGCGCAGAGCGGTGAGTGACACACCCTTTGCTCTCTTGAGATTGCTAGATTAGTCTTGCTATGTGCTTGGAGCCATTTGTGGCTCGCACATGGTGTATCGGCAAGTCCCTTGCTTTGACAGTGCGGCAAGGAGCGCACAAGTCCTTCACTTACGCACAATGCACAATAAGATGAGATCACATATCCTCAACAACAAAAACCCTTCATAAAAGGGTGCCATCTTGTAAAGCTACGACATATGCTTTTAGAGCTACACCTTCTTTTTGAAGAACCCCTCAAAATCTTTCTTGCATGGTATATTGTTTTCTATGCATTTGTGTATGCATATAGGATGTCCCATCATTGGACATATTGAGTGGACTACAACAAGCAAACAAACTTTCCATATTGCTACCCTTATATTTGGTGCCATCTTATTTGTATATTCATCGGTAAATAATCCCTTCTTATGCTAATAAATACTCCAATAATGCATGTATCTCAAAGACACTTTTTTCCCAATGGGTTTTTTCCCTTTGGTCATCCAGGTATTAGACCCTAATTTAGATCCGCACTTATCTACTTCTCTTGTACATACTCTTAATAAATAATGAGCATACCTCGCCATAATGCTGCTACAATGGACAATGCAACATCATCTACTCACATTGAAGGTATCCATAAGTTTGAACATTCAAGATGCTACAATGGAATGAACCTCACCAATAGACTCATCAACCAATGAAGATAGTACAACCCATCGAGGACCAATCAACAACCTTCCAATCTCCATGGACACTTTTTGACAGTGCCCGAGGATGGTCACTAAAATCGAAAGAGGAGAATGTTAACTAAGTTGACATAAATTAACAGGATCTGCTAAAGGTCCAAGCCTAGAAATTGCACATCAAGGATAGGTACAAAGAAGCAATAAAGATTGAATTTATACATTTTTTCAATATGTCCGTGTTTTGTAAATTTCTGATTTATTTCAATCCATTGTAATAATTGTGATTTGTTACAAGATCAATGAGAGTTCCAAGTTGTAAAGAACATGTCAGTTAGTGTGCCTAGATTGCAGATATAGTAAGTGTGGAGGCTTAAAGGCCTTGGGCACCTGGAAATTTCACATTTTAACCCTAGGTATATAAGACAGTGTGTAAATTAAATTAGGGTTCTCAGCCTTGTTGTTGAGAGCACCTCTAGTGAGAGCTCATGTGGTATGTGGCTATGGAGTCCGTGATCTTCTCCTTGCTCATGTGACTTGATTAATATTAATCAAAGCTCATAATTCTCTTTCACTATTCCTCGTTCACTCTCTTTTTATTATCATTGATGATTTTGTTAACTAGATATTAACTAATTAGAGAATAATTGCTCTCTAATCTTGTGTAATTACTCTCTATTCTTTGTGTGTGCATGTAAATTTGATTGGAGCTTGGAGCTTGATAGATCTATGTGCGTGTGCTTACAATTTGTGTGTTGGATTATGGGATTAGTGATATTGTGCACGTCAGTGCAATTGTCATTATTTGTAATTCAGTTGATCTAGGTCAGGAGAAGTGGATGTGGATATTGCCAATCTTGTAGCTTAGCCCCTTTATATGTCAAGAAGATGACCTCATAGAGTTAACCATTTGTGATGTCATGATTAGCTCACTAATCTTGTGTGAGTGTTTCCACGCTCTAGTCGGGTAGCTCATCACTATTGGAGATATGCTACAATGCCACCCCCAACAAGTGGCTATGTATGCTAGTTTTGGTGCTTCTCTTGAAGATCTATGTAAATCTATTTTGCATTTTTAGGTCCATCATAGGATTTTCTGGGCTTCCTTAGCTCTCCAATTGGCCATTGTACCATGATTCTCCTATCTTGGAGTGTGTACTTTTTTAATGAGATGGAATGTGGATTGTATTGCTTCCCTTGTCAGTTTCTAATTCCATCTTTGTTGTCTAGACCTCTTTGAGTGCCCATTTTAGCTCCCTATAGTTTGTTTTTCTCTGTGTTATGAAAATTTACACCTCTTTCTCGTCCGTTTTTGCTCTTTGATTTTGATTTTGGTCCATCTATGTTCATATTCTTGGGCTAAGTAGCATTATTTTTTATTCAAGAGACGAGTAATATGCTAAAAACGGGCGTATTATTTGTTGACCTAAATTAATCAACCGTTTATATGATGCCACGTCAACAAATTTGGCCTTCCGTATAGTCTCTTGTTTTTTTGATCGAAAAATACTTCGATCAATTTTTTTTTTGATCGGAAGACTTTGTTCAAAGACATCTTTGATCGAAGAGATGTTTGATTGAAAAAAAAAAACCTATATAATGCGGCAACGCGTCCTCTCAAGCTAATTTGACATAACAAAAGGTAATCCATGTGAGAAATGTGCAAAACAAAAAAAATTATAATTTGAAATCCATTATCTTTAAAATAGTTTTAAAATAATTTTTTAATAAAAATTAATTTAAATTGTTGATCAAAATTTGACTGAAATTTGTTTTTAGGGTCAAAAAGTATAAGCTTTGTATTGTGTGTAGAGCTCAGACTCTCACTCATTGCAAGGTGTTTATTTTATAGGAGTCACTTGCTATGTGCTTAGTTTACTGACACATGGAATTGAATTAGTGATATAATTTAGAGGTTGTCATTGTGTATAGAGTGTACTCTCACATGAGGTAATCAATTTGCAAAATATAATATAAAAGGTCAGTTTTATATAGTCCAGTGCACGATTTTGACATACAGAGATTCTCTCACCTCAAAGTGAACAGATATGTAGGAATTTGTTTGTCTTGTGTAGAGCCATCACATTATGCTATCACTGTAATTAAAATATAGGAATATCATGTCCAAATATATTGATATTTATCTTTATTTGGATTTCTAGATCTATCGTACTATGTGATTGTACATGTGCAACAACTGCACATAGTTAAGCGCTTAAAGATCTATCATGGAGTGTGAGAACATTATGTTCGCTATTCAAATAGATATGGCAATTGTCAAGGTCTACAATTGATTATCATGTTATAATGAGAATCACTTCCAAGACTTGATTAATATTTTTTGATATTGTGATGTGTGAAAGCCGTAAGCTTGCACTTTTGATAAATCAATATACTGCAATGTGAAATGATGTGATTTATATGTATTGATTTTTATAATTGATTAAGATTATTGATTGTCATAATGTGTGAACGCCAAAAGCTTGCACTTTAATAAATTGATGTCGTGCAATGTGAACATTGTGATTAAAATGTTTGTCTTAAGTGATTATGTCATTATGTGTTTGGAGTGATTGTGATTCAAATTTTTGTCTTAAGTGATTATGTCATTATGTGTTTGGAGTGATAATTTGATTGACATGAGTTTATACATGGAGAACAATAGACCATCATTGCTTATTGTAAATTTATAATGTAGCTTGAGTGTAATTGATAATATAGACAGATTTTGATCACTAGATTGATAGATAGAGCATTGCTTGTGTAGTTTGTTGCTTAAATTGTTTTTGACCTTGAAATTGATAGCTGAATTTGTTATTGCCAACATATTAAATTCAGCTGCTAACAGATTATCCTTGTGCAGTATGATGAAAGTACACGAGTAGAGTTATGTGCACAAGCTGCATGCCGGGAGGAAGAACACATCTTAGAGTCAAAGAGCATATTTTTTAAGTCCCTAGAAATGTGTCGGAGTGTACGGCCCAGCCGAAAGATGTTTATGTTAGATTTCCCAATTACTCTCGCATAGCAAAGAAGAATTTTGCAGCTAAAAAGAATGGTGGTGCTCTTAAAGAAGTTCCAACGGATGTTGAAATGTCTATTGGCAATGAGGAGATGAAGCATGTGTAGAAGCAAGCGAATGATTATACTCCTCAATCAACTCCTCTTGATGGGAACGCTTCAACGTCAGCAGTTGGCCCTATCACAAGCCAGTAAAGCATCATCTAATGGGCAGATGCTCTACGAGGTGTTAGACAAGCAGTGGTTGCTTGAGTTGCAAGTGAAATGAATGCAAGCTTTTGTGGCCTATGGTATACCATTCAATGTTATGAGCAACCCCATATTTCAAGATGCTTCGATGAGAAAAATAAAAAAAGGGTTTGTGCTTCTTTACAACAAGATGCACACAGAATACTTAGATAAAGTGAAAGATAGTACTAAATCCATTCTCAAGCACACGGTGGTAGACTTTGTTCCTGAATATGGTTGCACTATAGCATTAGATGGATGGACTAACTATCAAAAGAAGCCGCTAATCAATGTGATGTTTTTCAATCCTTAAGGGTCCATGTTTATAGAAGCTATTGACACCTCGTTGAAAGAAAATACGAGCAACTATCTAGAAAGGGTATATGAGCGTGCAATAGCAAGGGCAGGTGGCCAAAGCATGTGACAAAAATTGTCACAGAGAATGCATCTAACTACAAAGCTGCAAGAATGGCTATTCAAGTTAAGTACCCATAGATTACCTGGGTGCCATGTGCAGCTCATACTCTTAATTTTCTTTTAAAGAGCATTGATAAAATGGCTTGCATAAAACAAACTCTACTGGATGCAAATCATGTCAATAGAAGCTATTGACACCTCGTTGAAAGAAAATACGAGCAACTATCTAGCAAGGGTATATGAGCGTGCAATAGCAAGGGCAGGTGGCCAAAGCATGTGACAAAAATTGTCACAGAGAATGCATCCAACTACAAAGCTGCAAGAATGGCTACTCAAGTTAAGTACCCAGAGATTACCTGGGTGCCATGTGCAGCTCATACTCTAGATTTTCTTTTAAAGAACATTGATAAAATGGCTTGCATAAAAGAAACTCTACTGGATGCAAATCATGTGAAATTTATCAGAGAACGTCAAAATTTTTATGCTCTTTTTTGAACAAAGTCACCCAATAAAACTCTACAAATATTTTGTGCCACAAGGTTTGCTACTGTGTATTATGTTCTTGCCACCTTGAAGAATTGAAGCCTGCCTTGATTCAAACTATAGTTGATGGACGATGAGATGCATGGCTCAACAAATATCTTGGCTATCCAGAAGTAGCTACAAGATGTGTATAGCTTGTGAACTCATGAGTTTTTTGGCGTAATGTAGAGAGGATTGTCATTCTCGCAAAACCATTTGTATATATTTTGCAAACAATTGACAAAGACTCTTTCCTCCTTTGTCAAATTTATTGGTATATATCAGAGGTCGTATACAAAGTAAAAGAGCATGTTGGCTTTGGTGCAAAGGACAAAGTTGTCATAATCGCAGCTACCAACAAGCAATGGGTGCAATTGCATATTTCGTTGCATGGTGCGACAGTTGTATTAGATCCTAAATTACAAATGCATCAACAATTGGCCAACAAAGAAGTCATGACCGACTTCAAAACAATGTGCTCTCAACTCTTGGGGCCGGAGGATGGGAAAGTCGCTTTTCATCAACGAGTTGATTATGATAATAAAATTGGTATGTTTTAGGACAAACATGGACTGCGGAGTAATGGCATTTCTAGAGACAAGCATAGCAATATGTCAGCACATATTAGCCTCCAGGAGCAGTTCATTGCTGTCCATTCAACAATTTGGTGGGATAATAGACACTCGATAGACAATATGGCCAATATTGCCTGTAAAGAGCTTCTCTTGCTAATAACCTTGATTCAGTGGCGGATCCTATGAGCAAAAATCCATGTACACAGCAGCTATCTGATCAAGTTCAGATGGATGTAGATGATAGACATCAGTTTGGTATTGTAGCCAACACAAACCCTCATTTTTCCTTGGCGCACTGATAATATATTCACATCTTCTCAAAGGTCTTTTGTGCAAGAGGCAGTTGAGGTAGAAACCACATATAACAAGCGCGACTCCAGCTCGACAACACTGCAAGGTTCGTTATCTGCATCCAATTTTCCACGCGCATGCGTTTGCTTGGCGCAACACATAAATGCTACTGGGCAGGGCACGGCTTCCGTTTCTTATAATTTTTTGGAGAGACCACAATGCCAACTCTCCACCATACTTTTGTATGGCACCTCTGTATGACGTGCACTGTATACTTTGCACTTTCAATGTATGACATTTCATTGCAAGATAACATGTTTAACTATTCACACTGATTTTTTGTAGCTCGACTCAAAAATCGGCCTTTAAATTGGACAATCAAAAAGCAGCATCACAATATTACAGGTTAGAAAAGCACCTCATTTATTGTTGCAGGTCATTTATGCTTTATTTATTTTCTTGTTTTAGAAATTTTTGCATTGAAAAAAGGAAAATATTATAATTATAGAGGAGCTATCCATGTTACAAAGGCAGATATTAGCTATCCATGTTAATCCAAACAACATTTTACCTTATCATAAGACAAAATGTTAACGTAACAAGGAACATATTGGCAGATCCCTTCAACAACAAATGTGTTCTCTTTCTCGATGATCTTGCCCAACTACCCCCAGTTTGTAGTCATGCACGGGAGCTTTGTAACACATGCCATATCACAAGCTCGGTTCACTTTCTACATGCAACTTTCTATAGGATATCATGCTCTGTAAGACATGCAATGGACCCTAAATTGCTTCAGTTCTTGACCATTATTCGTGAAAGAAAACCAGCTGTAGTTGAGATCAATTGTACCTTGGGTACATGTATTATAGATGAAGCAAATATGCATGACTACTTCAACAACTCTACTTCGATAATTTGTACTCACACAGATGAGACTTCCAATACTATAAAAACCTAGCCTTGAGTAAGTTGCACAATCAAACTGACATTAACAAAGTTGAAATACAGACGAACAGGGGTAACATAAATGTCCTTCAGTAGTGGATCCTAGAGCCTAAGTTCAACGAGCTAGATTTGATCGCAATTGGCATGTGTTGCATGATCACTGAAAACACTAACTTGACAATCGTTGTGGCAAATGGTGCAACATGCATTGTCGATGCCATAGCACAAAACAAAGAAGGTGAGGTTACATGTATTGCTATCCTCATTTATTGTACTCGAAATAATCACAAAAGAAGAAAGGCAAAACACAGTCAACGTCCACCTTCTATGCTACCAACCATTCGATGAAAATTTTCTTTTTTGAAATACTTTCCGTTTGCAAGAATTTACATGTAGCACGTATACTAGAAAAAAACATTCATCAATAGACAACCTTGCTTGGATATAATCTCAACTGTAGTTATCCCTATAATCTCGAATAATTGATGCACTTAACTTTGTCTCCTCCCATAAACATTATTTCAAATGTATATCCCTTTCGCGCAGTGCCGCCCTTGCCAAATTAGTCATGCTCTTGTTTCCTTCAATGCTAGATACTAAATGTCAATTTGCATATGTCCTATGTATTCTATAGACGTTCTATAGGAAGACCCACCAAGCAAGACTAGTTCTGGATTGCCAAACCGCTTTCAAAACTGTAGTTCTCACTATACAATTTCAGTCAAGAGATCCTCATTGTACATGCGTCTAGAGCCTATAGCTAGGTCACGTCTGCAGATAGTGCCGGTGAATTCTTTGATTTTTGGACATCCCTAGAATAGGTGCGTAAGGGATTCATTAGGGTGTTTGCATTTGACACAGGTGCCATCGCCTAAGCCTCTAGCTTTTGCCTTCTCACCAACAATTTTTACAAATTTTTGCATTAATTTTTGATTAATTTTGAAAAAAATTGATATCTTGCGATCTTGACGAGCTGTTTCGTGTGCGTATTTATGGAATCATTTTGAGCGCATTTGTGCCTTTCTTGGTCGAGTTTTGAGCATTTCGCTATTTTCGGGGGTCGGGTTGTTGATATTGTTGCAAATCGTGTTTTTGAGAAAATCTGCTATTTTTGGTGTGCTTATGCGTGTCAAAAGTGTTTGATTGTGAATGCCAATAATTTTTTATATTTCTAGAAATTTTCAAGATTTTTAAAGATTTTTTGGCATTTTTTTGGATTTTCGGGTGATTTTTAACGTTTTCGACTAATTTTCGGACTAAATTTGGTATTTTCAAGCATTTAAAAATTAAAGAATTTGCTTCGACGAGCACCGACGGTTGATCTCGAGCCTGGGCGTACACTTCGGCAAATTTTGACGGTTGTGCAGACTCAGTGGTCAAATTTCGAGCTTCGGTTCCGGAGCACTATCTTTCGGCGCATGAACTCTCTCTCGCTTGCCTCCTCGGATAGATCTTTCGGGTCTCTTGGGATAGTTTCCTACGACGTTAAAATAATCTTCTTCTTCTTCTTCCTCTGACTGGCTGCTGCCGCATAAAACTCTCTCTCTTTGTGGTGTGAACCCACCCCATCACACACACACACACACTCTCCCACTCTCACTCTTCTCTCACTCACTCTCTCCTCCCGACTCATGATTATTAACCCTCTCTCTAACACACTCTCTCTCTCTCTCTCTCTCCCCCCGATTATTAACCCTCTCTCTCCTCTCTCTCTCTCTCTCTCTCTCTCTCTCTCTCTCTCTCTCTCTCTCTCTCTCCTCTGCTGCCCGTGATAGATGGTCCCTGCAATAAGTCAACCACCCACACACACACACTCACTCACACACACCCTGATAGCGCACGCGGGCCGGCTTGTCTCTCTCTCTCTCTCTCCCTCTCTTGTGTAGCGCGCTGCAGCCTGCCTCGTCAGCACACGTAACTTTCTCTCTCGTCTCCGCTGTCCTGTACCGCTAGCCCGTTGACTGCCCTGCGCTTGTACGATCTCCCTCTCTCACGGCTTCTGTTGCGCACTAGGGCCCCTCTGTGAACTCTCGCTACACGCCAACACAGCCCTGCATCACCCACAACAAGTAAGCAAATAAAATTTAAACATTTGATTTTAAAATTTTTAATTTTTAGTTTTAAGAAAATAAAATAGGAAAATAAACTTAAAAAAAAGGGGTCTTCAAATTCATAAAGATAAAAAAATCACAAAATAAAAAGAAAAATGGTTTTAAAAATTACAAAAAAAGAAAACTCATCAAAAGTTTACATAAAATCAAAAACCTTATAAAAAACTCCTAAAAAATAAAAAATTGTTATGATAAATCACAAAGCATCGTAAAATTCATAAAAACTCATACGAAATTCATAAAAAATCATAAATTGATCAAAAACATCATTATAAAAAAAAATTCAAAAAATTCACAGAACCTTTAAAATTTTCTAGAAAAATTTCAAAATTCATCGAAAACTTCCTTAAATATCAATACTTTTCCAAAAAAATAAAAAAAAACATAAAAATTTCAAAAATTTAAAATTTCACAAAAAATAATAAAATTGAAAAGAGAGAAGTCGAAAAAGAGAAAAAAAGGGGGGACGAAAAAACAAACAAAAATTAAAAGCCAAAAATCAAGCCTGGGAAAATCACACACCACAAAGCGAGCAAATCAAGAAGAAGCGAAGCAAATTAGCAGAAGAACAGCTGAGAACGACCAACTCAAAGCTGTTTGAGCGGGAGACAAATTTCAAAATTTTGCACATTAGAAATTGGCTAGTGCAATAATTGCATTGCAAATTGAGCTTCCAATTGCACGAACAGGGGCCACTCACATGTGATTGCAGATTAGGTTAGTAGGAGCAGGAGAAATTATGCTAATCAATATCAAAATCTACTAGAAGACAATTTTTATAGACCAAGACAACATGGACTCAACATGGACTCAAGTCGAGCCGAGAGTTCAAGTACAACAAAGCAAGCTAGTAGCAGTGGCAACATAGGCACAAGTGCAGCATACCAGAGTTTACAACTATATGGCTACAATGGAGATAAACTCTTATATGCAAATTCACGAGGCCATAGATACCTAATGAGCAGCAAAAGCAACACAGGAGCCAAGATCCTATTGATCAGAGTAAAGCAAGATTAAGAGAACTCCCAGATGCTCACAGATTTCAGTGGAGGCAGGTATTGCAAGCTCAAGGATGAAGTGCAGATAGAAGTGCAAAAAGTCAACCCAAGTGTTTATCCAGATATCTGCACAAGCCAGTAAAACATACATTTGGTACATATGCAATCAAGGTCATTGTACATAGATTGTAGTGGTCAGATCTATAGTCGAGAACTAGAATTGCAAGATCCAACAGATCAACCAATAAAAGCCAGCCTAATTGGAGAACCAAGCCAAAGACGGTACAAAGGTCAAGATGGAGCATTCTACAACTTGATGCTTAGTGTTCTAAAAGAAGATGCCGTCAACTTGGCAAGCACAGAAACAAAAACAAAAACTTCTCAACAAGAGATTGACATGACAGAGCATATGAAATACCACCAGTCATGGCGTATTTCTTAGATTGTGGAAGAAAAGGTGGACATTTTTCTAAAGATTGTCCAAAAAATCTAGACAACAGGGACACATCAACTGCCAAGCAAGGTATAAAGAAAATTGGAAATGCAAATCTCGATGTAAGTGCATCTAACTCGTCACTTTTAATGCAATCAGATGATTCTGCATTACCGTTAGAAGCACCAAGAAAAACACTGCAAGTTCAAAATGAGCATAAAGATGCATAGACACCTGAAAAGCTTAAAATTGATTCTTTGAACAACAAATTCCTACATGATCTGGTCAAGGTGTCCATATATTGCTGGATGTTGAAAAGAATTTTAGGTTTGCAAATGATTCTGCATCCACTTCCACAAGTGTGCAATCATTCACGAATCTAAGGGACACATCAAACAGAATGACGTTAGCATTGTATGGAACCCATAATTCATATGCACACTATGTAGACAAAAAAGGACAACTGTACAAAAAGGATCAACTAGTGTTTGAACGGCCCATGTACCAACTCATAGAAGTGCATCCAGTGATCGATAAGAAAGGATGGTTTATTTCAGAGGGAAGAATCTATTATAGCCCATCCTCTCTAGAGCTGAAGGATATTATCTGAGGGAACCCAGAAATCTGTTTAGAGCCAAACTCTCCTCCATCAAAAATCAAGCTTCGATGTTGTAACCAAACAAGCATATACTTTGACCAAAACAGTCGTAGATATAGACGAGAGTCTAACATCTATGGTTCCTTGGGTCCTAAAACCACGGAAGCTCATATCATAGGAGACCCATGGGATAGACAATATCAGGGCCAGATAGAGCTATCCGCAGCTTGACTTGGGGAATAATTTGTCATGTTTCCAAGAGATATAGAGGAAACTATGCAGAAAGTTTATAGATGCCAAACATCAACAATGCTACCCAAAGTGTACCTTCAGAATCTCAAAAAGTGAGACTAAACCAGAGCCAAACAGTTTTGAACTTTCATAATTAAGGAGGTTATAGTGATCACCCTAGGAAGGGGGAGCTGCAAATACATCAAAATCAGCTCATGTACCACAAAATGCTACACCAGTTAGAAGCCCTAGAGCCTCTAATCAATAGACCCCTTCAAGGCAGAAACCATTGACAAATCATATGGTTGTTTGAAGTTTCCAATTGACCCCCATTCCATCAGAGTCTATAGATAAATGCATCTATGAAGATCATCAAGGATGAAAGTTTTAGCTAATCTCCACAAGTCAGAGTCAAAAGCCGAACAAATCCAGTAGTTTTCAAACAATTACACGTGACCAAGCTCACATATACATATCGAGATGCACATGGTAATGAATATCAGCAAGGTCACGACCTTGTACAAACCTCTATGGATGGTAAGACTGAAGTCAAAGAATATCTGAAGATGATGCAAAGCCTCAAGCTGCCAAAACAAATGATTAAAAAGTCAAAGTCAATAGAAGCTAAAGTCCAGAAAGCTACACAAATGTCACCACCAAAATCTTCTCTTAAGAGACAGATTCTGCGAGAAAGTACAGTGGATCTTTTAAGATCAAAAGTTACTCAAATGCAGGCAGACAATGCTCAATAGTTGCAAGAAAAAGGTGCAATATCAAAGTCATACGAGTCAACATCAATTGAAGCAGGTGATCAAAGCAATGAAATTGCAGATAAACTTCAACCAAAGGATACAACCACAACAAAGTTGGTCATTCCAAAAAGAAATCTCGAGAAGATCAAGTGCAACATTGTTGGTGAGAATGAAGAAAAACTCTCAAGTGAAGTAAAGCTAGATTTTCAGCTAGACAAGAATCTCATGTCTTTTTGCACTTGGAAAAGATGTGGCCAACCACAGCTGGAAGATGCTCTTGAATTTGTGAGAATATTTGGAGAAAAACAAGGGGAATGCTGGGGAATCATCTCCACCGCCATTCAAATAGGTCCACATATCATCATAGCTCAATTTCATGTGGTAACAGCAAAAGGTGTACCAAATAACATCATATTGGGAATGCCATTGGCCCAAAAGGTCCTAGAGATACAAAGTTCAATGAGATGTAGTCATCACAGACAACAAAGAATGAAGACCATGACTGGTCACTCGTGGACGACATGCAAAGTCCTCAAGCAAAATTAAAATGGAGATTGATGCCAAAACAAAGCTTATTGAAGATGATTCATCTCCATCGAACATAACTTCAAAAGAACTTAAAGCAAATCAGGCAATAGCTAGTGCCAATCAAACAAAAAAAAAAGCAACCACGATAGCTATCGAGCAAAGGATGCCATCAAAGCTAGAGTAAAGAAGAACGAGATTGCTGAAAACCAAGAATCAATAGGAAGTCCAAAGATTAATCACTCATTGCCAATTGAATCAGTTGATGTAAGTCAGATTGGAAAATAGAGTCTCAAGCCACCCTCCATAGAGACACAGTTAGATCAAGATGAGACCATGGCAAAAGAAGGTCAGAGATCTTCAATAGAACCAGCAATGAGAATAGCTAAAGTTCTCAGCAGTACAAAAGGAGAAAGTGTCAAATGCAATGCTCTACTAGATAAAGAAGCAAAGTGCAATATGGTTGCAGACAACATCCAAAGTATTCTAGAGATAAAGCCTTCAAAGGGAATGCTTGCAGATGTCATCTTTGGACATCAGTGGTTAGACCAACACAAGGCCTACAAAGAAGTTACAATGTTAATACTCTCTTTCCCAAGAGGTAGACAACAACATTTATAGGTACCGTTAATGCTAGATTCAGAGATGCAGAAGTCACAAGAATCAAAGACAAATCTTGTAGACAAAGGTAAAGCTAAAGTGGAACTATCATCGATTGACATCAAAGGAGTGACATCGTATGCCTCTACATCAAAGAACCCTTGTGGATCAAATGCTTCTAGCAAGTCAGGCTTTCAAAACTAAAGTCAATTGCTGACCCAACTGAAACCTCTAAGGAGAGACCCAAAAAAGCAAAGATATTTCAGCCAAAGTACTCAAGAAGGCAAAGGAAAGTCAAGAAAGTGTTTGTTCCGAGCCGTTTAGTCCAAGTCAATGATCCAGTTTGGATTAAGGACGGGAAATCAACACAGAAAGACAAACACATGGGATGGATAACATCACAATGGAGCTTAAAAGAACATGAGTTAGTATGGAGGTAATAGACAGATATGGGTACCAAAACCGCTGGTTAGAACATATGAAGTGAAATCAAAACCCTTTCATGAAAGAAGGCCACAAGGTATCAACCTCAACAATATCCTAGGATACCTAAGAAGCAGGTATACAACAAAACTACATTGAAAGATGCTAAAGTCTACCACAACTCACAAGAGGATACAGAACAAAGACGGATCTCAAAAGAATCTTCCTCTTGGACAAGGATTCTACACGGGCTTTACAAAGATTTGGCTACCAGTAAATCACAAGCAAGATGCATCTACAGCAGACGTGCATGAAGATCTCAAGAACTTAACAAGACCTAGAGCGAAGCAAAGTGAACAAAGGAGATACAAAGTTCATCAAGAGATTTGGATTCCTAAGACTTTCAATGCTCCTAGTCAAACGCCAAATGTCGACAGTGAACAAAGGCCTACAACAACATAAAGACTCCTATCAACATGCCCAATTGGAGAATCAAACAAATAATGGAGTCTTTACAGTCAAAGAAACACATGCGAATGCAGATTCAAAGAAGATAAAACGTGTTTGGTCAAAGAAACCTTCAATGCCACCTCGGTCCTTCACTAATCCTCTTTTTGAGGATTCAAGCTTACTTTTACCTGAAGAAATGTTTGTAGTAAGGACAAATATGTAAAAAGTCAAGTTTCCAGGGTACAAAAAACACTCTTTGGCATAGTCATAGTTGGGCTGCTAGGCCATAAAATGAGCAAAGCATTAGTCCCAAAGCTTCAAGTCATATTAAACTTTGTGCTAAAAGTCATAGTTATTAGGCTTACGCTCAAGCTGTAAGAGTTGAACATATATAAGTCGTGTTGCTCATGCTGGATGAGATGAGCATAAGAGTTGAAGTCTATTAACTTACAATTGGTGGAGTATTGTAGAGTCCAACAGTCACGCATAGTGCACAATAAGATGAGAGCACCTATCCTCGACAACAAAAACCATTCTTAAAGGGGTGCCACCTTGCAAAGCCATGTCATGTGCTTCTATAACTACACTATCTTTCTGAAGAACCCCTCAAAATATTTCTTGCATAGCATATTGTTTTCCATGCATTTTTGTGTATGCATAAATAGGACGTCCCACCATTGGACATATGCATTAGACACTCTATTTTGCTTCCACCTATGCACATTGAGTCGACTACAACAAGCAAACCAATGTTCCATCATGCCATCCTCTCATATTTGCTACCTTTTTTAATTCCATATGTATCAGCAAATAATCCATTGAGTACATTATTAATATTTTCCATGCTAATAAGTACTCCAATAATGCGCTTACCGCAAAGCCACTTTTTTCCCACTGGGATTTTTCCCTTTGGTCATCCAGGTATTAGATCCTAATTTAGAACCTCATCATTCTACTTCCCTTGTACATACTTTTCGTAAATAAACAGCAGCCTCATCATTATGCTATTACAACGGACAAATGCAACATCATCTCTCACATTAGACATATTCAGACCAATAAAGATGCTGCAACAAATTGAACCTCATCAACAAATCCAACGACAAATGAATATGATAGCCCATCAACAACCAACCAAAACCTTCCCTTGCCTCCACGGACACTTTTTCATGGTGCCCGAGGACGTGCACTAAAATCGGAAGGGGGAAATGTTAACTGAGTCAATGTCAGTTAACAGAAGCTGCTAAAGGCCTGAGCTTTATGGATGCACATCGAAGATCAACATGAAGAAGCAGGAAAGATTGGAATTACACATTTTTCATATTTTTCCAAAATGGTCATGTATTGCAAATTCCTGATTTATTTCAAGCCATTGTAATATTTTTAATGTGTTACGGGCTCAATGGGAGTTTCAAGCTCTAAAAAATAGGTCAGTTAGTGTGCCTAGGTTGCAGATTCAGTAAGTGGTGAATCCCTAAAGGCCTTGGGCGCTCGGACATTGCATATTTTTACCCTAGGTATATAAGGTAGTGTGTAAAAGAAATTAGGGTTCTCAATTTATTGAGACCACTCTTTGGTGAGAGCTTATGAGATGTGTGGCTATGGAGTCCTTGAGCTTCTCCTTGCTCATGTCACTTGATTATCACTAATCAATGCTTAATTCTCTTTCACTATGCCTCTCTCATGCTTCTTGTGATTGCTAATGATGCTTTGATTAGCTAGATCGTAATTAATTAGTGGTTAATTCCTCTCTAATCTTGTGTGCTTGCCCTCTTTTACTTGTCTGTGCATGTAGGTTTGATTGGAGTGTTTTGCTCGATAGATCTATGTGTGTGCACCTGCGATTAGTGTATTGCATGATAGGATTAGTGTTGTGTGCGTCTTGCAATGGTTAGTGTGTGTGATTTGGTTGATTGGAGGTGAAGGAAAGTGGATGTGGAGATGGCCAATCAATGTGGCTTAGCTCCTCCATAGGCCGAGAAGCTCACCTCATGCAGTCACCATTCGTGTTGCCATGATTAGCTTACTAATTGTGTGAGTGTTTCCATGCCCAAGCCGGGTAGCTCATCTCTCCGGATTGATACTTTTTTTGGTCATTGGAGCTATGCAACGATGGTACCTCCAACACCTTCGATCAACGTTTTTCACAATAGTGGTTGGAAAGCTACATAAAAATATTTTTGAAAAACAAGCAGTCCAACAAGTTAGAGATCTAGATAGGAGCTATCACGGTGGTAACATGGAAAATACGGAGTGGGAGTGGGCAATGCAAGAAAAGAGCGATCAGGTTGCAACGGGCTCATCCTACAAACAACAACACGAAGCTCGGTTCAAACAGACTCCCACGCACTATAGCTCGGGAGGCAAAGTAACATAGAAGGACAAATATTGTAGATTGGTAAATTACAACCTAAATTGGTGATTATAAAGATTATAGTTAATGATTTGTTACTGTTATTGCTAACTTAGGAAAATATCACTCTTAGTCGACTAACCAAAGAGATATTCAAGTTTTGGGAGCGGCATACATAATTTGAAACTTGGTGATGGTTGTTTGAGAACAACTACATCTCTCGCGAGAAATTTGACGTAGCGATTGGATCGCTACAGACGATAAGTTTAAACAAATTATTTTGTATCAATTGTTTTGAGATATTGATATTTGTTTAATTTGATTTGGGTTTATGCAAAGTCAAGGTAATCAAATGTACGTGCGTGTGGACGACGATGAGGAGAAGGAGGATTAGATAGAAAGATATTTGTCCAAACCGGGGTCCAAACTTTCATAAAGTCCCAATGTGTGGCACAATGTATATAAAATTATTTTCATTTTATTTGTAACTTTTTTTAATAGCTGATCTTTTGCACATTAAATTATCAAGGTAAAGTAAATTCAATTTCAATTTTTTGTTTTTTTTGTATACTCTTTCAAAAGCACCTTTATTTTTGAATAGGCTTTTAGCGGTGATATACGTGGTAATAGCAGTGGGAATGTACGCGATAATAGTCACGGGTATCCCCTTGGTGCACTATATATTTTATACGACCTTCACAATCAAGCCAATAGCACCCAATGCTACTATCCCCAACTGGGTAGCTTTGCCCTCAATAAAAGGGAGGGGGGTTTGTGGGCACCCCTTGGGTATGAATGACCCCTTATGGGTGCAACAGATCCGCCACCAAATGTCAAGTGCTGCTAATCACTACCTGCAATCACCAAAAGCCATCAAAGTAGTGCCTTGAGGGCCACCCGTGCATGCGTGCTATAGCCAACCAAGAGCTCTCTCTCTCTCTCTCTCTCTCTCTCTCTCTCTCTCTCTCTCTCTCTCTCCCCCCTTTGTGCATTAGAAAGAGAATGGGGTCTAGGAGGGCCTCTTTATTTGGCAGTTTAAGGGAGTCAAACCTTTAGTATTAAGAAAGAAATCGAAGGAAAACATTTGAATTCAAACATGCAAAACAACTAGTTTATTTGAGTTCAAAATTTCCCCCCAAAATAAAATTTAAAATCTAGCTGAAAAAACCATATCATGTAACATATCCACGGAAAGAGCTTGGCGTGTAGATTAGAGATCTATAATCTCCGTTCCAATCGGAGGTCACATGTAGGAGTTATGGGAGGCCAAAAATTATGAAGTTGTCCATCCACTTTCTGGGGGGGGAAAAGTGCATCCTTTGACCACTCTTACACCTCTCTTACACACCCACCATTCTTGCACACATGGCATGTCAAAATGTTAATCACCTCCATAATCTCAGAGGCCCTCCTAGACCCCATCCTCCTTTTAATGGTTGCATTGGGGAGTAGTGGGGGTTCAATATATATATACCCCCCCTCCCCCCCCACTCCTTAGTCTGATTTCCCCATGTGGGATCTTTACATTGCCACATGGTACTGCGGGGTGAGCTCACCCTTGATGGGTTGAAGAATCCCCCACCTTAATTATAAAGCTCTTATTTTTCATGCCTCTTGAGGAGCTCTTAATTCCTAACTCTTAAATTCCTTGAACCAACTATAAAGCCAAAAGTTTTCATCCTAGGCCTCAATCCTCAACCCCCCCCCCCCCCCCCCCCCCCCCACTTTCTCCGCATTCCACCTCTTGCATGACCCCAAACAATGGGTCCAAACTTGAACAAAAACCATCCGCTCACTTGCTTGGAAATCGCTCCCAACTTCAACCTTCCATATTGCACCGCTCAAGATCTCGATTAACAACTGTCAATTCCAGCCAGCTCCACACACTACATACTACCCTCAAGAGCCTTGGTAGATAAAAAAATATTCCTATCTACTTGCCTACTGAGGCAGGAAAAACACACCAAAAATGGCCCCCTTTTAAACTTTATCAACCCACAACTTGCCTATTTGATTGACGATTCAAAAAGATTGTTGTGCACCATAATTCAAGCAATTTGAGTCTACCCACTGACATTAGTTTTGACCATCTATCTACATCCGCATAGCTTGTAAAGGGTCTCCAAAGCAATTCACCCTTAAACTGAGATATCTTGCACACATTAGCTTTGATTGATGAGTCCTCTAGACCATCTTGGAAAAAGCACCTCGAACACCACATCTTGCCACAAATTCCTAGCACTTTGGACACCTAAAGCATCCCATTTGATTATCCCACCATGGAGCCCTGCTAGACTAAAAACCACCATAGACATACATTTCCAAATCCCCTTACCTACCTTGGACCTTCATACATGCTTTAGCACCCTAGCTTGCACATGTAGGCACCCTTATCCTTGCTTTGCATTGTTCATAGCACCAAGCATCGTTGGTTGCACCATCATTGCCCAACCCCCTTCAAGTTGAGCATTCATGTTCAACAAAAGACGGGCAAATTTCATACAAAACAAACAACCAAACAAACAAAACAAACCACAATTGTATGTATAGAATATGTACAAGAAATCATTTCCACTATATGCTTCCTCTCTTTACTGAGTTTCCCAACCCCTTGACCACATTTTGATGTACATCATGCACTAAAATTCCGTCAAAGTACAACTTAAGATGTACACCATTCACCCTATGCCCAAGAGACTTTCCAATTTCCCATACCAAGTAATAGGTCTCATTAGGGAAAACCTTTGCACTTTGTATTGAGTTTCCCAACCCCTTGACCACATTTTGATGTACATCATGCACTAAAATTCCGTCAAAGTACAACTTAAGATGTACACCATTCACCCTATGCCTAAGAGACTTTCCAATTTCCCATACCAAGTAATAGGTCTCATTAGGGAAAACCTTTGCACTTTGTATGGACTTGTCCACTTCTGTTGGAAAGTAAAATCAAGGCAACTTTCATACTTCATCACAAGGTCACCTTCCTATATCCCTTTTGGTAGGCTTTTATTGAACTTTGTGACACACTTCTCTCACTTCTTCATGGGGGTAACATAAATGTTCTTCAGTAGTGGCTCCTAGAGCCTAACTTCAACGAGCTAGATTTGATCGCAATTGGCATGTGTTGCATGATCACTAAAAACACTAACTTGACAATCATTGTGGAAAACGGTGTCGTGCAGCTCCGCTCCCATGCTAGGAAAGATGCCAAAAAATGTACATCAAGCTTATTTGAAGCTTACATGATTAATGAACAGTGTTCAGGGCCTGGTAACAGGCCAAGTGTAATGCTGAATGTATGTCAAATGTGGTTTAAAAGGGCCAACAGATGCATTAATGATGCTAAAAAGGACTATGCTTGAAGTGAGAAAAGATGGGATATTATGATCTAGATCTGCAGTGCTTGAAGTGCTCTATTGGCCTGTCTTTACGGCTCATTGATTGGAGCTACAGTGCAAAAGTTATGACAGTTTGAAGTTTAAGTCAATTGCAGATCTGTACCAGATTGGGCAATTGCAACTAAGGTGAAAAAAATGAAATGAATGCATGGACTTGAAGTGTTCACTTTGTGGAGCGCGTTGATGTTTTCAGATCAGTGATCCGAGTTACGGTTGCCAAGTTAGTGGTCATTAAAGATTCACCGGGGACCGGTTCCATACCAGTCCGGTCGGCTCGATCGGTGTGCCACTTGGGACTTTTGAGCTGCAGCTAGGGTTTTGGAATGCAATGATTGCAGGAAATGCTAACACGATTGTGGCCCGCTGGAGAGAATGTGGTGCTTGGCGATGCTTTAATTGATATGTATGCCAAATTTGATGCCTATTGCATTGCCTTGGCCGGCATATACGCCAATGCCCACCCAATGTGGCCGCCCAATGAAGGGGTGTACCAAAGTTGTACTGCTTGGCAATACCTTGGCCAATATCTATGCCAAATGTGATGCCCTTCATAAGGCCGCCCAAAGAGATGAGCTCAAGCATGGCTGCCTGCCCAAGCCAAATTACCTTGGCCGCCCAAAGGCAAGGTGGCCCAAACCCCTTAAGGGGTAAATTTTTTAGTGGGAAAGAGAAGAAAATTAATGGAGCATGGCGGGCGAGCAGGAAAGCGGCGCAGGCAGAGTTGAAAGAGCTTGCGCAGTGCTTTCTGGTGCCAGAACAATGACGTGCATGAAGGCAAGTTTGCTCAGGTTAGCAAGGCGACCACATTCGGTGCTACGCTTGCAGAGTTTTGTGCATCTCGACGGCTGGGCTGCCATGTCCATGCCACGTCAGTCACGGCGCCGTGACTGCGTGGTGGGGGGCAATTTTTTTGAGGGGGTTTTAGGGCAGCGAGGAGAGTAAGAAGAGGGGGAACAAAGAGGAACGGAGGGGGCTTCTCTGGCTTGCAGAGACAAGGCAAAAGCACTCTCTCTCTCTCTCGTCCTCTGGGAGCATAGAAGCAAGGGCTCTTTCTCTTGATCTCGGCTCATTGTTGGCTACTACAAGGCATCGAGAGGCAAGTCAAAGGCTATTTCTCTCGCTCTCGGCTTATCGTTGGCTACTACAAAGCATCAAGAGGCAAGGCAAAGGCTATCTCTCTCACTCTCGACATCAAGGAGGAAGAGAAATATCTCTCTTTATCTCTCTTTGACGGCACAACAGGCAATTCAAGGAGGAGTTGGAGTAGAAGTCGTAGTAGCTGAAGCCGGAGCTGGAGTCTAAGCAAAGATGTAGCAGAAGTCTAGAACTTAATGATGGTAATTGAAGCAGTGAGCAGAATTTAAGATTGCAGATCCAAGGGCAGTTGAAGTAGATAAAACGATAGGAGGGATTTTTTGTCGCCGTCATCAGAGCTAAAGATTGATTAATCATCGTGTTAAGCCCCAGTGTCATTAACGGCCGAGATAATTCTGTAAAGCGGGAGCTTAAACTCCTAGTTAGTAGATGATCCAAGTGACGGTGCTGTTAACAGCTCGCATTGGCTAAGAATTAGGTTGTACTCAAAGTTTTATTCGATTAATTGATGATTTCGGTGATTGCCAGAGCTGTCTGTGTCTGTTGTTCTCTCTCTTTCACACCTCCCATAGCCAGAGGCCCGACGCCTGCCCGACTCACGTTTCAAACACATATCCCGCGACAACGATGCAACATGCATTGTCGATTCCATAGCACAAAACAAAGAAGGTGAGGTTACATGTATTGCTATCCTCATTTATTGTACTCATAATAATCACAAAAGAAGAAAGGCAAAACAAAAATAACTACAAAAGAAGAAAGAAAAAACACAGTCAACATCCACCTTCTATGCTACCAACCATTCGATGAAAAGTTTCTTTTTGAAATACTTTCTGTTTGCAAGAATTTACATGTAGAACGATTACTAGAAAAAAACATTCATCAATAGACAACCTCGCTTGGATATAATCTCAACTGTAATTATCCCTATAATCTCGAATAATTGATGCACTTAACTTCGTCTCCCCCCATAAAGATTATTTCAAATGTATATCCCTTTCACGCAGTGCCACCCTTGCCAAATTAGTCATGCTCTTGTTTCCTTCAATGCTAGATACTAAATGTCAATTTGCATATGTCCTATGTATTCTATAGATGTTATATAGCAAGGCCCGCAAAGCAAGACTAGTTCTGGACTACCAAACCGCTTCAAAACTGTATACAATGTCAGTCAAGAGATCCTCATTGTCCATGCGTCTAGAGCCTACAGCTAGGTCACGTTTGCAGATAGTGCCGGTGAATTCTTTGATTTTTGGACATCCCTAGAACAGGTGCGTAAGGGTTTCATTAGGGTGTTTGCATTTGACACAGGTGCCATCGCCTAAGCCTCTAGCTTTTGCCTTCTCACCAACAATTTTTGCATTAATTTTTGCTTAATTTCAATAAAAAAAAATCTTGCGATCTTGACGGGCTGTTTTGTGTGCGTATTTATGGCATCATTTTGAGCGCATTTGCGCCTTCCTTGGTCGAGTTTTGAGCGTTTCACTATTTTCGGGGATCGGGTTGTTGATATTGTCGTAAATCGCATTTTTGATAAAATCTACTATTTTTGGTGTGCTTATGCGTGTCGAAAGTGTTTGATTGTGATTGCCAATGATTTTTGAGATTTCTAGAATTTTCTAAGAGTTTTTTGGAATTTTTGGCAATTTTTCAGATTTTCGGGTGATTTTTAACGTTTTCGGCTAATTTTTGGACTAAATTTGGCATTTTCGAGCATTTAAAAATTTAAAAATTTGCTTCGACGAGCGCCGACGGTTGATCTCGAGCCTGGGCGTACGCTTCAGCAAATTTTGACGGTTGTGCAGACCTAGCGGTCAAATTTTGAGCTTCGATTCCTGAGCACTACCTTTCGGCGCATGAACTCTCTCCCGCTTGCTTTGTTGTATTTTCCTCCTCGGATAGATCTTTACGGTCTCTTGGGATAGTTTCCTACGACGTTAAAATAATCTTCTTCTTCTCCTTCCTCTGACCGGATGCTGTGTAAACACCGCATAAAACTCTCTCTCTTCGTGGTGTGAACCCACCCCATCACACACACACACACACACACACACTCTCCCACTCTCACTCTTCTCTCACTCTCTCTCCTCCCCACTCATGATTATTCTCTAAATTTCTCTCACTCTCTCTCTCTCTCTCTCTCTCTCTCTCTCTCCTGTTCCCCATGATTGACGGTCCCTGCAATAAGTCAACCACCCACACACACACTCACACACTCTCTTGCCTCTGCGCGCCTACCGCTGACGGTGCTGATAACGCACGCGGGCCGGCTTGTCTCTCTCTCTCTCTCTCTCTCTCTCTCTCTCTCTCCTGTTCCCCATGATTGACGGTCCCTGCAATAAGTCAACCACCCACACACACACTCACACACTCTCTTGCCTCTGCGCGCCTACCGCTGACGGTGCTGATAACGCACGCGGGCCGGCTTGTCTCTCTCTCTCTCTCTCTCTCTCTCTCTCTCTCTCTCTCTCTCTCTCTCCCCTTCTCTTGCGTAGCGCGCTGCAACCTGCCCCGTCAGTGCACGTAACTTTCTCTCTGGTCTTCACTGTCCTGCACCGCTGGCCTGTTGACTGCCCGACGCTTGCACGATGCCACGATCTGCCTCTCTCACGGCTTCTGTTGCGCACCACGGCCCCTCCGTCAACTCTCGCTACACGCCAACATGGCCCTGCATCACCCACAACAAGTAAGCAAATAAGCTTTAAACATTTGATTTTTAAAATTTTTATTTTTAGTTTTAAGAAAATAAAATAGGAAAATAAACTTTAAAAAAAGAGGTCTTTAAATTCATTAAAATAAAAAAATTCACACAAAAATTCACAAAAACAAAAGAAAAATGGTTTTAAAAATTATAAAGAAAGAAAAGTCATTAAAAATTTACATAAAAATCAAAAACCTTACAAAAAACTCCTAAAAAATAAAAAATTGATATGATAAATCACAAAGCATCGTAAAATTCATAAAAACTCATAAGAAATTCATAAAAAATCATTAATTGATAAAAAATTCACAGAAGCTTCAAAAAATTCTAGAAAAATTCCAAAATCCACCGAAAACTTCTTTAAAAATCAATACGTTTTCAAAAAGAACATAAAAAACATAAAAATTTCAAAAAATTAAAATTTCACAAAAAATAATAAAATTGAAAAGAGAGAAGTCGAAAAACAGAAAAAAAGGGGGGACAAAAAAACAAACAAAAATCAAAATCCAAAAAGCAAGTTCGGGAAAATCACACACCACAAAGCGAGCAAATCAAGAAGAAGTAAACCAGATCAACAGAAGAACAAGTGAAAACGACCAACTCAAAGCCGTTCTAGCGGCAGACAAATTTCAAAATTTTGCACGCTAGAAAATGAGACAAAACTCACGTGTATTCTTAGGGATTCTAAAAACATTAAAGTCCTACAGTGAATAAAGCTTAGAATAACTTAGGGTTTTTATTTTTAAAACAAAACTCACAAGAGTGAGTGATGTTTTATTAGGCAAATCAAACAATTACAACACTGGCCTAGCTCACAATCCGAGCCAAGGCATCCGTAAGACTAGGTAGATACAAGAGGGGTTTCAAAATGTACACAAAAGACCCCAGCTGTCCCTAGCTTTCCAACATTGTATTGATGGCCCAATTCCATTCACTAGGGTCCTTGCTTTTACCAAATGAAGCAATCAGTTGTTTACTTTCTTGTATGATCTCCAAGAAGCAAGCACATGAGAGATCATTCTCAAAGACTCAACAATTCCTGGCCTTCCAAATTTGCTTAAAATAATTCGGTTTCTTAGAGGCTACTCACATAAGCTTATCATTTATGAATCCGCTTCAAGATGGAACTCTTATTGATCATGAGGTTTTACAACTAAATAACAATTTAAACATCCACCTTGGCCAACAACTTTAAATGTTCTAGCCATTTTTGCATCCTTGCTCCAATCTACTTCATGTTAAATAAGTGTTCTGCTACTGAGTCACCATTGTAACCAACTTGTAAGAACACTATGACCCAACTAAAGCACTCTAAAATTGCCTTATCAAAATCCAATGTCTAAAAGCATATGCTCTTATCATCATTTTTTTTCCAAAAATCTCATCGTATAAATTGTTTCTACGCTGCATTGCATTTAAATGCCAGTACCAAAAAAACATACATATAAAACATCAGTATACGCCGAAATCCCGAATAGCCATATTTTTTCTTTTTGATTGAAATATATTTTGATCGAATGATATTTTGATCGAAATATCTTTTGATCAAAAAACTACTTATATAAAGACCGTCGTCGGTTTTAATCGAAACCAACGACTGCAGTTGAGAGTGCAATAGATAGCTGGAGTTTATTGAGGTATAATTTTAAAGTTGTTTCATTTTGCTCTAACTTGTTTTTGTGTGTTGTGCCAGACTCATGTAGTGCAATAGTTTTTCTCTCACCACATAGTTGAATGCAGGTTATAGGCCACTTCTTGGTGTGTAGCCATCCGGCTCACTCCAGAAGTGAGTAGAAACTAGTTGCTTTTCTCGTGATATGCAACCACTTGGCTCACTGCAGAGAAGGGTTTTAGGACAGACTTAGATTCTCACTCATGTGGTGCAGTAGTCTATCTCTAACCAACATGGCTGAGTTACAATTTAGTGGTCGACTCGTGCAGTGCAATAGGCATGATGCTACACCTCTCACTTCAGAGTGACCTATAGGTTTCTCAATTTTAGATCAACTCAAATTATTATTTGTAGCACATAGGAACACAAGAGTTCTGCTCGTCAAACGGAGAGTGGAGAGATGCATAGTTTATGCCCTCTTCATCTTTTTGTGATGCACAATTTACTCTTGTCATTCGAACTCCAAAGACACGTCATTGTTCATCACCAAATGACTTGGTGTTGTCTTGGATGTAGATACATACGATTTTTGGCCTGCATATGAGATTGTTAAGTTGTTGGCTAATGTTTGTGTTGTGAGCTCCACACACTTCATCAGGGATTGGATTAAGTCACATCAGTGTTCTTACTACATAGAAATATGAGGGATACGTTTGTCTACCAAAGAGTGGAGAGATGCATAACTATGCCTCTTCATCTTAGCATGACACGCCTTGTCCCCGCCTTGCCCTTGTACTTTCTGATCCGTAGATACGCCACCTATCAGTAGATGACTTGGTGTTTTCTTGGATGTAAATATGTACAATGTTTGGCCACAATTTGAGATTCTTAAACTCTCCGCTAATGGTTGTGTTGTGCGTTCCAAACACTTCATCGGGGATTAGATTGATTAAACTATCAATCAACATTACAACAACGTCCAGGACTTGTGTTGAGCGTACCTCACACAAGCTCGATTGTTCACATTCATGCTCTAATCATTTACGTGTATTATGTAACACACATACATGGTCCAGTTCTTGTGATGAGTGTCCCTCACACTCCTGGCCTGTTCACCTCTCTCCATCTCTCTCTCTTTGTGTGTTCTCTTTATTGTACAATGTATGGATTGCAATCATAATATATCATTGTTTGCTATGAATTATGTCAATTGTGTATGTATTACGATCATGACACAATTTTGATAGTTTCCCCTCTCCTCTAACAACGTTTATGTTTTAAAATCATATCTTGCAGATATGGAGGATACTAAGCTGGAGAAACATCAACGAAAATTTGCCTTCAAAGTGATACCGTGTCACTTTCATCACATGTCAAAGCCTGAGCTTCGTCATTGCCTAAACCCCTCTGCTCCAAAACATTATTACCAGTTCACAGAGGCCTTAGCAAAGTCTATATTTGAGCATCTTCAGCACGCATTTACACCTGCTACTTTTGACATATCTCTAATGACATCAGGTTCACTATTGAACATGGTTAAGCAGTCTATTGGACATACATTAGAAAGAGGATGGCTCTAGAAGGGCCTCTTTATTATGGAGGTGATTAACATTTTGACGAATAGGTGCATGCCCTGTGTGCAAAAATGGTGGGTGTCTAAGAGAGGTGTAAGAGTGGTCAAAGGATGCACTTTTTCCTCCCAAAAAGGGGGTGGACAACTTTATGATTTTTTGGCCTTCCATAACTCCTATATACGATCTTTGATTTGAGCGGGGAGATTGTAGATATGTTATCTACACACCGAGCTCTTTCCATAGATATATTACATGATATGGTTTTAAAATTATTTTGGGGGAAAAATGTAATTTAAATAAACTAACTGTTTTGCTTGTTTGAATTCAAAAGTTGTCCTTTGATTGCTTTCTTAATACTAAAACTTGACTCCTTTAAACTGCCAAATAAAGAGGCCTCCTAGACCCCATTCTCTTCCTAATGTTGCAAAGATTTTTTAGGATCTAAAAAAGCCATGAAATCATTACTTTGCCAGGCATAGCTACTCGCATACAACTTGTGCAAAAATTGTATATTGAGTTTAAGAGCAAGGGAAAGTTCAAAAGAGCAATAAAGCACACAAGAGTGGAAGCCAGCTCTTATGGTGTACTTAAAAGCTAGAAACTACCGTTAGCATAGATTCTTTGCTAGAAACTGCAATCTTCAACATACAGGCTCCGCAGCTAGGAGAAGGGAGATGGGCACACGTTGTCGAGAAATTTGCGGTCTTGCCAGGAAAGCACCGGGATTTTGGCTGTGAGAGTTTGTGAGAGAACTCCAAAAAACTATATGAAGGATTTAAACCATAAACGCCATGAAGACTAGGGTTTGGAAGGAAGTGCAATCAAAGAAGCCCCACTTTTTCTCTCTTGCACTCACACACACAAAGAAAGAACACAAAAGAGAATATCAAAACAACACAAAGATAAAAAAATCAAGGCTATGGTCGTATTGTATCATCAGTAATATGAAAGGGTTAATATATGAGTTAATGGCGTTCAATATTTGCCGACCAAACATGCTACAAATTGTTCTTCGGAATTGTAGTTTTGTGCTTACCATAATATATATGTTTTGTCTAGTGATTGGGATTAATTGTGTGTACAAATCCTCTTGGTTCATAGCAAGATAATAACTACACTTACGTCAAAAGAAAAGTTATAGTCTATAAGAGGTAGTATGATGGGATCCAGTGAAAGAAGTATTTCATTGAGCCTTTCTGGGCCAAAGAGAAACACTATACGTTGTTGAAAGTGTATTTTACGATTAATCCATACGTTAATTCCAATAGATCGCACAGAGTGAAAGCGATAAAAATTCTCATCATGTGGATTATTCATCTAGGATAACTCTAGTATGTGCAAAATGTAGATATGAGAGAAGAGAAGAGAAGAGAAGAGAGTTTCTCTCCCAAGCTCTAATCTTGCCCGTAGGCAATAAGGATACTGCAAGGAGAGATGTACCTGTAGCAAGGAGAACCTAGAATTTGTAGAGAGAATGAATTTCTAAGAGTGAGAGAGATAGGTTTTTTTAAGGAGATGAGATTAGATATATATATGTTGGATTAGAGATGAAAAAGAAAACAACAAGAAATCAACAAAGTATCAATGTAGAACACATCTTACTTGACAAACCCTTCGGCACCGTTTTTGATGGAGAGAGAAGAAGAGGGAAGACTTCCACTTTGATTGATACACCAAGTTCAAGACCTTCTTTGATTAGAGTTGATCTTCCAAGGATAGCGTACAAGAATGGCTAGTCTTCCTCTAGGAGAAAGTGTAGGCTTAGGCTTATCTTAATGGCTAAGTACAATTAGGCATTATTACTCTCACTCCCTCATGAATTCCTCTCATCAATGGCTTGAAGGATTCAATGGTTTTCAAGGAAGAAGAGGTCCCCTTTTATAGGTGAAGGGAACCCCCAAGGGTTTACACAAGAAGAGAAGAGCCAATGTGAATAGAAACTGAAAAAGTTGGAAATGAGCTGTCCCTGCATGATGTGGGCAGACTAGGGTCCAGTATTTTGATCATATCTACTCAACCATGGCTCCAAATAAATAAGTAAAAATTTGGGCAGAAAATTCAGCTCATTAACTACGACTCCTATTTTATATACTTTTTCCAATTCGGATTGAAACCTTGTGTAAAAAAATCATCAAAATAGGCTACAGTTTTGGCAAGAAAAGTCTTCTTGTGGTCCCCTTAGCTTAGACTTTTGTTTGATTCCAATGGACACCTCATGCCATATGAAAGCATGACATTGCTCCTTGACAAATTTTTGTAGTCATGCTTGCAATAATACATTAAAATAGGGGTATCTTTGAGAATCATGGAAGCTAGTGTCCCACTAGCATTTGATTCCTTCCTAGTAGCTATTTAAAAGAAATATAAGAAAAATATGAAAAATACATAGAATATATATATATTGGAAGTTACCCTATATATAGGATCTAGCTAGGGTGTGAGATGATAATGAGATAGTAGAAATAAAGAATCAATGCTTTTTGCCTCAAGTTAAAGAGGCGGAGCTATTGATGCTTTTTCCATAATACCTTTTGATGGTAAAGTAAGAATATGTTACCCTTGAGATAATAGGATGAGATAGAAAGCTTATTACTATACTTAGATATGCATATGTACATTGTAAAAAATATAATTATTTATCAAAAAAGTTGCAAGATAGATCTTGTAGCATGCGTTCCCACTATGTACGTGTCACAGCACGACATCCACCCCCTCTAAACCTGCACATCGTTTGGTACGTGCCACATTTTCTCTTTGTAAGATTAACCCTCTTGCACATCTTCCTTGTTTTCATCTTCACTTGCAGATCCCAAAGCTTCATCTTCACTTTGATTGTCACCTGTGTTTTTTTCTTCCTCAACATCTTCGGGATCACTGTCTCCTCTTCTCTTAAACATTTTGATCCTTTTCCTGCAATGGGAATCTTTACTTCTGTACCATCTAGTTCAGACAAGCTGTAAGTAGCATTTTCATGCACATGCTTTACAACATACGGTCCAAACCATATTTTTGAGAACTTACGCATGATTGTGTGCTGGTTATCAAGGATACTATCATATACTAAAACCCAGTCACCTTTGTCAATTGCTTTGCTCCTAAGCCGATGTCGCTTATCAAAGTAGTCCTTGTTTTTTAGCCTTGCATTTTTGAGTCGTTCTTTTGCAGCCTCAATGTCTCCAGGTCTTCTCTCTAGTTGCATTACGCGCAATGCAAGGAGACCTTCCCTTCTAAGCGCCTATTGCCAAGGTAGTACATTCCATGTGGGAATTGTATCTTCAATCGACATCACTGGCTTTTGACCATACATTAGCTCGGCAGGCATATAGCCAGTTACTGAGCTATGTGTTGTACGATCAGCCCATAAAGCATATAGTAACAGTTTTGGCCACTCACCAACTCTTCCTTCGCAAGCCTTGGCCAAAGCTTTGATGATAGAAGGATGCCCTCTTTCACTTTTTTCATTGCATTCACGGTTGTAAGCTGTAGTAAGAGAAGGCTTGATTCCTAATTTGGAAAAGAACTCCCTTGCTTCCTCGGCATCCAACTCACCTCTGTCTGCAGTGATCTTTCCCACACAACCATAACGACAAATCACCTCATCAAGAAGAAATTTGCACACAGCTTCTGTGGTTTTTGCCCTTAATGCTCTTGCTTCAACTTAGGTAGTTAGGTCTTCTTGTGCAAGAACCAAGTATCTCATCTACCAGAGTCCTAAAGGCATTGTGACTAGATCCACAACCCATTTATAGTGCATGGCTAGTGGATATGTAGGGTGCAATCCATCACGATGTCGAACATCTGAATACATTTGACAAGTTACACACGACTCTACAAATTGAGATACATCTTTATACATACCCTTCCACCAGTATTTTTCTTTCAACTTCGAGAACGTTGCCCACACACCCCTGTGTCCAGCCCATAGACTCTCATGAAACTCTTGCATGAGCTTTACTTGAGTCTCTTTTTTACATATAACCCGTTGTGGTGTCGCACCCTTTTGTTTAGGATGCTTCCACAAGTAACCATCCCTTAGAAAGTACCCATATGCTTTCCTGCGTATCCTCTTGAATTCTTGTTCAGAACAATCATCCTATTTTGCTAGAGTACTCAAGTAGCTTCAAATAAGAATCCAATCACCTTCATAAAGCTCTTTCAAGAATAATTCAAGTGGATTATTCATGCAAACATTGTTACCTTTGAGATGAGAGATAGAATAGAACTTTGTGCCCACATCATCTCCCTCATCAATCATTTGTGACTCATCTTCATACCTAGCCCTTGATAGCATATCTGCCACTGTTTTGTCTTTACCTACAATGTGCTTAAACTCAGGGTTTAAGGACTTAATGTAGGCAATCCACTGCAACATAGCAATGTCTGGCGTTGAGCAGCTTGTAATCATCCCAAGAAGTGGTAGACGATCTGTTTCTACAACCACACATGCACCAATTAGGTACTCTTTCCCATGTTTCAAGGCTATAACCATACCCCATAACTCTCTCCTTATCTATGGATAGTTGCTTTGGCGAGCACTTAGTAACTTTGCTCCAAATCTCACCGCATACTTGTGTCCTTCTGCGTCATCTTGCCCTATTGCCCATCCAAGCCCTGTAGGACTAGTGTCTACTGTCACAATTACTGGCCTTTGACACTCATAGTCTAACTTTCTCAAAGTTGGTGCTGACTGGAGCAACTCCTTCATTTTTTCATGGCTTTTACATGTGCTTCTATCCATTTAAACTTCCGATTCTTTCTAAACATAAAAGACACATGCTCCCAAAAACCTTCTAACCTCAGTGATGCTAGTGCATGTTTCTTTCATTCTTTGGATGGCATCTACCTTTGTTGGACAAGGTTTCCTACCATATGGCTTGCACTTGTGCCCCACAATGAGCACTTCATTGACACCAAACATAGAGTTTTTCCCTGACAATGTAAGATTCACTTCTTCCAACTTAGACAAAATTTTATCACAATCATTTATGTTATTTACCACAAACCTGCGACATCCCCTGAAATCCAAAGATTCATCTTTCTCACTTTCTTCACATCCTTTGATAGGCAAATTATCAATGAAAGGCATTTTGATTTGAGGAATAAAGTCATGTTAGACCTTATTCATCCCATTCATCATATAGGCAACCAATTTGGTTGCTCCCTGTGGCAAGGTACACATCCTTACCAAACCCAAAGGTGTCCTCATGGTTGTCAAGTCTCTGCTTTCGATTGCAAGCTGAAATTGATCATACCCTGAGTAGAGATCTCCCATTGAGTAGATTGCCCTCCCTGCAAACGCCTCTGAAAACTCATCCAAAATTGGACCTGTACCTATATTTCTAATTGTCACCTTGTTCACTGGTTTCATATCTTGGATGAAGCGTAGAGAACCATTCTTCTTTGGAAGTGTGAACCACATGTTTGAGTATGGAGCACAAGAAGGCTCCAAAATTCCCATTTTGATCTTCTCATTTAGTAGCTCCACTAACTTTGGCAAATGAGCCTTTGGAACCGGAATAGGCCGTAGATTCTAAGGCACATGAGGTATTGTGAAAATTACCATAGGAGCTACAATAGAAGGATCAACACATCCTATCTCATGTGGCTCAAATGCAAAAGCCTTACCATGCTTTGAAAGCATTTCTTTGAAGCACTTTGTCTCCTCCTGTGTTATAAACTCCTCGCAACCAATTTGCAACTCTTGAAAAGACTCCTTTGTGAAGATATGCCCAATCTTTTTAGGATTCCTTAAACTTGGTTGCAAAGAAGCTTTCTCAATCTTTTCCCTTTTGTTGGGTGGTAAGGGTGAAGCTACTGGTTTCACCTTCTTTGCTACACTCTTGTATTTAGTTTCAACATGGACTTCTGGGCCAACTATTTGGTTTTCTTTAAAGGCTTCTATTACTTGATACATTTCCATAGAGAAAACTTCCATAATTTCATTTTCAAGATGCAAACTAGACCCCATTATAGCATCAAGCTCACCCATAGCATCTACAAAAGAAACTTGTTCACACAAACCCAAAACATTTTCAGTACGCTCTAGCAACCCACTCTCTTTCATGCCCATTTGTACATTATGTACATATTGCCTCTCACATCTCTTCATATCTTCAAATTTTGTAAAAAATACTGATCCATTCCTTGTTACCAAGGAGCCCGTTGAGAACGTTTCACCTATTTTTGGATCAAACGAAACCCTTTTTCTTTCTGTACCACTGCAATCCCACTTTACAATGGTACTTGGCCAAAACCCATCATTTCCCTATGGTCATGAAACTCTTTGCTCACCTTTGGTAGAGGATGTTCTCTGAGGTTTTCACGATTTCTTTCATGGTTCACACAAACTGTGAGAAATTGGACAACACGTTTACCATCTTTGCTGCGTATCCTAGCATATGCTGAACCATCGTCCATTACCTTTGTTTCCATTCGAACTCCCACAATGTAGGGTTGTCCAAGGATGAGATGATATGAAGATGTATCCTGTACAAAGAAGTTTCGGTCAATATTTACATCACCAATTATCACCTTCACACCTGGACATGCTGCATACAATTCATCGGATGAATTGTTTGCCACTTTTACCTTCCAACCATGATCTGTGTCCATTGACCATTTGCACTTGTTTTAGAGACTCTTTGACATTATGTTTATTTCTGAACCATGGTCAATCAAGGCAACAAATGGATCTTTAAGATCACCTACCTTGACCAAAGTTTCTGTAGTAGCCCTTGCCCAGTGACCTCGTGAATAGTAGCTCTTAGGAATAGCTTCAACTTCTTCATCATCATTTGAGAAATGCACTTGCTTCACTCTCCCACTAGATTGGTAGCATCCTACCACAGCTCTATCATCCTCCTTATTTTGCAACTGCATCCCTTGTGTCTTCAAGGTTTCTCCGTCAACCTGTGGACGAGCAACCTCAGCAAGAGTTTGCCTCTTTCTCTTGATGATGTCAATGATCTCCTCGTGGAATTCACGCTTTGCAATGCCAAGGACTTCTCCTAGAGTGAGCTCAATCTTGCTATTCAAAATCCTTTCCTCCAAGACTTTCTTTAAATCTGTAGCAGCCTCAATATCAGATTGTAGTTTATAAGTTGGGCCTTTTGTCTTACCTCTTGTTGGCTCTTTCTTCTTTCCTGTTGTAGACTCCTCCATGAGTACTTCAAGTGGAGATGCTCCTTGTGTTGAGGGTGTTTGAGAAGGCATTGAGTCACTGCTTCCCTCACTTCTAGAAGCTCTTTTTGATGGTCCTTCATCAGCATTCTCATGTCTGCGCTTCTCTTCTACAATAGCCTCATTTTGTTGGCATTTTTTAATGTAGACATGCACTGACACTGAGTCCACTGGATCATTCCATCGTGTTTCTAGACGTATGCAATTACCTACTTCATGTAGAATCTCTTTTGTAAGCTTTCCCTTTTTAGCTAATTGCATGACATTTGGCCAAATTTGACCATGATGGTCACTCACCTCTTCATCACTAAGATGCTCAGTTTTTACTCCATAAGTAGCTACTTCAACTGAAGAGGTGGCATGGTTAGTTGCCATATCTTCAACTAAGGTTTGCATTCCCCCCTTCCCAAAGTTAGTTCTCAAGGGTAGACTTGTCTCTCTTAAGTGTATTTTAACATCCTTAAAAAAGACAACATCTTTTGACAGAGCATCACTAAAATCATCACAATCCCTTCTTACATGGTCTGTACTATCACACCAAATACATCTATTAACAAACCCTTCCTTGGACTGTTGCCTTTGCCTAGGAAGTGGCCTGACGGTTAGTCTTTTTCTTCAAGCTTCACCTTCAAGTCACGCATTCCCTTCACAAGCTCATCTAGCATGGACTCATCAAACTTAGGAGCGATAAAAGTAGGCTTTACCATTTTGTCAGAAGTTGAGGTGGAAGGACTTGTAGTGTTTACTACCATCTTGTCCCTTCTTCTTTGTCGTTTGGCAAGTAGTGAGACAACACCTTCAACCTCATTCCAATCGGTCTTTAGTCCTTGCTCAACATCTTTATCTTCAAGAAGAAGCTCCAAGTTTTCTTGAAACTCTTTACCTGCAGCTTGTAAGAAAATATCCGTCTTCTCTGCATCTAGTGTGGCCCTTTTTGTCTTGGTGAATTGTGCATAGCGCCGCTCAAATTCCCTAATTAGCTCTGTTATTGATAGTCCTTGCTTTGGCTTGACTACCCATTCTAAGAATGTCCTTTTGGTTACTCTCTCAGAGTCCTCCATGAAATATTCCTCCTTCAAAGCTACTTTGAGTTCTTCACAGTTTCTCCCATGCCCATCTTTAATTCCCCTAACATGTTCCCTAATTTCTGGAGAAACAACTAGCTCAAAGCTTTGAACCATTTCAACTTCTGACACGCGATGCAACTCCATCTCCTTCACATACTTGCGTAGGTACTTGGTTACATCTTTGCCATTGAACTGATCCATTCTGTTGACGACCGCTTGTATGGCCTTTGTTGCTGAAATATCCCTTCTTTCAGTGGCATGTTGTTGTTGCATGAACATTGCAAATGCTTGAAACATTTGCATTGTTGTTGGGTCAAAATGCATACCCTGTTGCTCAATATGATCACCCATGGTTACCCAAAAACTCTCACCCTGGCAGTTTCGCGTCGGGTTCACTAAAAACATGTCGAGAAATTTGCGGTCTTGCCAGGAAAGCATCGGGCTTTTGGTTGTGAGAGTTTGTGAGAGAACTCCAAAAAACTATATGAAGGAGTTAAACCATAGATGCCATGAAGACTAGGGTTTGGAAGGAAGTGCAATCAAAGAATTCCCACTCTTCCTCTCTTGCAATCACACACATGAAGAAAGAACACAAAAGAGAATATCAAAACAACACAAAGACAAAAGAATCAAGGCTATGGTCATATAGTATCATGGGTAATATGAAAGGGTTAATAGATGAGTTAATGGCATTCAATCTTTGCCGACCAAACAGGCTACAAATTGTTCTTTGGAATTGTAGTTTTGTGCTTACATAATATATATGTTTTGTCTAGTGATTGGGATTAATTGTGTGTACAAATCCTCTTGGTTCATAGCAAGATAACTACACTTACGTCAAAAGAAAAGTTATAGTCTATAAGAGATAGTATAATGGGATCCGATGAAACAAGTATTTCATTGAACCTTTCTGGGCCAAAGAGAAACACTATACGTTGTTAAAAGTATATTTTACGACTAATCCATACATTAATTCTAATAGATCGCACAGAGTGGAAGCGATAAAAATTCTCATCATGTGAATTATTCATCTACGATAACTCTAGTATGTGCAAAATGTAGATATGAGAGAAGAGAAGAGAATAGAGTTTTCAAGCCCTATTCTTGCCCCTAGGCAATAAGGATACTGTGGGGAGAGATGTACCTGTAGCAAAAGTCTTCTTGTGGTCCCCTTAGCTTAGAATTTTATTTGATTCCAATGGACACCTCATGCCATATGAAAGCATGACATTTCTCCTTGATAAAGTTTTGTAATCATGCTTGCAATAATGCATTGAAATAGGGGTATCTTTGAGAATCATGGAAGCTAGTGTCCCACTATCATTTGATTCCTTCCTAGTAGCTATTTAAAAGAAATATAAGAAAAATACATAGAATATATTATATTGGAAGTTATCCTAAATATAGGATCTAGCTAGGGCGTGAGATGATAATGAGATAGTAAAAATAAAGAATCAATGCTTTTTGCTCCAAGTTAAAGAGGCGGAGCTATTGATGCTTTTTCCTTAGTACTTTTTGACGGTAAAGTAAGAATATGTTACCCTTGAGATAATAGGATGAGATAGAAAGCTTATTATTATACTTAGATATGCATATGTACATTATAAAAAAATATAATATTTATCTAAAAAGTTGCAAGATAGATCTTGTAGCATGCGTTCCCACTATGTACGTGTGACAGCACGAGAACGTGAAGCGTGTAGGTGTCACACATCTTGCATTTAAAGAGCCACTCCATGAGTCCACTTGAGTGGATCCACAATGGATCAGCAGGTCAAAGACAAAGCCACAATTTTGGACATCGCTTATCGCAAAATTATTTATCTACTTGCCATGGTCCGCCACATAGAGCGTCCAATGCTCATTTTACGTTGTTGGGAATGGTAGCCATGTAGAGCAGTGGATAAAAGAGTGCACTGCTGATGGCAATCAATCTTCCATTCGTAAATGTAACCATTGTAGAAAGAATAAAGCTATTCCAAATTAACATTTTGCAGATAAGAAATGCTCTTCTTCAGACCCTATAGTATCTACATGCGTATGACTATCTCCACAATGACCTTCACTCCTGCAACATGATGCTTCACTTTGGACAGAAGGGGGTCTATGCAGGCATTGTGGATTGGGGGTCATGTACAAAAAACAACGACATGCTTTCCTCCTCTCCGCAACTTTGCAAATGGAAACTAGAAAGCAGACCGAGAGAGATTTTCCATGGGCTACCCCAAAATGCATATCTATTAATCCCCCACCCTGGAATAAAGCCATGGATATCTACTCCATGTGTCATACTTGTAAATGACTCTTGAAGTGCATGTCAAAGCCACAAAAGCAAACAAAAGGGTTTTTTAAAGCAACGTACTTACCCACCTTGAGAGTGGCAAACGAAACAATCCCTCAACCCGACCTAACGATTTTGATCTTTCTCTCTATTTAAATGGTGCCCATAGAGTGGGCTATGACATTGTAATGATTTCTGATTTACGACCAGCTAATGGTTAAATTCATGATTTGATTATTGTCCACTTTAGTTGTGTTTGTAAATTATACAATTGATCAAGTTATCTTATCTCTTTCCAACGACACGGTGATAAATATTATGTCTCTTTCTTGCAGCATGATTAAGTTATCCTGTCTTTTTCTTTGAAGATTTAAAAGTGATAACTTGTTAAATTCACAATAAGTCTCTCTAATGATGACATATTCACTTGATTGACAAATATGGAAGAAGACCTTAACCATGCTGAAGAACTGGCCATCTACAAAGAAGAGAGAGAGAGAGTTATGGCCAAGAGAAAGACCTCGAAGCTATTGCGCGAATCGGAGAGGACGAGTCCGGGTTGCAAGGCGAGCCTCTTAGCTTTGAATCAGCTCCTGTTAAAGCTATCAGATTTGCAACACAAAGGACTCACATGAGTATTGCTACAAAGATTCATACGTCGAGAGAGAGTTATGCCACACAATAACCAAATGGCACTCTACTTTATAAAACAATGCTACGTTTACAAAATACATCCTTGGGAGTGAGACACTATTTTGGACTAGTTTATTCGGATTGTAGAGAAAGTGGTAGCAAGTCACACCAATAATCCAATGCCTACATGCAAACGTCCCATAGTTTTGCTTCCCATAGAAGTAGAGACACTCGTTGCATTAGCAAGTCAAGGGCAAGATCTTGCAAGCCAAGGAGAGACACCTGATATTTTGCACAATATAATCCTTGAGCTTGAGATAGAGCTATCAGAGGCCCAAGCCAAGCTGCAACAGTATGCATCACTCTACGGGCCATTGCCAAATCGGGATGGTCCTTCGCAACAAGAACCTGTAAGCCCATCTCCTGTGCCTGAAAGTACCGAGTTTGACATAGATAAACTACTCAATGAGCTGACTCAATCTTTGACTTGAGCACTTCTCTCACTATACCCCTATCTATTTTGATTTGAAGAAAATATGAAGGGATACAATTTTTGTAATCACAGCTCATCATTTATCCCCTCATCTGTCCGTTTTTGTATCTCGATCAAACAAATTGTATTGTATTGTATCTAACTGTAATTATAACTCTTATTGCAAAAGTAACTTGATATATATATATATATATATATATATATATATATATATATATATATATAGAGAGAGAGAGAGAGAGAGAGAGAGAGAGAGAGAGGTGAACATCTTGTAGTGTAACATGGCGATGTGTCATAATTTTCACATACTCAGATAGCGAGCAAAACTTATAGGCCTTTAGTCATACATATTCTTCTCCATCAAACACACCAATCATATCATCTATTTCATCCATATCAGAGCATTCTGAAGCTATCTCCCATTCCATATCATCGTCATCGTCTACTTTCGCAGCTATAGCTTCATGGGTTTGAAAGACATCCTGGTGCTTTTGTGCTACTCTTGAAGCAATGTTCACTGGCTTATGGATAAGTCTCATGTTGCAAAAAATATAAACCAAATCAGTAGCACATTTAGGGTGAAGCCAGTTTCGTTTCTTGGTATGCATAAAGTTAAAAGCGGACCAATTTCTTTCACAATGTTGAAGCATGCGCATGAAAAGGAGTTGATGGGGGAGTGTGATCATTTGCTTCCATACACACATGCTATGTCCTCTCATTGACAATAGACATTTCAACATCCGTTGCAACTTGTTTGGCATTAGCACTTTTCTTTTTAGCTGCAAGAATTTGCTATGCTATGTGAGCATACTTTGACAATCTAGCATGAATATCTCTTGGCGGAGCCGTATACTCGGACACATTACCACGGACTTTAAAAAAATGCTCTTTGATTCTGGTTGCATTACCACTGAACTCATGGCCGCAGGTCTTGCATTTCAATCGAGATGTATTCTTTCCGGCACGCAACTCGTGGAAGTAACTCCACTCATGCCCTTTTACCATGCTGACAGATAAATTTAAACTGCTAGATCAACAAATCCACTTGTCAATTCAAGGTCAAAATTAATTCAAAGCAACAAATTACACAAGCAGTGCTCTATCGATCAATATCTGTCCACATTATCAATTAGTCTTGCACTACATTATCTATTAACAATAAACAATGATAGTCTTATATTTCTTCAATAAAGTCATGTCAATTGAACTATGTTTTGATGCGCTAAATAACTTCATCACTTCAAACAAAACATCTCAATCACATTGCACTATATTGATTTATATAAAGTGCAAGCTTTTGGCTTTCACACATTATGATAATTGATAATCTTAATCACTTATTTAAAACAATACAAACAAAACTCATCATCACGTTGCACTATATCGATTTATCTAAAGTGCAAGCTTACAGCCTTCACACATTATGATAATCAATAATATTGATCAAATCTTGCAATTGATTTTTATTGGAACATGAGGGTTAATTGCAAAGCTTGATGATTGTCATATCCATCTGAAGTGCGAACATGAAGCTATCACACTCTTTGAAAGCTTATTAATATGCAGTTGTTGCACGTGTACGATCACACAATATGATAAAAATAGCAATCCATATAAAGATAATGTAATATCAATGTATTTGGACATGAGATTCCTAAATTTTGATTCCAGTGAGAGCATAGTGTGATGGCTCTACACAAGACAAAAGAATTTCAATCTATTGACGGGAGCAAAGCAAACCCCGACGGCCTCTAAAATGCCGGGGGCCGGATGGCACGCCTCGAGCATGGCACGGTAAAGCGAACAGGGGGCACCACCTAGCTTTGAGCGGCTAGGATGCAGACCACGATGATATGAACACTGAAAACTTACACACACACACACACACACACACACACACACAGAGAGAGAGAGAGAGAGAGAGAGAGAGAGAGAGAGAGAGAGAGAGAGAGAGAGAGAGAGAGAGCGAGTGAGAGAGAGAGAGAGAGAGAGAGAGCGAGAGAGAGAGAGAGAGAGAGAGAGAGAGAGAGAGAGAGAGAGAGAGAGAGAGAGAGAGATTGACAAATGATGAAAACCCTCGGGGGTGTGAGGGAGAATTCTTTCTGCAGTATTTACAAATGACCTTCGTTCTAGCAAGGTGGCACACCGTGGTGATAGAGAGGTAGGGAGAAAAGAATGGTGAAACTACTTGATGCGTTCTCTAAGACGACTCAATGATTGTGAAGCTTGCTACCAAGAGTGTGTATATGTGTGTGCATCGACCATTGGAGTGGAGAGGTGGACGGCTCCCTTCGCATGGTGCAATTCCCAAGGCAAACCATCACACAAGCCCCCTCCTCGTGATGCCAATAGTGTCAACTCTTCCCACTACACTCTACCAAGTGCTGACCTCTCATGAACCCCCCCCCCCCGATAGTGACCTCTCAATTCCCTTTTATAGGTGTTGGCTGCTTGGATTATGGTAATCCCAGTGTGATAAGGGTAAGCTAATCGGGGAGACAAAGCAAGCGGTGGTCCCGGTGAGGTTGACCCTTGCTTTGTCTTGAGAGTTATTTAAAATGAGAATCTCTAGGTGGGCCTTTGTGACCATCACCTAGAGAGAGGGAATTTACAAATTGGGAATTTTACAAGGCTTGGGTGAAAACTGAAGAAATGATGAACATAACCTACAAATTACTAAAAATGGCGTCGTAGTTACGTGATGCTGGCGAATGGTGTGTTGCCGGTGCATCGGTGTAGCGCGTACGTCTTTTCGAGGTTGGCCGGGGGAGGCCTTCGACGCATTTCTCCTTTTTGTTGTTGGTGGCGTGTGCTTTGGGTTTCCTCCTTCTTTTTGTCAATGTCGATGGCATAAGATCCTTCTTTTTTTGTATTTTTTTAAGTGCCTGCGTATACACGTGTCGTGTGTATATATAGGTGTGTGAGTGAGTATGTATAAGTGTAGGTATATATATAAGTGTGTATTTGTATATGGAAGCGGGTGTGTGCGTGTATATGTACATGTGTGTGTGTATGCTTGCATGGGAACGTGGGGTGTGTGTGTTAATATATATATATATAAATAATATATAATTTCGGTTTTCGGCAGTGCCGTGGGCGACACAGAGACGGGGGGGGTGAGGATGGTGAATGGGGGGGGGTGTGCGTGCGCAGTGTGTGTGTGTGTGTGTGGTGTGTGTTTGCGACGCCTGCGCTAGCTGTGTACAAAGGGTGTGTATGAGCGCCGGGAGCTGGGTGCCGCCTGTGGGCGAGACAGAGCGCGAGAGAGAGAGTGAGAGTCGGGGTGAGGTGGTGAGGGAGGGGAGAGGGGATGGGGTTGGTTGTGAATGGCAGGGAGCGTGCGGGCGGGATGAGGACAAGTGCGAGGCCCGGTGCTGGAGGGGGTAGCCGACAACGGGTGCAACAAGGAGGGGGGGTGTATGCTTAATCAACGAGAGAGAGAGAGAGAGAGAGAGAGAGAGAGAGAGAGAGAGAGAGAGAGAGAGAGAGAGAGAGAGAGAGAGAGAGAGAGAGAGAGAGAGAGAGAGAGAGAGAGAGAGAGTGGGGGTGAGGTGGTGAGGGAGGGGAGAGGGGATGGGGTTGTTTGTGTATGGCAGGGAGCGCGCGGGCGGGATGAGGACAAGTGCGAGGCCCGGTGCTGGAGGGGGTAGCCGACAACGGGTGCAACAAGGAGGGGGGGTGTATGCTTAATCAACGAGAGAGAGAGAGAGAGAGAGAGAGAGAGAGAGAGAGAGAGAGAGAGAGAGAGAGAGAGAGAGAGAGAGAGAGAGAGAGAGAGAGAGAGAGAGAGAGAGAGAGAGAGAGTATGTGGCTTAGGGGTGGGAAGAGCTTGCCCTAAGGCCCGTCGTGGCTACTCCCGAGAGAGAGAGAGAGAGAGAGAGCTAAGGCTAGGTGTAGATAGGGGGGGGGGGGGGGGGGGGGGGGGGGTGCTTAGGCCAGTGGTCCGCCAGGGTGGGGGAAAGGAAGAAAACAGGGGGGGGGGGGGGGGGGGGGTGTGTTTAAGGCCGAAGGGAATGTCGACGAGGGGAGGTGGGGGTACGGCCCGCCGGGGCTGGTGTGTGGACAAGCAGAGAGAGAGGGGAAGAATATTTGGAAGAGAGAGAGGATAATATCTATGACAGCCCGCCGAGGCTGGAGTGTGACAGAGATACCAAAGGCACCTACCATGCCAGATGATGCAGTGGCAGAGTAGGAGAGAGAGAATATTTGCGGAGCTAGGCAGTTAGAGAGATAGATCGTCTTTTGGTGATAATGGAGGGGTGTGGCCAAACTGGCGGCGCCCCACTGGTGGTTAACCTTGGGGGGGGGGGGGGGGTATGGTGAATGGTAAGGGATTTTTTTTGTTTTTATTTTCTTCTTTTGGTAACAAACCCTTCCTCCCTTAGGGTGTGGTTCTCAGGGGCACGGTTTCGAAAGCCGACCATCATTAGCCCTCCCATCTGGCTAGAGGCATTCATGCTTCTAGCCCTTCCTCTGCATCTTTAGTTGTGGAGTTAGAGGGTTCTCCCTCTTCTGGAATGCCTAGCATTGGATCAAACCTAAGAAAATACCTTTTCAGCCTCCATCCATTGACCCTAGTCTTGTGAATTCTCCCATCTGCTTCCATCAGCTTATAGCTGCCATTGTCATAGCGCTTCTTGATGATAAATGGTCCCTCCCATCAAGGTTGAAATTTCTTGTCCTTCCTGGTGTCGAATCTGTTGTCGTATCTCAGCACTAACATACCTTTTTCCAGTCCCTTTTCTTTAAGCCCTGGATTGAAAGTGAGCTGGCTTCGTTCTGCTTGCGCTGCATAATGATTGATTGCTTCTTCCCTATCTAGTTGGAGTCTCTTCAGATCCAGGATATGGTTTCAGAGATTTACAATTGGACGCTGTATCTGGCTAGCCAAGACTCGTAAGCTGGCTATTTGTACCTCAATAGGTAGAATTGCCTCCTTCCCATAAACTAGATGGAAAGGGGTGAAACCTAGTGATGTTCGGAACGTCGTTCGGTAGGCCCAAAGAGATGCCATGAGATGTTTATCCCAGTCTCCTGTGTGATTGTTCATCTGCTTTGTGATGATTTTACAAATCATTCCATTTACCTTCTCTACCAGACCATTGCATTGTGGATAATAGGGTGTGGAATGTCAGCGTGTGATGCCTAACTTCTTCATCAGTTCTCCTACCAGATCGCCTCTGAAACCTGGTCCTCTATCTGATATTATCTCAAGAGGGGTGCCAAAACGGCAACAGATATGCTCAAAAATGAACTTTGCTACCTCTTGGGCTGTAATGCAGGTGATGGCTGTTGCTTCTGCGCATCGAGTCATGTAGTCTACACCCACTATGATGTACAGTTTACCTGATTGGACCCTTGGTAAAGGACCGATTGCATCTATTCCCCATTTCTCAAATGGACCATATGAGATGATAGGAGTTTGTGGCTCGTAGGTTAATGTGTGATCACTGGCCACTTGACAAGCCTTGCATGTTTTACACCAATGGTGCACATCCCTGTTCAAGCTAGGCCAAGAGTATCCTGCTTGTAGAATCTTCCTACTGGTGATATCTAGAGCAAAACGACCGCCGCAGATGCCATCATGGCAACTTGAAATTACCTCTGTGATCTCACTGGAGGTTGGCACCCGCCTGAGAATTTGATCCTTGCCCTTACAATACAAGTGGTCGTTTACAAGGCGGTATTTGGTAGCGATCCTTACCAGCCATTGCTTCTGGCCTTTGGTGTATCCTTTAGGACATTCTCCTATATCTAGAAAACAGACGACTTCAGGCATAACATCACTACCTTGAAAGAGGGGTAGCTTCAGTTTGATGGCTCCTACGAGAACATCTTGTATTCTTTCTTTGGCTAGAGCATCTGCCTCCTGATTTTCTGCTCTGGGGACATGAAATAGTTTCATTGCTTCAAACTTCCTTAGAAGATCCTTAACTTGGCGTAGTTGACCAAGTAAAACCTGATTTCTAAAATCCCAAGTGCCATTTATCTGCCTTATCAAAAGCAAAGCATCGCCAAACACATTTAGGCGCTGAATTCCTTGTGAAATACATTGTTCCAACCCAAGAATTAGGGCTGCATATTTTGCTTCATTGTTGGAGTGGGAGTGTAATAACTGCCCGATGGAGAATACTCTTTCTTGTTGCTCATTAAAAATGACTATGCCAGCGCAAACTGGTCCATTGTTCTCTTGTATGCTCCGTCAAAGAAAAGAGAGTGAGCTCTTTCTAGCCTAGGACTCTCAACCATTGGTGTTTCTTGCTTTGCTTCCGTGTTGACCTTCAGTTTCTTCTCATAGTGGCAATGAGTGAGAATTCCCACTAAACTAGCCCTGGTGGAGTTTTCTCCTTGCATGGTGTAGTCAAACTCTTGTAATCTAATTAACCACTTAGAGATCCTAGATGAGACATCCATGTGTCACATTACATATGGGAAAACCTCCTCCATTTTCAGATAACAAAGGGTCTAGGCAAGAGATAGGAGCGAAACTTTGTGGTAGCAAACATTAGTGCCAGAACCATGTGTTCTACTTCAGTAAATCCCTTTTATGACGGGGTCATGACACGACTAGCGAAGTAAATAGGATGCATGAAAGAAGTTTTGGGGTCCTTTTGCATTAGCACAACTCCGAGTGTATCACTTCCTACACTAGGATTCACATAAAATGGCTCGTCCCACTTAGGGGGTGAAATGGTGGGAAGCTTAGCTAGGATTTGCTTTACCTTAGGAAACTGCTGCTCATTCTCTTTACTCCATGAGAAGACATCTCTCTGGGTGAGTTGTGTAGGGGAAGGACCACTTGAGATAGCAAATGAATGAACCTGCTTAAGTATCTTACCTTTTGAAGGAAAGAAACCAGCTTCTTAGCGGTGGTGGGTGATGACAAAGATACCAGGGTTTGAATCTTGCTAGGGTCAGCCTCAATCCCTTTTGATGAAATTACATGGCTAAGGAGAGTGACATTGCTTTCACCAATGTGACACTTATCCATGTTGAGCTGGCCACCCAAGGTTTGCAGCCTGGTTAAGCCGTCATAGACTTTGCTTAAATGAAGGGCTCGTGAAATATAGATGCAAAAATCATCTATGAAAACCCGTAATGATGTTCCAAAGTAGGGTTGGAAAACAAAGGTCACATAGCACTGAAATGTGGCCGGGGCATTAGTTAGGCCAAAAGGCATCACCCTGTAACCAAAGCATCCCCAAGGTGTAATGAAGGTTGTCTTCTTTTGATCTTCTTCTGCAATGCTAATCTGGAAGTATCCCGAGTAGCCATCGCACACTGTGTATCATTCGTGACCCGCCACTTCATCGAGAATTTCATCTTGGAATGGGAGGGGAAAGTGATCCCTCTTCGTGGCTGCATTGAGAGGTTTATAGTCCACACAGACTCTCCACTTACCATTTTTTTTTGGTGTGACTACTACTGGGGAGACCCAGTCCGAGTCTTCAACAGGGTAGATGAAACCTGCTTGTAGGAAAATTCTCACTTCTTTAAGTAGTGCCTCTTGTTGGATTACTCCATGTCTTCTGAGCTTCTTCACTACGGGTTTACTGCCTTCCTTGAGTTTTATGTGGTGTTGCACTACTGTAATTCCTGTGATCTTATCATAGCCATCAATGAACAAAGTAGTGAAGTTGCCTAGCATGGAAACATATTCCTTCCTTTCTTCATCGGTTAACTCATTTGAGAGCATTTTTTGTAACTTACCTACATCCTCCAAGGACTGCGTACCTGATGATTCCTCTTGGTTTGTCGGGGGTGTTTCAGATTGTGTCAATCTTTTCGGGTCTTTAAGAATGACCCCCATCACTTCGATGCTACTGTCACTTCTGTCGGTGGTGGTTGTCTCTTCTCCTGAGGTAGACAAATAGTCGCTGGTGGAATCATCTTCTGAAGCCTCCAAGATCATGTTCCACTGCTTTCCAGTCCTCATGTCGTAGAATATGGACTTCCCTTTAGCGTCCTTCATCTGAATCATTCTGGTGCTCCAGTCTTGTTTAGCTTCCATAGCCATAAGCCAAGGCCTCCCAAGAATGATGGGGTAGCCCTCTTTGCCATGCAAACAAGCTAGTCCAAATTTAAATAAAACCAAGGTGACCTCAACGCTAGCAAAAAGATATATGAGAAATTTAACTAGGATAATGAGTTGGACAAGATTGGACAAGATGTGCTAGATGATGGATTTGTATGGTTGCCATACACATCAAAAGATAGTGCTTTTACATAAGAGAAGAGAAAAGACACAACCATCAAGATCTGTGATGTGGTCGTGCATGCAGATGCCATTCACAGAGGTGGTGGATAGTCTATTTTCATGGCAAGAGATGTTTTGTATGCAGCCTAGTTTCCTACAATGCCCAAAACTATAACAACTAGTCTACTTTATTCTTCACATACTAGAGCAAGCCCTTGGTGGCATCTGTAGTCTATTAAATCATGGAAAAAGGAATATGCAGGACCAAAGCCTATGTTTTGATTGGAGAAATCAATACAAGAGAACAAATATACGATCTAACAATGTGTGGCACTCCTATAAAAAGATCTAAGCTTAGTATTAGTTTAATTATTAGTTGCCCGCATGGTGTGCGTAAAGCCTATTGTTTGGCCTTTCAAGGGGTCCAATGATAAGCTAGTGGATTTAATTAATTGTTTTTGCATTTATCAAGTCCTCTCTCTCAAAGGGGAAATGGGGACACTTATCCCAAAACTACCCTTGTTGCTTGTAATGCATCCTGCATGTGATTGGCGAGTCTTGCAAGGGTCCAATGAGCTTCAAGAATGAGCTACAAGGGGGGGTCGACCAAGGAAGCTAGGGGCATGCTTGGGGGGTATACTCTCCCACACATACTCACACAAACACTCATTGTGTGAAGTGCAAAGTGCAAGAGCTCCATCTCCTTCTCCAAGCTAGAAGAGAAGTTGAGAGCCTTCACCAACACTCTTGGCTATGGATCTCCACTACTTCGTTGGCATAGGGAGATCTAGTGAAGTAGAAATAGAAGACCTATGTCCTAAAAATCTTGGAAAACTTATAGATGGAAAATTTTATAGGTTAATTTACTATAATCTCCTCCTCTTCTTCTTCCTCTCACTTGCATTGCAACTTATCGAAGTAGATTGTGATGCAAAGACACAAGACTTGCATTATACCTTGTCTTGAATTAACATTTTGATTGATAAAAAATGTGCTCGCTACAAACAACATTTTCAACTTCCATAAATTACTTGCTATGTAATAGAAATGGCCTTTTGCGGTGAGTCTTTTGTGTCCGAAGTTAGTTAGCGCTACATTAAGATGACCAAATTATATGTGCTCAATGAATCTCGGTGTGTCAGGGTATGATTATTTTTTGCTTACCAAAAACCTTGCATCTATATAATGTGTGTGAAAATGGAGCATTTAAAAGGTCGTAAGTACTATGATCCTTTCTATGGTTCTAGTTTACATGCATTTTGTGATCAAACAACTTAGAAAGGATGCAAAATGGTGTATACTTTGATTTATATATGTGGGAGAAAAGTATTCACAAGTGGAAAACATGGCCTTCAATAGAAGGCACTAGAGCTTAGATAATCTCTCGTGTCCGTGATAAACTATTTACTGATTTTAGATCATTAACTTAATGTGGGAGAACAGTGGAAAACATGGCCTAGATAATCTCTCGTGTCCGTGATAAACTATTTACTGATTTTAGATCATTAACTTGCAAGGTGGCATTGATTTGTAAGCTTTCTTATTTAATACTCCACAACTGCTCCCAAGAGTTTCATTTAGTTATGAAAAAAAAAATCATTTTCAAAATCACACATTGCTCCTTTTCATGAATTTTCAGAAAGGAAATTTTCATGTTGAATGAGATACTTAGTGTTTTATAAACTTTTCACATTGTCAAGGTCAAAATCTGGTTTTCCTCTTCCTCTTGCTCTCAACGGACATTTTTTAATTTCAAAGTGGCATGATTGTAAGCTGAGACACACTATTCTCGAACGGTGGTCGTTTTATGTTGTACCAAGGCCTTATGTAGTCTATACAAAGCATGAGTTCCCATAAATGAAAGCTAGGTCATCGTTGCTTTTAACCATTACATGAGAACTAATAAGAGTCCTACCTGGTCTAATAAGGAAAATCGTTATCCTTTTACAGTAACGCATTTGGTAAAGTAAGGGAAATCGTTATCCTTTTACAGTAACGCATTTGGTAAAGTTTCTTCTTCCTTGGATAGGATATACATTTGAGATTGGGAAGAAGATTTTCTTCTCCTCCTCCACCTTGACAAAAACATAAAACCTATAATGCTCCCTCTAAAGGGTCTTCCTTATTTGGTAGTACTAATTAACTAGCTTCAACAAAGCAAATGGAGAATCCTTGCACTACAGCATAATACCCAGCTTTCGACGCTCCATATTTCGACGCACCATATCTTTCTATGCGTTTTTCAACGAACATATTGCTCGTTGATATATGTGTCGATACAGACGTGAAAATATACGTGGCAATGCATGTCGAAAGCTAAGTATTTCCACGTGTATATCGACGCGTATATCGACGACAAAAAATTGGGGGAAAAAAACCAAATTTGCACGTAGGCAGTCATTTTCACCTATGAGCACGGGCACAGATCTGCCCTTGGAAACCTGCAGCGCAGGTATTAATGATCCCTCCGCCCCCCCCCTCAAGCTACATCGTGTGTGTGTGTGTGTGTGTGTGTGTGTAGGAAGGAAAGAAAGAAAGAGAGAGAGAGAGAGAGAGAGAGAAGTGTGTGTGTGTAAGAAAGAGAGAGAAATGTGTGTGTGTGTGTGTGTGTGTGTAGGAAATCAAAGAGAGAGAGAAATTATTGATCCCTCCCCCCTCCCCCTCTCTCTCCCTCAAGCTACATCGTGTGTGTGTGTGTGTGTGTGTAGGAAATCAAAGAGAGAGAGAGAGAGAAATGTGTGTGTAAGAAACTAAAGAGAGAGAGAGAGAGAGAGAGAGAGAGAGAGAGAGAGAGAGAGAGAGAGAGAGAGAATGAGAGAGAGAGAGAGAGAGAGAGAGAGAGAGAGAGAGAGAGAGAGAGAGAGAGAGAATTAACTAGAGATAGCTACGGAGATGGATAGAGAGAGAGAGAGAGAGAGAGAGAGAGAGAGAGAGAGAGAGAGAGAGAGATAGTAGTAGATAGAGAAAGTCGGCGTGAAAGAGTTAGCTTGGCTGACCAATTGTATGAAAAGAACAGAAACTCTCTCTATCTCTCTCTCCCTCCAGAAGAAACTATGGAACTAAAAGAGGCAAAGGGGTTTTGCCCGCTACATGCATTGTCATGTACACCTGGGAGAGCACGTATGTATCTACCCATATAGGATTTGACCAATAAAAACTAGATTATTGACCTGGTGGTCCTGATCTCCGTACACCTCTGGACCGAGGTGTGCGGAGATCGGGCAAGGCTAGAGAATGCGAGGTAGTTTACATTGTGAGGAGTATATATATTAAAACAACATTCATAATCATTGTAGATGGCAACGTCATCAATTAACATGGAGAAAAAGATTGCATGCTCGTGCACGCTCTGCAAGTATCAAATCTTGCACAAGCGTAGGTTATGTAATGAGCATGTGCACAAGTACGGAGAGTTTACTAGAGAAACCGTACAGAATCTACGATACGACTCCTACGGAAGGGACATTGATTTTCGCGACATAACACCTACATCTGAGAGAGAGAGAAAAAGGATTATGCGTGAATGTTCGACCAATCTAGAGCCAAGGATGGAAGCAGAGGAGGGATTACAGACAGAAGATGACGGCATGGAGGAGATGCTAGATGCCTTCTTCCAGACAAGCGAGGAGAACGCTAACGAAGCAGCACCAGAAGACGTGCGCCTATCTCCTGAAGACATGTTGAGAAAGTTGGCACGTCAACCAATCTATGAAGGCGCCAAAATATCTGTGCTTCGTACTTGTCTGTCGTTTTTGAATCTGCTGTCAGTGTATGGGTGGTCAAATGCAAGCGTCACTGCTTTGTTTAGGTACGTAACTTACAAAAGAGATTTTCCGATTGCAATGGTGACGTGCTTGGGGAGCTTTTAATTTAATGTGGCTTAAACAGGTTGTTGCGGGAGCAACTTCTCCTGGCTGGCAATGAAATGCCTCCCTCCAGGCCAAACGCAAAGTGACTATTGAACTCAGTTGGCTTGGACTACAACAAGATTCATGCATGTCCAAAGGATTGCATTCTTTTTCGCAATAAATTCACTGATTGTCTGTCGTGTCCTAAGTGCAGAGCAATGCGCTATAAACAAGATGTGGTTGGCGAGTCAGTGCCAACTAAAGTGTTGCGGTATTTCCCTATTATTCCAAGGATAAAAAGCATGTTTCGTTGTGGTTCCATTGCAAAGTTGATGCGGTGGCATTCTACGAATAGATCCACTGACGCAACATTTAGGGTGTCCATTGATTCAAAGGCTTGGAGGCACATTGAAGACACTTGGCCACATTTTAAGAGTGAACCACACAATTTGCGTTTGGGCATTTTAAGAGTGAACCATGCAATTTCTATCCGTTTCTGACCCAGAAATGCCTCGACTATGGAGCAATGAGGAGGATGCAAGATTGGTGGGAGAGGAGCCGCAGGGACAAGGGGTGCCAAAGAAAATGGACAATGGTGGTTTGGAGTTGAGGTTACTCCAAGAAATAAACAAGTATTTGAAGGGAAAGAGCTTCTAGAGGAAAGTCGGTCAGATGACGCAGATACTACTGTGACATTAGATGAGACGGACGAAGGTATGACAGAGGAAGCTCATAGATATACGAGGGATGACGCAGACGAGGCAGATATGACACTTATAGATGAAAATGCAATGGATGAAGACAATCTACCAAAACGAGTTGGGACAGAGTTATGTCTGCAGTTAGAGATAGATGATGATACGGTGCAAGATCTTATCGATGATGCCTCACTAGTCGAGGCCTGTAAGTGTTTGTGTAAAGACGTTGATTTAAAATTAATCTATTTCTTAATTTAAACAAAGGTGCTCTGACGCTTTCTTTTACTTTTTTTGTGTAGGACTTTAGTGTGGCAGATCAGTATCCAGATCCTGCTTCTATGAGTGCCGATGCATTTATGGGCTTCATCACACAGATGACGCCCAGTCAGATGACAGATGCATCTCAATATTGGGTAGCCAGAGGCACGGGTACCACGCCTCCGGGCTTCACACCCAAGGGTCCGACGCCTATGGGGGGGACGCCTATGGGTATGACGCCTACGAGGTCTCCCATCACGGCCGCTTCGATACCTAGGGGTACGGCAAATACGGGTACGTCATCATCTCCGCAGAACAGGCGCACTCGTCGATCTCGGCGATCCTCATGGTGGAGGTGGTGGTTGTTGTGGAGGAGGGTCCACAGATGCTTCGACCTCTCCTCACTCACGATCCCCGTCCTACCCAGGCATACCTCTCGACACACCTCTTAGCACACCTCGGACATCTTGGGGGGCACACGATCCTAGTGCCTCCAAGGTCTATACTGTACGGGCGGATGGACAGGTTGACATGGATAGAGTCGGAACTGAGATAAGATAGCGGGTTCGCCAGCTCGCGAAGCTGCAGTTTTCGACCACCATTTTGACACCTTGGCCTAATCAGGATTGCAGCAAAGTCAATTATATAGTGGAGACCATCATGAGAGAGTATCAGCCTGCTCCGAGTTCAGAGGAGCTTCTGAGGAGGTGGATCACGGGTGTTGCACGGGACACCGTGAAACATCGTCGAGATGCAGCTCGTTGGGCTTTCAGGACGGGCTCGCCGAAGCCTTCAGGCGTCTCACATGAGACGTAGTAGCAGATCATGGAGAATGAGCAGACAACGGACATGCGGTTCAGACAGCAGCGTCAGGCCGCGGAGATATGACAGATGACAAGGGGCACATCTCATCTTGGCAGCGGAAGCTTCGACACCTTTCGCTATGAGTTTGTGAGTTTCCAATCTAATTCTAGTTATGGCGTTTTTTTTTTAAAACGCGATGAATCATGTATTCTTAATTACTTTGGTTTTTGTATAAACGCAGAATCTTGGAATGCATCGAGCCCCGACACGCCAGGAGCAGACAGATGGATATCGGAGAGGCATTTATGAAGTATTGAATGATCTTGCTGTCTCGCAGAGAGCCTGTAGACTGGGAGGCCTTAGAGTCTCGCTGATCGATTGAGGTGAGAAGTTAATATGTGTGAGTTGATTTAATTAATTAAGTATATGTGAAGTAATATTATACTAATTTTGTGACTTGTCCTTTTATGTGCAGGTTGTGACGCAAAGTCATCAATGGATTTCTATATATGTTTTGTGTCGAAATTTGCGTCGAAGGTACTTTTTTTGTTGTAGTGTTGACATTTTTTTAAGCTCGCGGAGACTTTCAGACTAAGGATACAAAGTCATAGGTGGATGCGACTGCAATATTTGCATGGAGCCCTAAGGTTAACAGTATGTATGGCCACACCATGAGACACTTAATACTGCTCCATGCAGAGCCCGTGCCCAGAAAATTTTAGTTAATGCTTAGTTAACATAAGATGGTTCGTAATTGATTGCCTTGGGTACTTTTATAACAAGAAAGAGGAAGTAAAATGGTGTGTACCATCATTAGCTTGCCATTTGGAACTAGTGTGCAAGCTTTATCCAACGGCCGGCAATTGCTCCCAAGAGTTCTATATATGCTTTTCTTATAAAGCCTTATGTAGGCTTAAACGTTATCAAATCATAAGGATTTGTGTTGATGAGATGCATGAAAGCAAAAACAAGTGAAAAACTTCCCAAGACTACCAAAGTATGCATTTTTGGCATGCAACTTTTCAATAGTCCCAAACATGGTTACTTCCATTCAAACTTGCTGTTTTGACCATCTTCTTGTATCCTTCTACATTAGACACTACCTTATACTCAACAAAGACATTTCCCGTCGCTAATTCTACATCTCCTTTATAAAAAAGGATTGGACAAATTCAAAGCTTTGAATTCCACAACCGCAAGTAAAGACAAGATGATCCCTTGAGGAGGAACTTTAGGATTGTGATGAGACCAACAATAGGCCTTGGCAAGTTTTAGCAAAAGGATGAGGCAGCATTGGGAGTAATTCTTACGGCATTGGATGATAATTTCATCCACTGTACATATGGTGCTACCACATCATTGAAACCTAGCAAAGTTTTGAAGGGCTTTTGGGGCAAGAACTAAAACTTCATTTAGTTTGATATTGCAAGAAGACAACATATCTAGCCCAACTAATAAGCTCAAGTCTATATACATTTACTTGATGCACATTGAGTAGAAGCATGATCAGGAAGACTACCAACAAATTGCCACTATGATAAAAGAATATGATAAGGCTAAAAGACACCACCAAAACTCTTCATGAGATGAGGAAGAAGTAGAATGCAAACTCGATAAGTGCCATGAACATGACAAGGCTGGACATTTAGCCAAAGATAGCTTCACCAGAAACCCTTGCACCCATCGAGGCAAGACAAACCACCCATGATCTAAATGCCATTTGAAGGATAAGAGAGAACTCCATGTTAAAGAGCCCTTAAATATACATTTATGGGAGTGATGATGAAAGCCATATCTTATGAAGTCCTGCGTGGAGTCTACCTTCCATCGTTGTCAAAGTAGCACATGGTCTTGGATAGCATTAATGTCATCAATACATTCATCCATATGTTTTGTTCACCTTCTAGTTGAGGGAAGGGCAATTAACAAAAGAATGCTAGGGAAAGGTTGTTGGAGTTGAACCCTCTTTTTCTCGAGCCTTTATGGCAACCTCCGTCATTGCATGCATGCATTCATCTCATCACGGAGTTTCACGCATGTATGATGCACCTGTTTGTGCCGAATCAAGTTATCATAGCTGTCTATGTAAGTCCAGGTTTGTGGGTACCTCTCTCACACCTTGTCCAACTCTCTCTCTCTCTCTCTCTCTCTCTCTCTCTCTCTCTCTCTCTGTGTGTGTGTGTGTGTGTGTGTGTGTGTGTGTGTGTGTGTCCTCCCATCGCTGAGGAGTTAATTTAGAGAAGTAGCATAAAATTCATCCCCCATGGTAATACCACCCGGCTGTTAAGTTCAAAAAAAGAAAATCCTTAATGGGAAATTAACTTACTAAATCAGTATCAAATTGACGCCCCGCTTAGTGATCCACCAACAAATTTTACATGGCGAAATTGCTTAAACTATCATCTAGAGCATCTTAGCGAATCCCCCGAGAGACCAAGGCCATCAAATTTTACCACAAAGCAAATATTTTCCATTCAAGCAAGTGGAGGAAAGCCAGGAAATACCTTCAAGAAAGAGGAAACACAGTGACCTCAACAATGAATGTACGTACACAACAATGGGCAAGTGTAGTTCACTGGCACATGCTCAGCAAAAAGCTTTTAAAGGAGGTGGAGAAAAAGAATGCCAACAAATTTTCACGAGCAAAAACAAAAAAACCACACTTCAAGAGTGGGAATACAGTAAACCTCAACAATCCATTGCACATGATCATATGATGCTCATAGCCAAACTCTGATATCGAAGCTAGCATATGAGTATTGGAGCACCATAAGCTATGCTTTTAAAAGCTGTTCCTGATGCAGATTTTGGACAAATTGTAATAGTGCTCAAAGAAAACGACCCTATGCCCAAAATTGAATATGTCATCAACTCTCTTCAAGAGCACGAGGAGAAGCTTGCAACCAAAGACATTGGAGGAGCTCTAATTGTTACCAAAACTCACTACAATAGAAGCACCAAAAGGAATTTAAAATACACACATTGTGGACAAACAAATCATCTTTCAACAGATTGCGAATCTTTGTCGCATTTGTGGTAAGAACAAACATATTTGTCACGTGCACATCTAACCCTACATGCATGCGGACAAGCTGTAACTCCTACTTCTAGGGTTTAGGACAGCCTAGGAAGTGTTTTGGCACCCTTGTGAGCCTGTAAGCAGGACATGCATATCTAGATACTTTAAATTAGTTGCATACCCTCTGATTGCAAATGAGCATAGCCACTGTCTACTAGGTGTAGGCACTGAGGAGTGTTCCCATAGTATCCAGCCTAGATATTTATCTGCATGTGCAACACCTCTTATAAGTGAGTTTATTAACTCTTTAATAAGTGACATTTTAAGAAATAGTGGGATTTTTATTGGAATTGCCCGACCCAGCTTTAATTCCATATATAAATGACCCTAGGGGTCACTTCTCCAGATAAGTCAATACCCTCAGTACCAGCACCAAGCACCCACAGTACCTTACCATCTCTTGCATTTTTGCACCAGAGGAGCCAACACCCCATCGGTACCAGCGTTTTCAGTTTTTAGCCATAACCTCGCTGCACCTTTGCAGCTCCAGCCACCCATCAATATCAGCGTTTTCAGATTCAGCCCTCAAATCGCAAATCAGCCCATAGCCTTGTCGAGATTGCATATCCCATTCAACATCCCTAGCATTTTACATTTTCAGCCATTTGCCTTGCGGATCCAAGCACCTACAGCAAGATCCCATCAGCTCTCAACATCTAGGACCTTTGTATCAGCATTTCTGCAATCTAAAGCAAATACCTCTCTAGCAATAGAGAGAGGGGCCCTTGGAGTGGGGTTTGGGACCCCATCTAGTGTTAGTCTTCTCTCTCTCTCTCTCTCTCACACACACACACACACACACACACACACACACACACACACACACACACACTCACAAAACCTTCACTCACAATATCATTCTCTCTCTAGTCTTTGCACATCTCTCACATGAAGTAAAAGTAAGTCTGGCGGCAATGATCCCCCCTTGGAATAAAACAAGCCAAGATATAAAGTGCCACTAAGGTAGCGGAAAATCCTCTTGATAGCCTGCCAATGCTTAGACCCTGGACTATGCATAAATCTGCAGCTTGGACCATAAGCTCTTGCATTGTGGATACTTGTTAGACAGACAATACTCTTGTAACGATGATAGCAGTCCAATTGTGTATCGCTCGCATTGGTTCCCCAAGGGAATCGACTTAAAGAAAGACATCGGAAGGTAGTTGTGGAGAAACCTTTGGTTATAGTCTTCCATGGTCTCTGTTGAAAGAATTTTCAAGTTGACCCTGACAAGATCTGGATTTCAAGTAGAAAAGTGATATAACTGCGTCTTGAAAGCTTTCCATTTCCTTGGAGCATGCGGTTGTGTCGTGATTGAACTCCACCACTGCTTGGCATTATCGTTAAGAAATCCAGCTGCTCGAGAAAACTTTGATTCTTTTGTAAAGTTCCCAAAGTGTAGAAGATGTCGAATTGTTGGAGGAACTGTAAAGCTTTCTTCCGATCTTTCACTCTTGAATAGGTAAAAGATTTTACTGTAGTGCCACCATCTTTGAAATCCTTTGGCTAGTTAGACATGTACCCGGATATGGATAATAAGGATATCCATACGGGCTCCAACCATTGTACCCTAGTGGCAGTGGTGGTGGGGGAGGTGGTGACGACGGTGATGGAAGAAGTGATTGCTTTGAATCAGGGTCAGATGGCTACACCATGTTCCTCAAGACTCCCCCAATTGAAACAAACGGGTGGGAAGGTTGCCAGTTAGAGGCTCTTGCACTTTTTTCTGATGCCAGAGGAGGGGGGTACCACCTGGGGCATCAGAGGGGCTAACATATAGTTCAAAAACTGTTGGAAACTTTCTAGCATTGGGAGATTCTGTTGAGGATGCCGCAAAGTATGTCACGAAGCTTATCGAGAAGAAACTGCAGGTACTCTACCGAATCCATAAATGCCATGATGCTTTATTTGTTCTTGGTAAGATCGGTATGCTTTGAGAAAAGCACATGACTTGAGCTTTGATACCACTATAACCGGAGGGCACCACGTGCCAATGGAAAAGAATAGGTGCAACAAACTTTTATGCACTTCAATAACAACTAAGTTGAAAGAGATGCATGACACAGGAGATGCAGAGTGGTGGAGTTCCACCCCAAGAGAGGAGGTATATCTTTATATTGCTTCAACTCAATACAAGGTTGCTGGATTTTCTTTGCATCCGTTCCCGAAAGAATGCCAGAGAGAACTAAATTGAAAGAGATGCACGACACAGGAGACGTAGAGTGGCGGAGTTCCACCCCAAGAGAGAAGGTATATCTTTATATTGCTTCAACTCAATACAAGGTTGGTGGCTCTGCTCTGCATCCGCTCTCACAAAAATGCTAGAGAGAGAACCACCCTTCAGAGAGAGAAGCCACCCTTCATATATAAAGGCCCTAGGCCCAAAAGCAGTACATGAAAAGCATCAATATAAACACATCTTATCCAAAAGTATCTGGCCCAAAAGTTGCCAGCACTAAACCAGGGAATTCCGTACACTGCCACATCAGCAAGCTGCATTGAAAAATGGGGAGCGGCTATACAGCTGCCACATCATCTTGTCAATGCAATTTGCGAGCTATCCGTACAGTCATGCCACATCATTAGTTGGTTGCACATCTTTTTTCTAGGTTCTGTGTGGTCCTGCTTTAATATTTTGGCCCCATCGGACGAGGTCCCATAAGTTGGTAACAACATTTTTAATAATTTGCCCCACTCGGCGAGGATCTGTAAGTTGGTGAAAACTTCTACTTCTTCTACTGCTTCTAGGGTTTAGGCGCCTTGGCCAGGATCTGCAAGTTGGCTTAGGTCTTTAGTAGCTTGACACTCCAACAGTTTGTGACGCATGCAAGTGCTATCCTCAAAGAGCGACCCACTCAAGGAGGCCGTTGAGTCATCGCATATACAAGGTAGAGACGACAACTCCAACAATGCAGTCACTGGAAAGTTGAAAGAGATGCATCTGTGATTTTACCAATTTAACGCTTACTTTGCTACTAGCAAGAAGAACAATAACAATAAAGTTTTGACTGTTGCCATGTATTTGTTGGGTGATGCCATTAATTGGTATCAAGCCTAACAAGAGGAACAGATGGACGAGCACCTTGATCATGCCGAGGATGGCAAGCCACTATCCTTCAGATGGGTAGAATTCTAAAAGAAGCTCAAGGCTCGTTTTATGCCACTGCAATACCTTGATTGGTTGAAAGAGGACTGGAGGAGGCCTCATGAAAAATGGAACTCCAATTATATTTTCTCTAACCGTATTTTGCATATTGATGCTCAATTGCGTAAGTCAGATGAGGATCACATTTATTAATAAGTTTGACCATAACTAAGTTTCAGGGTGAAATTGTTGCACATCTGCCGATTCAAGAATCCAATTGACGCAGGGAATGGCTCGTTGGATTCCTCTACCCTAAAGCGGTTGGAGAAGACGGTTCATCAAGAGGCAAAATATAATCTGGGTCTCCAAGAATCAGCAAATCATGGGTCTCCGTGGAAGACTTGGGAGCGGAAGCCCCTCTAAAGGTAAAAAGTCGTCAAAGACAACATCACGGTTGCGTACAACATCCTTCTTCTTTGGATCATAAAATTGATATCCCTCTATAGAGAATTGTAGCTAACAAAAAACATTCTCCTAGACTTGGGGTCAAACTTCCCCCTCTGTTCCTTCAGTACATGGACATATGCATCGCTCCCAAAGATCTGAAATAGGAGACATCAAGCTTCTTACCAAAATAAGCTTCAAGCAGGGTCTTGCCTGGAACTAAAGAGGTTGGAGATCGGTTTATGTTATGAACTGCCTCTGCCCATAAAAACTTTGGCAAGTCTCGATGGACAAGCATGGTCCGTGCCATATCTACCACTGTCTTATTCTTCTGCTCCACAATTCCGTTCTCTATAGGCGATCCGGTATTCACAAGATCTCGCTTGATGCCATTGTCCGCTTGGAGGTAAACTCCCCACCTTTACACCTGATTGCTTTCCTTCTCCACAAGAGAACACAATTCTTAAAAAGGCCAAATGCCTCATACTTGTGTTGTATAAAATATACCCACGAAAAGCGGTTGAAATTGTTAGTGAGCAACATGAAATAGAGAGCCTTGCCAAGGGAAGGAGTCTGCATAGGTCCACAAGGGTCCGTGTGAACCAACTCCAAAACGGCAATGGTTTGGCGGGTAGAAGGCCTCTAAATAGATTCTTGATGTTGCTTCATATGAATGCAAGTAATGCATTTGTAGGAAGTAATGCATTCGTAGGAAGTAATGGTTTGGCGGGTAGAAGGCCTCTAAATAGATTCTTGATGTTGCTTCCTACGAATGCAAGTAATGCATTTCCCATGCTTACTCCAAACATCTGGTAAGACTATAAATATTTGCTCATGAAAAGCAAGCCAAAGAGAATCATTGTTCAAATGACCCAGTCTAAAATACCAAAGATCACCTATAGTTATCCATGTTGCTAAAGAAAGAGCATCGAGCCTATAGAGTCCGTTCTTCATTGAGACCCCTCCAACCTCCTTGTTGGATTCACGGTCCCAAATAGATACCACATCCGTTGTAAACATCACCTCCATGTCAAGCTTGCACACTTTGTGCATAGACATAAGACGAAATCCCAGCTTCAGAGCATAAAGTACCTTGGAGGTATGCATATCCCCGTTGCCATTGGGAATCAACTCCATAGACCCCTTGCTATAAACAGGAATTTCAGATTTGTCACCAATAAAGATGGTACCACAGTGTCGCCGCGTGTTGGACAAAAGATCCTTTGAAGGTATCATGTGCCGTGAGGCACCACTATCCAGAATCCAATTACAATCATCTCGAACCGCAAGAATCGATGAAACAATGTCCTTGGACAGTCCTCTAAGGGTACAATCTCTAAATGAACAAAGGTTGGTGACTGTACCACTGCAGTTGAAAAAGTCAAAGCATCTCCAACTCATTTTGGACACTTCTGTCAATAATGGCCTTTTTCACCACAACTATGCAATGTCTTTCCGCATTCAAGGCTTCCCTTTCAGCATCACTCTTCTTGTCTTTGGTGGTGTTGTTGCTTTTCTTCTTAATACCCTTCATTGTTGGAAGAACCAATCAAGGTTTTGGAGTGGTGTACCCTTGAGGATAATGAAGGACGAGATTTGAGCATTGACATGCTCCCATAGCTTTGCTCCCGCAAGGTCCTTTGGCTTTTGAAAGTTGCTTGAAACAAAGCGTCCAAGCTTGTAAGAGTCGAAGAATGCCATAATGGTTTCTTTTCGAATGGCATAGTTTTCTCCATTCAATTGCCAATTTGAGGGAAAGGTAGGGAGTGTTGGTATCTTGATTGGTTGATCACCTACACCCGAGTAGAACTAGGACCAATCTCCCTACTCCTCGTTAACGGGTGGTTCTCCACCACTGCCGATCTCATCCCCAAAATGTACTTTCTTATCACGTACCATAGTCATGTCACAATCATCACTCCTCTCCATGGTGTTGGAGAACTTGGGCATGTGATGAGGCTAAGTGAAGGTAGAGGAAGGAAAATCTGCAAATTTTCCCACTACAGCTGAAATCAGCCCCAAATGAGTAAAAAACGCAGAAAATATAGCAAACTGTCTCTTTTCGTTGTGAAAATTCAGCACCAAAAACTCGCACAAATCACCAATCCAATTCGAGAGCATGTCGTGGCTCTGATACCATGTCAAAGGTGTGGTGAAAAAGGGTGATTTGGGTGATAATTTAGCTTGCAACCGCGAGCAAAACTCCTCTTGGGATTGAGCAACCAAGGATCTCAAACGGGCATAGGCAGCCAAGCACGCACTCTTGTAGGGGCTCAATACGGAGGGGAAGGAAAGCACTAGAGAGAGGGAGAGAGATTGCAATGCAAAATGCTGGGGGGGGGGGGGGGGGAGAGAGAGAGAGAGAGAGAGAGAGAGAGAGAGAGAGAGAGAGAGAGAAGAAAATTATTTTGTCGTCGTAGGAAACTATCCCAAGAGACATCAGAGATCTATCCAATGAGCAGAGTTGAACTCAAGACCTGTTATTCAAGTGGGAATGGCATAACCAATCTATCACACTTAGATGATAGAAAAGTTATACCATTTTCCTCTTTTTATTAGCATAGAGGCACACACCCACACACACACACACGAGAAGAACAAAATTTTAACGTCGTAGGAAACTATCCCAAGAGACCTTAAAGATCTATCCGACGAGGAGATTTGAACTCAAGACCTGTTCAACGAGAGAGAACGAGAGAGAGAGAGAGAGAGAGAGAGAGAGAGAGAGAGAGAGAGAGAGAGAGAGAGAGAGAGAGAGAGAGAGAGAGAGAGAGAGAGAGAGAGAGAGAGAGAGAGAGAGAGAGAGAGGAGATGATGAGAAATGCTAGAGAGAGAGAAAGAGGCCATGCACTGCAAAACACTAGCAGATGGAAAACGCTAATGAGAGAGTGTGCCCAGACGTTGGTACTCTGCAATGATCACAACATGCCAAAAGTACAAGAAGAGGGGGGGTGGGGGGTGGCTACCTACCTGTACAGGACAATTGGGAAAATGCCCTACTTGCCTGACAAAAAACCCCACGATCCCAAAAACCTATAAAAATGCTAAAAATATGCCAACTCACTGAAAGCCTAGTACAAAATTTAGTAGTAGAACTGCAAAGAAATAGAGAATCTGACCCCAACAAACCCTAGGAATGGGGGTCCCGCCTCATGCCGGCCTACCGGGTGCGCAACACCGTGGAGTGAATCGCGAAGAAAAGGTACGTTAAAACCAGCCTGTGGGGCGGTAGGCTTTGGCTTTCACACGAAATTCTTTACTTTAGACACACACAAAGCTCGCACTTTTGAAAGGAAACCTGCGACGGGAATTAACAGTTAAGCACACACACGGCTTGGAAGCTAGAATGCTCCAAGCAGACACCAACAACCTGTAGGTCCCAAAATTGGCACCCCTTTCGGTATTTCTTTGTACTTTAAGAGGGTAGATTACAAGAAGAGTCCTCAGAATTCTTTGCCTGTATCCAGCAGATACCACCTGTTTTGGAAAAATTTTGACAGCATAACAGCCCCAAAACTTGCATGAAACTAGTTCCCCTGCTAGAACTCACTTCCACTGGCAAAAACCCTCTGATTTTTGCCCAAAAACTGTAAATTCAGCACACTGTATTTACTAGTTTTTGCCTTGTTTTTAGCCTTAAACAGTTTTAGGCCAAGGCACATTTATAGTTGCTGATGTATTTGGAACCAGAGTGGACAAACCAGTCAATGGATTCAGGTTGAAGAAATTTCAAGGTAAACCACCTCACCTTGATTGGTTGACACCAAAAGTGGTAGGTGTTGCTTTGTGTGAGGCAGTTGAATTACCAGTTTTTCAGAGTCAGCAAGCAGTGCTATCAAGTGAGCATGGTATTAGAAGCAATGTTGATAAGCGTTTCAGCAGAGAACAGGTGATGAAGGAAGGCAGGAGGAGTGCTTGGCAAGGTTCTAATGGGTGGAAATTCACTTCAGATAAACATGATCCAGTATGCAGTCATCTAGTTTGGTGCATCGGATGTTGGTTGATCGGAATTTGGTGCATCGGAATTAACTGGATCGGAATTTTTAAACCTGAAAGTAAAGGGTTTAACGTTCAACAATATTTGGGTTTGTGGGAAAATTATTTGCCACTAGCTGAAATCATTGGGGCGCGGGAGCTGTTAAGGAGGTCACTCAGAGGATGCATGCAACGCGATTCTTATGAAATGTTCGTCTCTTCGCCGTGCAAGTACCTATCTACTGATTACTTCTTGCAGTTGCCTTCTTCATCTACTCCTTCATCAAGCACTATGGCCCCTAAAGCAAAGCCTGCAGTAGCCATGAGACCGGAGGCTGAAACTGAGTCGACAGAGCCTGTCACAACCACGCTGAGGAGAAAGGGACTCAACCTGCGGGTGGATGTAAGTGATGAGGAGGAAGAGGAGTTCTCAGAGGAGGAACCGCCACCTTTGTCGGCAAACAAGATGCTTCAGAGTTTGATGGACCCGTACACAGATCTCAAGATTGAGATGGAAGCTGATACAGAGAAGAATGAGAAATGGCTCAGACAGTTGGGGCTTTATGAGTATGCAATGTTGCCATGGAAAGAATGGAAAGGAATTTTTTATGCCAAGTCACAAGCAGAGTTGCTAAGGAAGACCAGAGGAGCAATATTTGACAAGGTCATGTTGCGCCCATAGGTTATTGCTGCAGTGTTCAAGTTACCATTTACAACAGTTACTGTTCCACCAAAGTGTTCAGATGATTGTTTGAAGAAGGAGTTTGGGTCCAGAGAAGGGACAAGATTGTATTACATGCTTAAAAATGTGGAGTATGGCCGCAGGGAACAGTTAAAGTGGTATCTTGAGAGGGTTTGTTTTTTGGCTAAATTTGACTATATGTCAAAAGAAAATTATGCTCCATTGGCGTTTGCAGAGCAGGGAGGCTGTTTCAGTTGGGCCCATTGGGTCCATGAAAAAATTCATGCAGAAGTTTTTACTCCAGATAAGAGGAAGCGTTAGTGTAGCAGTAGATTGGCTCCATTCCTAGCTGCATTATTCAAGTATGCTAGTACGGTGAAAGCTGGAGAAACTGTGGTGCCAAATATCTCTGCTACTGCTACTGAGTCAGAAGTTCAGAAGAACAAAAGTAAAGAGCAGGTTGATGAACTAGAGAAGCTGTTTGATGGAGAACCAAAAAAGAGAAAGCAGTTTCAAGATCTGATGGAGGTTGGTTACACAGAGGAGGAGGCTAGAGAAGCTGTGGCTAGCCCAGATTTATTTCAAGACTTTGGTGAGTTATATGTCTTCTTACAAAAAGCCTTTGCAGATGTTCAAACACCAGTAAGGTTGGGAAAAACATTTACTTTGTCCAAGAAGAGAAAGGTAAGTGCTGGTGAGCAGGGTGTTGCTAAAGCTTTAGATTTTTCATTTGCTACTCCAAGTACATCTTTTAAAGCTGAAGGGAGATGTGAAGATGCTGACAGTGCTGTAAGGATGCTTAAGTTGATGCAAGAATTTGTGATGGGTTAGCAAGTACAAATGGAGGAGCATCTTAAACAGGTTGCAGATTTAGTAGTAGGTAAAGTGCAAGTAAAGCAGAAGGACATGGAATTGGAAGCTATGACTTTGCAATTGAGTCAGATTCAGGAAGTACATCAGAAAGAGTTGGAGGATATGATGAAAAAGCATCATGCAGAAGTTTCAAGAATAAAAATGTCTTTGGGACTGTTCAGAGATTGGACAATGAAGCTAGATGCCAGATTGAATGAGGAAATGGAGCATTTGTCAAAGACTAATGCTGATTTGCAGGTTCAGGTTCAAATGTTACATTAGAGGTTGATTCCTTTGCAAGAGTTGGAGAAGCAAGTAAAAGGTCAGGATGTGGATGTCAATGCAGTGCTTATGTCAGAGGGAGAAATTTCTGTCTTGAAAGATCAGCTGCTGCAAGCAGTTCAGGAAGTTTGGAAGTCTATGAAGAACCGACTTTCTGTAGCAATAAAGCATCCATATGAGATGATGAAGCAGGGATTTGTAAGTGAGCATGAGGGTGAATTACTGCAGGAGTTAGAGGATGTGAAAAAGGACAGAGACATGTGGTTCAAGATAGCTCAGGATTTAAAGTTAAAAGAATTGCAGAGGGATATGGCTGATGTTCAGTTGGAGGAACCTATTGAGGAAGGTCAAGATTTGAAGGATGATGTAGAGATGAATCAGCAGGTTGATCAACAGGTTGAAGTACTTGAAGCAGTGGAAATTGTACCTGTTGGGATAGTGGCACCTGAGTCAATAGTTGAAGAGCATGGTATGGCTGAGCCAGATGTGGAGGCTCAAAATGAAGCTGAACCAGTGTAAAGAGTAATGTTGATGGTGCAGAATATGCAGATCAAGGGATTGTGGGTCCAAGTCAGATTTCAAGGAAATCCACCACCGGGCTGTGCCAGGTGTTGACCCTGCACAAAATCATTACTTGTACTTATGTTTAATCACTCAACTCTTAGTCAGTCGGATCTTAGTAAGTCGGAGTCTTGATAAGTCGGATTTTGGTCAATCGGATGTAACAGTTATAACTACCAGAAGTTCCTATTTAAAGGTCATGCTGGTTCACGCGAGTATGAAATTTTGGTTGAAATGGAAGTTATCTTTGGACCAAGATGAATCAAACTGTGTAGTCTCTTGCTCTATGATTCATGTTTGTTCTTCAGTCTGCTGTGTCGGAATTTGGTGAATGGTGAAATGCTGATGAGTTGGAGATGTTTGCCTTTGTCTAACTCTGTCTTTAGTGTGTGTAACATGTTTTCAACACCTAAGTTTTGTGTGTGTTGATGAACCCCAACATGTGCATTTGGAAAAACTTGTAGCTGTTTCTCGGCAGCAACATAAGAAAAACTGAAACCAAGTCACAAACAATTAGGGGAATAGTATCCATATACCCTGTAGAGTAAGTTTGGCACATTTAACAACATACTGAGTAAAAATGATGGATCGAAATCCATCAGCTTAAAGCAGAAAAATTGAATTTTTCTAGAGTCTAAATACTCGACACTTGCAAGTGTAATTTTCCACACAAGGTCCAAAAAGAACTATGAAACCACACAAAATGAAGAAACTAGTAAAATTTTCAAATTCGAATTCATCAAACATAAATATAAAGGAATCTAGAGACTTTGAACTCCAAACAAGAAAAGATTTTTGGGAATAATTGTAATTGAGCTCACAAACAAGTGGTACCAATCTAGAGGCCACATCATGCCAATGCCAATGGATTACGATCCATGGAATGAATTTTGGCTAGAAAAAGACTTATCACTTAGAACTAGCATTGAAAAAAAAAATCTAGGAGTTTGATCATAAAAAAAGGCATAGAAAGAAAGGGAAATCACCAAAATCAAATAGATGTACAAAAACCACCAAAGGCTCAAAGAACAAGGATTTGAGCCATCAAAAATTTGAGCCATCAAAAGGAGTCCAAATTAGAAAATATTGCAGGCATAACATCTAGACATAGTGTGTAATCACCTGCCAATACCTCAAGTTCATTTCATGATAATGATGGATCATGATCCATCGTTTTCAACATCATGAAACAAGGCTTATGCTAGTGATAGCCCTAATGTCAAGGGTCCTATTTGTGTTTTTGGATTTAAATCTAAAACACTAATAGTGTGTCTCCAAGTTGAGGACTTTTTTAGAATCTAGAATCAACTAGATACAATAAAATCTAGTAAATTCATAGTATTAATAACCAACAAATTAGGAACTACTGAATACTATTGGTTTTTAGGTTGAGAAGCTGAGGAATGCCACCAAGTATCATACAACAAAGACAAAGGTACACAGAGTCTTGGAAATCTAGTAATAGTATGGGGTTCTATATTGGTTTCCATTTGTTTTTTTTGTGTTTTTGAGATTGCCTCCAAGAAGAGAAAGGACATCTTGTAAACTACAACACTTGGAATCCTAGGATAACAACTTACTGTGTTGCTTGTATTTCTTGTAGAGGTACCCACACTACATGATAGAGATAGAGGAAGGAAAAAAAGGTTAACCCAATGTATAGTGGCTAGTGTCAACATTGATGTGTAAATGTCATCTACACTCAAAAAGTTCAAACAATTGCCTGTGGAAGCTCACATTATTGTAATCATGGTTTTTAAAAGTTCACTCAAGGACTTCAAATCTTGAAACAAAAAGATCACTAAATAATCACACTTGCAAATTTTCCTAACAAGTTGTAACTGCCTAAATTGGAAAATTTGTGTACATGTGAGCAATGGACTAGGCAAGACATATATTGATTTTATGTGATATGTTTGCTCCTTGTTTTAATAAATTAAAAATAGACTAGCCCAAGTATCATTCCTTATCTCAAACTACTTTTAGCTCATCTGATTATCCTTATTAATCAATGTGTGTGATCTTGACCGCTTTGCAATGTACTAATCAAGTTCACAAAAAACTCAAAAAACAATGAGAAAAAGAGGACTAGAGCATATAGACTTCCAAATTTTTGTAACAATAATCTGATGAAATAAACCACAAGAACATCTAAAATAGAAAAAATGAACCCAATAAATCTATGAAACAACCATCTTGCTAGTGGTCACTACATACTTTGTAAGCACCCAAGAGACTATTTATAAGATCATTTGTGATGTTGCTTTATATGTTTATGAGAATTATTTGAAATAATAAAAGGACTATAATACCTTTATTAAGGAAAGAAGAGCACCCAAGACAGTCATGGAGCTTTGCTCAGAACATTTGTTAGTTTCCTATCAAAAATTCTACTTCAATCATATTTTTATTCAATTATTTTAGAAACATGCACGTCATAATTACTGCCGTACATATTCATGTCCACAATACACAAGGTGCAAACCCATTTCTTGGAAGAAATCACTTCTTTAATTAATGTAACTATCATTTCATACCATCTAAGGATTAGCTCAATAGAAAAAAAGTAAGCATCTAGCAGATCATCATCAACCCCTATCGGTTGTTCATTGGCTATCGCTCTTGGTATATGGTCAACATTGACATGAGTTGTAACTTTCATTATAACAATCGTAAATTCAGATTCAAGTAGAATGATGAACCATCTAAGAATACTTTTCATAGTATATGACTTATTCACTACATAAAGGAGAGCTTGGTGGTCTACAAAGAAGGTGAACTTGTTTGCCAAATAATATTAATGCATGAGTTTCTTCATAGCATATAGCATTCCCAACCCTTCTCTCTAAAGTATATTCATGTAATTCCTTTCCAAGATATTGAGCTATCTATTAGAATAACAAATGGAAAAAATCATGGTTCCCTCACTTGGCTGTGCCAAGATGCATCCAATAGCAAAGTTTGAAGCATCAACATGTACATGGAATATTTTGTTCCAATCTTCTACTTTTGATATGGGTACAAGCACTAAAGTGTCTTTTAATTTTTGTAATGATGCTTTTCATTTCTATGTCCATTTGAAATCATTGATCAATCCATAAAGTGGTTTGGAAAAAATTGCATATATGTATATTAATAATCGGTAATAATTGCAATGTCCCATGAATGATTTCACCTCTCTTATTATGGTTGGTCTAGCCAACTCAATAATGGCTTTGATCTTCCTTACATTCCATTGATATCCCATTTTTTGACATTATATGTCTCAATATTTTCTCTTGTCATACCCTAAATGTACACTTTCTAGAATTGAAGTAATATATTCCTATACAAACAACACTTCTCAGCAATTTTCCTACAATGCTTAAAGATGAACAAATAGAGAGGTCATTCATATATACTTCTAGAAATATTCACAGATATTCTTTGAAGGCATGACTCATTGATCTTTGGAAAGTTGTTGGGGCATTGGTCAGTCAAAATGGCATGACGTGATAGACAAAAATTCCCCATTCTATAGTGTAGGCTATTTGTGTTGGCCTCAAGGATGTATAATTAATTGGTTGTATTCAAAGAATCTATCCAAGAAACTAAAATCCTCTTTTCCTGCTACACTTTCTAATACATGCTTTGATATGGGTAGGGGATAGTTGTCTCTTATTGGTTTCCATGTTCAGTTTTTTAAGATTGGCACACTCTCGTAATTTTTCATTCTTTTTAGGTACCACCACAATAGGTGACACCCAATCAATGTGTTCAATTTCATAGATGAACTCTACTTTCTTACGCTTATCTATCTCCTCCTTAATCTTTCTAGCAAAGGTTTCACTATATGTATATGGTCTCTACTACGTTGGTTTTGTGTCTTCCCTCATGGGTATATTTTTTTGGTAGATTTTGAGATCCACCTCTTTCAAATATTTATACGACAAGGCAAACACAACCATTAGGAAAAATATGAACTTTGCATGGGCCTTGTAAGAATCCCTAATTTTAAGAGATTAAAGCTAATTTCTGTACACTTTGGGGACAAGTGCATTCAATAGGCTACTTTTGAGCAGAATTCTCTAAGCTTGTTTTTAGGGTCATGTAGGTTGTGGTCCTCCTAGAGTCCCTTTCTCTCTCTAGATCTTTGAAAGTGAAGGGAAAAAGGTGTTGTGGCATTAACTACCTACTTCCATCCCTTTCCCATGCCACATCCTAAAAAAAGTACGTAAACCCAAGCTAAAAAATGAAAATCCCCTATTCACACATTTTCTACTTAAGCATTCCTCTCAACCTATATACATATAAAAAAAACATTTTTTGACTTACACTCACTAGAAGGCCAATTTTCAATTTTTCTTTTTCCTCCAAAAAAGTAACTCTCTCCCTCTTTTCTCCCTATCCCTCTGCTCTCTCTCTCTCTCTCTCTCTCTCTCTCCTCTTCCCCTCCCTCTCCCCTACCTCCCTCTTCTCCCTTCCATTTCCTTCCTCCATTGCATCCTAAAGTTTAGTAGCCATAGTGCTCAATAATATCACAAGAAGGTTCACCATTTAGTACCCCTTTATATAATGTGTGCTCACGGGGCATTAAAAAAACCCCTCTTTTAACATGTCCAAATTAATAAAATGACCCCTTATTTTAGGAAATTTTTCTTAAATTGAATATAAAAACCCCATTTTTTAATGTATCTCACTTAAACTGTCTAAATTTTTTGCATTTAAAAACCCCTCCTTTTGAACTCACATTATACATTTACACAATGCACCCCCAAGCTTGCACACCACAAGTGTGTATATTTGCTTGCCCATAGATTTTGTGTCAAAAGTTTCACACGTGAGTAACCAAAGGTAATGACAACAATGTCGTGCTACAAGTTGACACCAATGTCAACAGTTGAGTGGATAACATTTGTACCCATGCGATCGCCACTCCCATCCTACTTTAAGAAGCCTCTCGGTGTTTCTTCAATATGTTGGGAGAGGGAAGTCATGCCACTAGGATAATGTAAGCAATAGCCTATACACTCTAATTTGTTTTCTATTGCTTTTGTTTCTTTTGAAATGCTCAATTTGACCATTTTTTATCAAAATCTCCTATGTGTGTATATGTGTATACCTAACGTGCACACACACACACACACACACACACACTCACACTCCTATGTGTATACCTAGCGTGTGCACACACACACACGCACACACACACATGCACACACACACACACACATGCAACCACTCATCTCCTTGGATTTCATTGTAAAGTTTGCATAACCTTCTAGTCTTTCACACACACACACACATGCAGCCACTCATCTCCTTGGATTTCATTGTAAAGTTTGCATAACCTGCTAGTCTTTGAAATAACAGATATTAAACACCAAATTTCCTCCATAACAATCTTCTTTGTTATATCTTGTAGTTAGATTCTTCAAATCCATGCTTATTGGAGGTGGGTTGTCTCATCATAATGTACATATTTTAGCATTGTTTACTCCAAGTTATATGAAAATACTTGCAAATTTGTATAGAAGATTCTTAGAAAGTATGTTTATTATACAACTTGCAAATGTAGAACTCATGTGTTTTTTTGTTTGAGCAGGTCTCTAAACCGTCCTGGTACAAGGTGACCTCTTACTATGTTAGATGAGTGATGGTCTTTGTGACAATGGTTCAAGGTGTTGGCATAGCATGACTCACTTCTGGTGGCACAAAGCTCTTCTCAAGAAATTTCATTGTATAATTCAATGCACCTCCCACCACAACAACCATTATATCAACATGGAGGGATCTTTAACAAGGAAATTAAAAAGCTTTCCCTGAGAAAAACATTCTTTCCTAAGAAGCAACACCCCAACTAGAGATAGTTTTATGTAATAGGTTACACTGAATATACTATGTCATGGAACGAATGCAATAACTATGATTACATTGTCCCTTGCATAGTTTTCATGACCATATCTTGATCAAGATTAATAAGAATCAATTTGGACTCTACTGTTTTTGTTGTTGTGCAAGAGCACCCTATCTCTACCACATTTTGAGTTTGATTGTAACCTAAATTAGATTTGTAACATTTTAAATGTAAATTGCTTCTGGCTTTGGCTATTTTGTACACAAAAAGGTATGCCATGCAAAATTGAGCATATATTAATATAATTATGTTCTTGATTATAGATCAAGGAGAATTTCCTTGTGATGGTACTTGATTCCTTCTTAGAGAGCAAGAGAGAGAGATTGAGGGAGAGATCTAGAAGTTGGTCTTTATATTGTAGTCTCTTGCAAGTTGATGGACTCTAACAGGATTGATATTTGGAACATATGAAGATAAAATGAATTAAGAGCTTTAATGAACTAATATTCTTGAAAGTAACCTTGAGGTGAAGCTCTACCCAATTATGTACTCTTTGAAAACAAGAAAGCAAGGTAAGATTCAATATTTTGATAAGTAATCCCTATATTTATCATTCTTGGGTGTTTCCAAAGACCTTAGGGGTGACTTGAAGTATCCCAATGCTGTGTATGTTGCATTTTCAAGCTCTTCTAGCATAGAATTCTTAAGGTATGATTTTCAAATGGTCTTCATAAGCATGAATCTGGCTTCAAGTGCTCATTGATCTTGTCCATGAATTCTAGAAAACAAAGGGCCCTAGGGCCATGCTAAGCCCCTAGGGGCACTCAAGAACAGGGTCCACAAGGAAGTGCCATTTGGCCAAACAGGGGATCCTATTTGGTAGTTTTGTGTGCCCTTGAGGCCACTCTAGTTGAGGGTCCCTAGGGCCCTAGCATGGTTTTAGGAACAGTTTTTTAAAAGCCAGAAACTTGGCTCCCATATCTATCATGAATTTGTAACTTGTGGAAAAGAAGATTTTCTTTTTGTTGCTTTACTGTAATCTCTTACAAGTTGGTGAATGGTTCATGAATTGTATCATGGTGTTTAGAGAAGCATTTTTTCTGCTAAAGAAGAAAAAATGGGTCCTAGGACCATGTTAGGGCCCTAGGGCCCTCAAAAAGAATGGCCACAAGGGCACGCAAAAACTGCCAAATAGGGGTTCCTATTTGGCAAATTTTTGGGCCCTTGTGGCCACTCTTTTTGAGGGTCCCTAGGGCCCTAGCATGGTCCTAGTGTCAAAGCCGACAAAGCGGAAGCATAGAGACAAAGGGTAGTGAGCACGAGAGAGAGAGAGAGAGAGAGAGAGAGAGAGAGAGAGAGAGAGAGAGTCTCCTGAACCAATCAACCTTGGTAATAAATAATTGGATGTGTATAAAATGGAGGCAAGGGGTTGCTTACATAGCAATCCCAATAAATTGCCCTACCCAAGACTTCGACAAATAAGTAAAATAAATACCTAAAATCCAACCGAAATAATGGGATCACATTGGGCAGTTTACTTGAGATGCCTAAACTTTAACACCCTCACTGTAACTCATAGTGGACATTCATAGTCAGACCAAGTCGATGAGGAAGCTACCATGGACACCCCAGAAAGTGGCTAGCAACTGGATACACCTTGGTGTTGCTCTCCTCAACTTTGTACCTGAAAGTAATGCCGTCTTGAGCATGGGTTGCCTTTGTAGCAACTTTGAACTATAGACCATATTACGTCCAATAATCCCCATTCGTGACCAAAATATAAAACTCCAAGATAATGAACTTCTGGAACACATCCTGTCCAATGTATTTCAAGAATTTAAAGCGAGCAAATTATAACAAAAAAAGGAAAAAATGGTGATAAGAGATAAGAAAGCGGGTGGGAGGAAAAAATGACAACAAATTAACACTAAACATGTTTCGGTATTTAAAGCTCATCAATAATGTTAATTTTAGTACAAGGATTGGGGGCTTCTAAATATGGGTTGGGGGTTTCAAACCCAAGGTGGGTACAAAAGTGAGGATTAAGAGGAGGATAGAAGTTTTATTGGTACATAAAAGTAAATGCAGGTATCTTCTGGTACGGAGAAGTAAATAATGGCAACTTTTGGTACGATGTGCACCATTAGGGGGGTAACATCAAGATAAGAGAGGCTTGGAAGGATCAAGGCATAAAACATTTTTGGGGAGAGAATCAATTTAAAGAGAGGCACAAAAAGAGAAAAAAGGACAGAATACAAAAACCGGTATTGTCACAAAAATTGGGGGGGGAGAAAGGAGACGTTTTAGCTAGGATGGGTGTGAGAATTGGAGGTAAACATCTTCCTCATATTGGGCGCATTGAGCCAACAAATATGGGGTTTAGGGAGGTGGGATAGTTCTCACGTGGTGCTAAGTTGAAGAGTGAGAGGCTTGATCAAGGTAGGAGAGAGATTAAGGTTGCACTTAAAGGGTGAAAAGGTAATTTTTACTACAAAGGAGGGGTCTTTTGATTTGAGTTTCCTCATAAGGAACAGTTAAGGAGAAGATCTTGTGGGTAGCCCCTTGCTCTAAGTCTTTGGAAAAAATGGGCACAAATGGTAAGTAACCCATCCAAGGAGCTCTCTCTAATGACATATCTTTCGAGTTCCGAAATGATAGAAGCGACTTTCTGGTGGGTGGAGTGCCAAGATTGCCAGGGAATGTAGTTGTAAGAGTTAAGGCCTTTTTGAAAGAACCAAGAGTTCTTGAATGAGAAAAGGAGGGTCCTTTGAAGAAATGAATGTCAAGGATGGAAGCTTCTATGGAAGAAATGACCGGAGAAGAGTGGTGACCCGTAAAGCTTGAGGATTTTTCAAGATTAATAAAGGAGCCTTGCCAAATGACAAAGGCATCCTCGATGTATCTTTTGAATAAGAGGAGAGAGAGATGGGAGGGAAGATTGATAATATCCTCCAAGTGACAAAGAAATAGTCAAGCATAGACGACACCAAAATTAGACCCCATGGCAGTGCCTTTGATTTGTCGCCAATAGTTTCTTTGGAAGGAGATGTAATGGTGGTTAAGGACAAGAGAGGCCAAAAAGAGGATGAGGCTGCTTCTGGATAAGGAATACTGGTGCTGGATAGAGTCAGAGAGGGCTAGTAAACCTTGTTGAATGGCGATGCTAGGATATAATGATTCAACATTAAACATGAACAAAGGACATTAGAAGGAAGGACAAGAGAAGAGATATCTTTGATGAGTGAAAAAGAGTCCTTAAGGTGTTGTTTCTTTGTGATAAGGATAGGGAGAAGTTAAGTGGAGCCATGTAGAGGCATGCTCCAAAATATATCCTCTATAAGAGCAAATGTATCGTCCTACTAAGGAGGGTTTGTGTATTTTAGGAAGCAGCAAAAAGGGACACGGTTGGGGTTTGAGAAGAAGGAGGCTTAAGGATGAAGGCCTACTCTTTAGAAGAAAGAAGAGCACAATTGGTAAGAATTGAGGAGAGAAGGGAGCACACAAAGGAGAGAGGAGCTAAAGCCCAGGGGGTGTAGGTAGAGGAATCTAGGAGATGTTTAGAAGGTTCCTCTATATACCACGATTTGGATAAGATGACAGGTCCTAAATTTTTGTCCGCTAATTTGATGATAATGGAAGGATCATTTCTTAAGAAAAAAAGGGCTTTCTTAAGAAAGGAAGGTCTTGAGAAGTGAGAAGAAGAGAAAGAGGTTTTCCAATTGGTAATAAACTGTGAAGAGAGTGAGAAGAAAATATTTTTGAGACTAAGAGAAGGAGCTGGTGGGTACCAAGAGGCATTGGGGAGGGAGAAGGGATTTGAGGGTGGGGAGACCTCCTTAAAGAAGAGCTGAGTTGGTAGCTTCTTTCCAAGTTAGAAAAAGAGTGTTTTTGAGAGGAGATAGTAGGAAGGGAGGGGGGAGGAATATATTTAAGGCCTAAACCAAGCAGCTTCTTTTCATAATGGGAAAGCGTATGATTTGAGAGGTTGTGGCAAGTTAAGTTAGTGACCTTGTTTTCTAACTCATAAATTGATTGATTTCCTAGAATTAACACCTTAAAAAGAGAAGGGTTAGTAAGAGGAATCCAATACTTGAATCGTCTTTTAGCAACACCATAAGGGGAAGGAGTGGAGTGCGGTGTAGTAGAGAAGTAACTAGGTGAAAAGGGAGGAGGGGTCCAAAAAATAGGAAAAAGAGGGGCTTTAGAGAAGATCAGATGGACCCACAAAGTAGGGTGCTCAACAACTACTTCCTCCTCCATTTCAATTTTTTTGAATATCTAGGTTTTTTAGGAAGGTTGGTTGAGGGATGGGGAGATTTAGAGGGAAGAGGTAAAAGGATGGGAAAGGGGTGGCTAGAACACGGAGGGACATTAAGGGGGTATTTAGGAGATTGAGAAAATGAAGGATGGGTGGGGAAAGAAGGCCGAAAGAGGAGGGGGTTTTTTCAAGCAAGATGATGGAGGGAGTGGAGGAAGCATTATAAGGTTTTTTGAATGGTTGGTGGGTGTATTTCCCAAAGGGAGCTTTATGCTTGGTAAGGGAAGACAAAGGTTGTGAGGGAGCGGAAGCAAAAGGTTTTCTAGAGGAAGGGTTTTTACCAAATTTTAAAGGAGTCTTTTGGGAGAGGAGCTTGCTCATTTGAGTCATGACCTCATGTTGAATGAGCTCACTCACGGTGTGTTCTTTTGGTAATGCCATTGCTTCGACAAAGAGGGTCTCTTGGGATCTCTTTCTTGCATCGAGCCGCTGATTCAATGGAAGTGGGTAAATGCGCTTGTAGGATGGAGTTTTGAATGAACGAGTCTAGATCCAAAAGAGAAAAATGTTTCCACATAACAAGTTGATTGGCCCATGCTTTGGGTTGAACTCTAGGGAAGGATAAGGGTAAGAGATTTTTGACAAGGTCTTCCAAGCGTTCTTCTACAACCTCATGGAAGAAGTCAAAAAGCTTTTGGAGGTTCACTACTAGGAGAGTTTGGGCTTGTATATAAACGCCAAAACAATCAAGTTGGTATTGTATGTTAAGGCTAACAAACTTGGCATTGAGAAGGGCTTGAGCACTGGAATCTTTCAAAACAAGGCGTGGTGATTTCATGCATAGGCTATTGGGGGCTTTATTGCTAGCACAAAGGTTTTGGAGGTGTAAGAGATGAGATTTGGCTTTAGAAAGCTTGAGATTAATAGCTTTGAGTTTATGTAAGGATCCAAACACAATTTTGTCAAACTCTTGGGGTTTGGTGATGGTAGGAATGGTGGGGAGGGGAGAAGTAGAGGAGATAGGATTAAGGGAAGTGGCGTAAGAGCAAAAAGGGGAGGGGGAGGTGGCGAACGAGGAGGAGAAAGCACTAAAAGAGAAAGGAGCAATGAGGGGGGATTGGGAGCACTCCCCTTTGAGACGTAAGACCGACGAGTGCACCATAGATTTTGGTGCCTTTTGAGGAAGGAAAGGGAAAATCAAATTCCTGTACGGGGAGGTTTTTTCGTGAGCCCTTGAAGTTCTTCCGTGCTAAAGAGGGCTTTCTTAAAGGAGGAAGTGGGAGACGTTGTGCTCGATTGTGCGGCAAATGCAAAAGGGTTAGTGAGGGCAAAGGCCGAGATGAAACAGGGAAGGATGGTAAAAAAAGTTGAAAAAGAGGATACTAATGCGAGCAAGGAAAACGAAGTATTAGGGAAGGGGGAGCCGACGATGGAAAAACCGGAGCCGTTGGAGGAAATAACAATTGTCAAGCTAGACGGTGAGAGGAAAGGGGGGGTTCCAACGGAGGGTGTGGGATTACTATGGAGGGAAGCAGCGGATGAGGATTCCACGACTTAGTGGAATGGCTGGCAGAAGCTTAGGACATTACAAATGGCGAAAAAGCGAAAAAAATGTGAAGTATGTAGAAGCATACAAAGTGGTAATTGCGAGCTAACTATCGTTTGCGGAAAGAGGAAAACTATTGAGAAATTAGGAGGCAGGGGGTAGGCTTCAAGGTGGTGAAACTTTCTCGGAAAACGTAGCCAAAGATAGGGTAATTTCATATGGTAATAGCAAGGCTCCTCAGGGATTAAGCCGTGTGCAAGTACCCATGAGTTATGACCGTAGGTCCTGTGCAACGACTGTGAGTTATGGTAAGCCCTGTGCAAGGGCTATACGCCTACTGTCTTGCCTCCTTAGGCTTGAGCTTCAGAGCATGTAAGATGGAATTGTCGAAGACTATATCCGAGCCATGGACAAAGCACAAGTTTGTTTGGCCTGCGTAGTTGAGCAGCTTACAAAGTTGAACTGGCGAAGCTTCCACAGGTGAAGGCAAATTTTGTAAAGCTTCAACAGGTGACACTAGGCCATGATGTAGAATTAGAGTACGCAAATGATGCTGGCCTACAAAATAGAGTAGGTGATGCCGTTTGAGTGGAGTTTGAGCAGGTGCAACATGCGGGCAGGCCGTGCAGCGACCAAAGTTAGAGTAGATGCAACGTGTGAAGTGTAGCAGGTGCAATGAGAAAAGTTTGAGCAGGTGCAACATGCAAAGTATAGCAGGTGCAACGAGCAAAGTTGAGTCGCTTATGAAGTAGATCTTGCGAATCTTCAGTAGGTGAAGTTGAACTTCTGCACCTTCAGCAAAAGTCGCTCCCACAATGTAGAGATTAAGCATGCAGGTGACGCAGGCCCGTGAAATAGTGTAAGTAATGCCGTCCGTGGAAGTAGAGTCTGAGCAAGTGTAGACGCTAGCCTGCGAAGGAGCGTAGGTGACGCCGTACTGCAAAGTTGAGTAGAAGCCTCAGGCGGCGAACGGATGCTTCAGCTGGTGGCCCGTGATGACAGATCCCTTAACTACGAAAAGCTGAGTAGAAGCCTCATGCGGCAAATAGATGCTTCAGCTGGTGGCCCATGATAACGCCTCCCTTAACTGCAGCAAGCTTGAGCCAAAATCTCACAGAGAACTTAAGGGAGAGTACGTTGTTGCTTGACACATTTAGCATGCCATGTTGTAAAAATGTAAGGCTTAAAACAAGGCAGCGTTTGAACTAAAGCAAGGGGAAGTAAAGCAGGTACGTGTACTGCATGATGCAGGGTTAAGGGAGGTCAAGAGCTAATCACCAAAATAATGACTGAGGAGAGAAGGCAAGCAAATAAAAAGGAGCAATGGCAAGTAGAAGCAGTAAGTTTGAAGAAGTGGAAGGAAACAAAAACAGGCAAGTGATGGCGGAGGCCCGCAACACAGGGGAGGGGGAAGCTATGGTGGAGGTGATGAGCAGACCAAGGCAGGGAGAAACGCGGGTAAGTGGGGAAATTGGAGGAAGGACAAGGCAAAAGAGAGAAACACATACCAAAGTCCTTTCTAAGAAAGGTTAGAAAGAAGAAGGTTATAAACAATAACACTCAAGGCTTTAAAGGAAACTAAGGCAAAACAAATTATACCAAGGCATCTCACTAAGATAAAGCAAAGATAAGGAAAATTCATCTTGCAAAAAAGGGACGGAGGGGAGTGGAGAAGGCAAGGGAAGGGTAAACATAAGGAGAATTCATCTTGTGAAAAAGGGACAGAGAGGAGTGGATAAGGTGAGGGAAGGGTAAACATCCGACGGTAAGTGCTACGCTATAACATCTACGATAGAAATGCCTTGAAACTAATGTATTTATGAACTTAAAGCGAGCGAATCTTACTGAAAAAAGGGAAAATTGGTGATAAGGGATAAGAAAGGGGTACGACAGGAAAAAAATGACAACAAATTAACACTAAACGCATTTTGCTATTTAAAGCTCATCAATAGTGTTAATTTTTGTACAAGGATTGGGGGCTTATAAATAGGGGTTGGGGGTTTCAAACCCAAGGTGGGTACAAAGGTGAGGATTAAGAAGAGGATAGAAGTTTTATTGGTACATAAAAGTAAATGCAGGTATCTTTTGGTACGGAGAAGTAAATAATGGCAACTTTTGGTACAAAGTGCACCATTAGGGGGGTAACATCAAGATAAGAGAGGCTTGGAAGGATCAAGGCAAAAAAAGTTTTTGGGGGGAGAATCAATTTATAGAGAGACACAAAAAGAGAAAAATGGACAAAATACATAAAACCGGTATAGTCACAAACACACACACACACACACACACACACACATGCAGTCACTCATCTTCTTTGATTTCATTGTAAAGTTTGCATAACCTTCTAATCTTTGAAATAATAGATATTAAACACCACTTTTCCTTCATAACAACCTTCTTTGTTATATCTTGTAGGTAGGCTCTTCAAATACATGCTTATTGGAGGTGGGTAGTCTAATCATTATGTATACTTTAGCATTGTTTACTCCAAGTTAGATGAAAATACTTGCAAATTTGTACAAAATATACTTAGAAAGCTTGTTTATTATACAAGTTGCAAATGTAAGAGCAGGTCTCTAAACCGTCATGGTACAAGGTGACCTCTTACTATGTTAATTGAATGATGGTCTTTGACAATGGCTCAAGGTGTTGGCATAACATGACTGACTTTTGGTGGCACAAAGCTTTTCTAAAAAAAATGTATTGTATAATTCAATGCAACTCCCACCACAACAACCATTATACTAACATGGAGGGATCCTTAACAAGGAAATAATAAAGCTTTCCCTAAGAAAAACATTCTTTCCTAAGAAGGAGCACCCCCACCAAAGGTAGTTTTATGTAATAGGTTACAATGAATACACTATGTCATGGAATGGATGCAATAACTATGACTACATTGTATAATTCAATGCAATTCCCACCACAACAACCATTATACTAGCATGGCAGGATCCTTAACAAGGAAATTATAAAGCTTTTCTTGAGAAAAACATTCTTTCCTAAGAAGGAACACCCCACCAGACATAGTTTTATGTAATAGGTTACAATGAATACACTATGTCATAGAATGGATGCAATTACTATGACTATATTGTCCCTTGCATAATCTTCATGACCATATCTTGATCAAGATTAATAAGAATCAATTTGGACTCTATTGTCTTTGTTATTGTGCAAGAGCACCCTATCTCTACCACATTTTGAGTTTGACAGTATAACCTAAACTAGATTTGTAACATTTTAAATATAAATTGCTTCTTACTTCGTCTATTTTGTACACAAAAAGGTATAATAAATTATAGTCCACTCTTTAAATGATATCTAAGGAGTAAACCTTGGCATAATTTCCACCATGCACTTGTGCCATCCAAAACTTAGCATATATTAGTATAATTATGTTTCTTGATTATAGATCAAGGAGAATTTCCTTGTGTTAAAGAAGAATTTCCTTGTGTTGGTACTTGATTCCTTCTTAGAGAGCAAGAGAGAGAGATTTACAAGTTGGTTTTTATATTGTAGTCTCTTGCAAGTTGATGGACAAACAAGATTGAGATTTGGAACATATGAAGATAAAATGAATTAAAAGCTTTAATCAACTAGTATTATTGAAAGTAACCTTGAGGTGAAGCTCTACCCAATTATGTACTCTTTGAAAACAAGAAAGAAAAAACTTGTGCTATAATAAGGTAAGATTCAATATTTTGTTAAGTAATCCCTAAATTTATCACTCTTGGGTGTTTCCAAAGACCTTAGGGGTGACTTGAAGTATCCCAATCTTGTGTATGCTGTATTTTCAAGCTCTTCTAGCATAGACTCCTTGAGGTATGCTTTTCAAATGGTCTTCATAATCACGACTCTGGCTTCAAGTGCTCATTGATCTTGTCCATGAATTCTAGAAAAAAAGGGCCCTAGGGCCATACTATGTCCCTAGGAGCACTCAAAAAGAGAGTCCACAAGGGAGCGCCATTTGGCCAAACAGGGGATTCTATTTGGCAGTTTTGTATGCCCTTGTGGCCACTCTAGTTGAGGGTCCCTAGGGCCCTAGCATGGTCTTAGGACCCTTTTTTTAAATCCAAAAACTTGGCTCCCATATCTACCATGAAATTGTAACTTGTGGAAAAGAAGATTTTTTTTTTTTGTTGCTATATTGTAATCTCTTACAAGTTGGTGAATGGTTCTTAACTTGATTCATGGTGGTTAAAGAATAATTTTTTGTGCTAGATAAGAAAAGATGTCCTAGGACTATGCTAGGGCCCTAGGGACCCTCAAAAAGAGTGGCCACGCAAAAATTGTCAAATAGGGGTTCTTGTTTGGCAATTTTGCGGGCCCTTGTGGCCACTCTTTTTTAGGGTCCCTAGGGCCCTAGCATGGTCCTAGTGTCAAAATCAACGATGCCAAAGCGTAGAGACCAAGGGGGGGGGGGGGGGGGGAGAGAGAGAGAGAGAGAGAGAGAGAGAGAGAGAGTCTCCTAAACCAATCAACCTTGGTAATGAATAACTGAATGTGTATACAATGGAGACAAGGGGTTGCTTACATAGCAATTCCAATAAATTTCCCTACCCAATATTTTGACAAGTAAGTAAAATAAATACCTAAAAGCCAAACCAAATAATGGGATCACATTGGGTGGTTCATTTGAGATGCCTTAACTTTAACACCCTCTCTGCAGTTCATAGTGGACATGAATAGTGAGGCCAAGTCGATGAGGAAGCTATCATGGACACCCCAAAAAGTGGCCACCCTATCAGGTACAAAGGTGAGGATTAAGATGAGGAGAGAAGCTTTATCGGTACATAAAAGTAAATGCAGATATCTTTTGGTAAGGAGAAGTAAATAATGGAAACTTTTGGTACGATGTGCACCATGAGGGGGGTAACATCAAGATAAGAGAGGCTTGGAAGGATCAAGGCAAAAAAACTTTATGGGGGGAGAATCAATTTATAGAGAGGCAAAAAAAGAGAAAAAAAGGACAAGATACAAAAAATCGGTATTGTCACAAAAATTGGGGGGGGGGGGGGGGGGGGGGAGAATGGAGACATTTTATCTAGGAGGGGTGTGAGAATTGGAGGTAAGCATCTTCCTGATATTGGGCGCATTTAGCCAACAAATAAGGGGTTTGAGGAGGTGGGATAGTTCTCGCGTGGTGCTAAGTTGAAGAGTGAGAGGCTTGATCGAGGCAGGAGAGAGATTAAGGTTGCGTGTAAAGGGTGAAAAGAGAATTTTTACTCCAAAAGGGGGTCTTTTGATTTGAGTTTCTTCATAAGGAGAGAGTTTGTGTCATTGTAGAAAATAAGGGAGAAACAGTTATGGAGAAGATCTTGTGGGTAGCCCCTTGCTCTAAGTCTATGGAAAAAATGGGCACGAATTGTAAGTAACCCATCCAAGGAGCTCTCTTTAATGACATATCTTTCCAGTTCCAAAATGATAAAAGTGAATTTTTTGTGGTGGGGGCCAAGATTGCCAAGGAATGTAGTTGTAGGAGTTAAGACTTTTTTGAAATCAGTGAGAATCGAATCCTTGAATGAGAAAAGGAGGGCCCTTTGAAGAAATGAATGTCAAGGATGGAAGCTTCTATGGAAGAAAGGACTGGAGAAATTTTGATATGGTTCTGGAGTGGTGACCTGTAAAGCTTGAGGATTTTTTCAAGATCAATAAAGAAACCTTGCCAAATGCCAAAGGCATCGTTGATGTATTTTTTAAATAGGGGAGAGAGGGATGGCAAGCACTACAAGAGGCTCTTCACATTAGCGACGCTCACACAGCGACGCTCAAAAAAAAAATTCCCGGCGTCGCTATGAGCGTCGCTATAAGCGTCGCTATGAGCGTCGCAAATTTACAAAGAAATTTGCGACGCTCATAGCGACGCTCATAGCGACGCCAGCTGGGGTAAAAAAAATAACCGAGCGCGCCCAAAAACTCAGATCTCAGATCTGAGTTTTTCGGCGCCCTCAAGCAAAGAGCAGGTAACGCTCTCCCTCACACTCTCTCTCTCTCTCTCTCTCTCTCTCTCTCTCTCTCTCTTTTTCTTTTACACACACACACACACACACACACACACACACACACACACACGAGGAGAGGAAGGAGAGCCAGGTATGCTCCTTCCCTCTCCTCATTCTCATGTTCCCTTCCCCTCTTTCTCTCTCCCTCGCTCTCTCTCTCTCACACACACACATACACACACACATATAGTGTTTTTGAGAGAGAGAGAGAGAGAGAGAGAGAGAGAGAGAGCGAGAGAGAGTGCAAAAACGCACACACATACATAAACAAAGAATGCACACACACATTGAGAGAGAAAAAGAGAGAGAGAGCATGCATAAACAAAAAACGCACGCATTGAGAGAGGAAAAGAGAGAGAGAACATGCATAAACAAAAAACGCACACATTGAGAGAGGAAAAGAGAAAGAAAACATGCATACGATCCAAAAAAACGCACACACATTGAGAGAGAAAGAAAGAGAAACTAAGGGAGCGTCGTAGGAAACTAATTAAAATTAAAAGACCTAAAGATCTAGCCAACGAGGAGTTGAACTGAAGACCTATTATTCAAGAGAGAAATGGCATAATCAATCTATCATACTTGGCATGGGTGATAGAAAGGTTATACCATTTATCTCTTTTTATTGGCACACACATCCACACACGCGCACACACACAGGAAGAAGAGAGTTATAACGTCGTAGGAAACTATCTTAAAAGACGTTAAAGATTAGGTTATATGTAGACTTACATTAAATTAGATTTAGGTTTATTTTTAACTAGATTTACGTTTATTTAAGCTAGATTTAGATTTATGTTATATTAGATTAGATGCGGGTCTCCATAGACTGCGATGCCTGCATGAAGCGGGTGAAGAAAGCCCTCAATGGAATATAGGGTATTGCTGCCTTCACTCATAGTGGGCTCCGTCGATCCAAAAGTACTAGTGAAATGTCTTCAGAAGATAGGGAAGAAGGTGGATCTTCAGGGCGGCAAGAGTCACTACATCCCCGACACAATGACCATCTAGACAACCTCTAGTCATTAGACTTACGTTAAATTAGATTTAGCTTTATTTTTAGTTAGATTTACGTTTATTTAGATTTACGCTTATTTACGTTAGATCGAGTCCACGCAAGAATTACTTACGGTTTAGGGTTTAGAGTTAGACGAACAGTGAAAAGATCTACTGTGAAAAGATGTTAAGATGAAGTGAAGTGCTACAGCTAGAGAAGAGGCAAAGGGATTTTGTCCACTACATGCAGTATCATGTAGACGTGGGTGTCTAGATTTCTTGTACCCACAAATATAGGTATTGACCAATAAAGACGAGATTATAACCCGGTGGTTCTGATCTCCGTGCACCTCTAGACCGAGGTGTGCGGGGATTGGACATGACTAGAGAATGTGAGGTAAAGAGAGAGAGAGAGAGAGAGAGAGATAAGACGAAGAATGCCAATAGAATATTAAATTTGTTGTCTAGGTTATAAGTTTTTTATCCTCATTATGAGTAGCGACGAGGATGTGGGACCGTCCAACCGAAACACCTATCTCTCAACGAGGGTCTTATGTCCTTGTAATCAATGCAAGCATGCTGTGCGACGGACAAGACGTGTTTCTTTGCAGCACGTTCGTGAATTTGGCGAGTTCGATCCATCTATTATAGATCGAGTTGTTGCCAATTATAACTCGTCGGACTCTGACGCTGGCCAACAAGCAGCAATCTTGCAACCCAATAGACGTATTCGCAGGCGCTTTGGTCAAGCAGCATATGTGAGGCCACAAGATGTAGCCTCTGACAGCTCGGGGGATGATCATGCAGAGCACATTCCCAACGAGGCAATGTTTGAGCCCGAGATTGATGAAATGATCGAGACGATCATGGATTCAGAAAGGCTTATCTATGATGATATGAAAAGTGAAGCCGATACATCATTGTATAATGGAGCACGTATGTCTAGATTGAAAGCACTCCTGGTTCTTCTCAACATGCAGGCAAAGTTTGGATGGAGTGACACTAGCGTCACAGCGCTTTTCAGGTGATCTATTACAATTAGTTTACTTTAATAGAACTCATGGTGTATAATGATCTGATAGATTTTTACACGACTGTATCATATTTTTATGTTGTGTAGATTGCTGAAAGAGCACATTCTACCAGCTGACAATGTGATGCCAGATTCCCGAGATGAAGCAAGAAAGATTTTGCGAAACTTGGGGATGGATTACAATTCTATCCACGCTTGTCCTAATGACTGCATTCTTTTCAGAGGGGAATACACAGACATGGAGAAGTGTCCGAAATGTGATTCCGAAAGATATCGAGTAGATCTCCACGGGACAAAAATTCCACAAAAGGTTTTGCGACATTTTCCTTTGCTTCCTCGCATCAAGCATTTCTTCGAATGTAAGTCCATGGCCGCCCTAGCATCATGGCATGAGGAGAATAAATCTTCGGATGGTGTGCTACGAATTCCTGCAGATTGCGCAGCCTGGAAACATATAGATGGAACATGGTCGGATTTTGCCAGGGAAGCTCGAAATTTGCGCTTAGGCCTGGCTATGGATGGCGTAAATCCATTTGGTCAAAGATCAACATCTTACAGTGTATGGCCCGTTGTCATCGTCAACTACAACATTCCCCCGTGGTTGACTACGAAGAAGGGGCACCTATGGCTAAGCTTGATTGTGCCAGGGCGATATAAAGTGGGGAATATGGATGTGTATCTTCGTCCACTATTGGAAGAGCTACAACAATTGTGGATTGGCATAGAGGTGGTGGATATGAGCCGACACACAGGACGACGGAATGCTTTGATCAGAGGTATTCTAATGTGGACCATGCATGACTATCCCGGGCTAACAGAATGCTCAGGTGATCTATTGACACTCCTCTCTCAGACACTGTAAATCTTGTTTTTCCCCATAGTTGATCTATTATCATGTGTATACATGCAGGGCTTCAAACAAGCGGATACAGAGCATGTGTCACATGTGGACCTAGACTGAATGCACGTAGGGCACCCTCACTGAAGAAGCAAATCTACGAAGGTCATCAAGCGTATCTTCCGGAGAATCATGTGTTACGTGACGGCTTTTTGGGAAGAGAGCCACCAAGGATGTCTGCACAAGCATGGTTAGAGCAGAAGGAGATGTGCGATGACGGATTGCCTCCAGGGATGAAGAGACTATCTCTATGGTACGAGTTACCATACTGGCCTCGACTCGTGATCAATCACTTGCTCGATCCAATGCACATATTCAAGAATGTGGGTAATCTACTATGGGACCATTTGACCGGCAAGAAAGATACTTTGGGAGCCAGAGTTGACCTTAGAAATGTGGATCGTATGGAGCAATATTGGCCGCAAACAGCGTTTGATGGATCGATAAAACTTCCTAAAGCACCATGGATTTTCACAGGAGCCCAAGAACGCAAAGTAAAAGAGGCCATTCGATCTTTGCGGACCCCCACTGGCGTAATGCACTCGCTCCGAACGTGTTTTACTAAAGAAGGAAAGCTTACCGGTTTGAAGTCACACGATTGGCATAAAATGTGTCAGGTACGTTCATAGTGGACTTTAATATCATTGCATAAAATGTGGACTTTAATATCATTGCTGCACATACTTTACAGTTTATTTTACCGGTTGCCATTGAGGGATGTTTGTCTCTCGACATCCGTAACACAATCTACAAACTTGCAAAGCTGGTGCAATGGATCTCACAAAAGGAGATCGACGTAGACTCCATACCATTCGCCAAACTAAATGCTGCGGAGCTTGTGTGCATGTTTGAGAAACATTTTCCTACTACAATGCTAACCATTCAGGTGCATCTTCTTATTCACATAGTTGATGAGGTGGAAATAGCTGGCACAGTTCATTCCAGATGGATGTTCTTCTTAGAGCGTTTCATGAAAACGCTTAAGGGATATGTGCGTCAAAAGGCACGTCCGGAGGGTAGCATGGCAGAAGGTTGGTTGGTATCAGAGTCCCTAGTGTACATTGGAGAGTGGCTAGACGGATTTGATAAATCCCGGGACACGCTATGGCGAACCATAGATGATGAGCGCATATCTGGGATTGTCATGTGCAATCTCGGTGTTGAGAAGAAGATGACGGAAGATCTAGAGGCTAAAATCAACCGATTTTGCATGCTTCACAATCCAGTGATGCAAAAGTGGATTTCACAATATGAGGATGCAAAGCAAGAGCGACAAAGGGCACGAATCGAGTGGAGACGGGGAAGACGACCACCGATGCACTATCCAGCGGTTCTGGAGAGCCTACCAACCTTCATGAGCTTAAGATGGTTGCACAACCAATTGAAAAGCGCACAACAATGCGGTGACGAAGTGACTGAAGAAGAGTGGGAGTACTCTCGGGGTTGCGCGACCAAGGTAAGTTTGCAATGTACGACTAGCAAGTGACTTTATTTATAAACGTTTGAACGGCCACTCATAATCTTTGTTCGTTGTAGTATAAGTCATACACAGCAGCATGGTGTAAAGGTCGACATTTTAGGGTGGAACGAATCGACAAAAAGCGTTTTACTCAAGATTGTGGAATCATGGCAAAATTTGAACAGTCTAGTCGACGACGTTCCTCTGATGCAGATCCCGTGGTGGCGGAACTCACTTACTTCGGCACGCTGCAAGAGATTTTGAGGATCGATTACAGAGGATTTTTTGTCGACTTGTTCGACGTGCAATGGTTCAAGATAATCATGGAGGGTCGAAACGCTACTGTGCGTAGAGGAGAGTCTGGTTTTCTTGAGGTGGATTCTACTAAGAAATGGACTGACCTAAGAGACACTTTCGTACTACCCGAGCATTGTGAACAAGTAAGTATATAAATAGTTAACATCCCCCTTTTACAAGTTATGTGCTTGAAAGCTCTCATGTAAGTTATGTGGCTCTGGCAGGTAGTATTTCATCCTACAAAGTCTACATCAAACTGGTGGTACGTCATAGAGTTAGCCCCTCGTAGTGCAAGGACGTATGAAGGCTACCATGTGCCAATCACAACGACATCAATGGAGGAGATCAGAGAAGATGCTCAATCAGAAGCCGCTGCGGTGGTGCCAGACGAGCATCAAGATGCTACTACTCTATATGGGGTGCATGCAGAGGAGCTACAAAATGAAACAGAGGATATGTGTTTAAACGGAGAGCTCTATATAGATATAGGAAGTTATGCTGAGTTATGCGAGGATGAGAGAGAGATCTCTTAAAGCCACAAATATTGTATTTGAACAATTTTGCTCCGTGCTGTAAAAGCTCTAGCTCTCTAAGTAGCTTCCATGGTGTGTAACGCTCTTTTCTACTCGCGCTCACATCTTTTGATTGAAAATTCTGAGTTTTCGACTTGCCTCTTCTACCACTCGATTCATTGCGTCATTGTATTTATATGCGTCATTACGTCATTGTATTTAATGGTCTTTGCGTCATTGTCTACTCTATTCATTCAATATTAAGTTTAAATATTCGTGTGTTTAATGCAGGTATGGATGATGAGGAGTTTCTTTCTTCTTTGTCACCGCAGCAGAGACAGTGGTACGTGGAGCGTCATCGCTCTGGCGCATCATCGCGCGTTCCTACACCATCCGCATCTCCCTCTCTTTCGGAGCATTCGGCGCGCTCCGAAGCTTCGGCGTCGACGAGACGAGCGTCACACTCGTCTAGACACCGGCGCTCTAGTGGTGGCGGTGGCGGTTGTTGTGGGGATTCCGCCACCGATGCCTCCACACCGCCTCGTGTTCGACGAGGCTCTTTACCCTCCCCTTCTTTGCCCGCCCCCACACCAGCCACAGCATCGCCGTCTACGCCAGGTTTTGCACGGCTGACTGTTCCTAGAAGCTACACACCTCTACCTACTCCGCCAGGAGCCACCCCACTCGACACTCCTCGCTTCGGGGCCCAGACGCCGGTGGAGACACCTGACGTCCGTACCCCCATCGACACGCCGCTAGAGACCCCTGCCGGGACACCCAGGTTCACGCGTCACCGGCCAGAGGGCTTGCCTTACTCCGTCGACATCAGCGGCGGCATCATCATGGATGATGACGGCAAGAAGGTGATCTCGCGCATGCGTGGTCTTTGCTCTCAGCTGTTTAGACACTATATACTAAACAAATGGAGTGAAGTACCAAGTGATTTAAAAAACAGAGTCATCAGCATACTTCATGATGAGTTTCCCGTTCCAACACGGGATCAGCGCTTCAATGAAGACCTGATGAAGATTCGAATGCGCGAATACTGCAAACACAAGCGTTCCGAAGTGCAAAAAGCAATCAAGAATGGGTGGAATAGGCCAGATTGGCTGGCCAAAGAAGATTGGAAGAATGCGAAGAAAGCAGCGCGCGCGAATCCCGACAAGTGGAAGCAACAAAAGGATGCAGCCAGAGCGCGAGTAGAGGCAGGGAGCTCGCACCACTTGGGGAGCGGTGGATGGGCATCATTTGAGGCCGATTTTGTAAGTCTTTTCACATTGCTCTTTATGCATGTTCGATAGTTTAGGGTTTATGAGTTTTTTAGTTCTAACATAATGAAATCTTTGTATGTTTTGACAGTGGTCGATGACAGGACGTGATCCCACACCGTACGAGCGCGAGTACGCAGGCAGGAAGGGCTTAAACGCCCTGATGGACATTCTCAGTTTTCGCGGCGGCATGGTTAGTATTAGGGTTTACTCTTTTTTATTTTTTGTATTGTTTTATAAATGTCGTTATATGTTTATACTTACTGAAAACTGTCTTATTGTCTTTTTTTGCAGAATCCGACAGATACGCCGCTTGGACGCGATGAGACGTCTGATTAGACGACGTCAGTTTAGCCGTAGCTAGATAGCATTAGTTTAGGGTTTCTCATAGCTTATGTATCATGAGACGGATTTTATACGTCTTTTTGAACCATGTATATTATTACATTTGTCACCGCAATTCCTTTTGCCAATCAATTCTTTATGCCTATGATGTTGTACAATTGTCATTATTACATTTGCCAATCAATTCAGTTTGTCTATGATGTGTACAATTGTCAATTTTGCAAACAATGCGTCTTGTGGGTGACTATTTTGGGTCTATTATTTACCTTTGCACTTTTTTTAAAAAGTGAATCAAGTACAATATGGTTGATGGGTGGCAGGGCATTCAATGCCCTGTCACCAAAAAAATATTCTCTCAGGCGTCGCTATAAGCGTCGCTATTTATGGCTCTGTAGCGTCGCTATATGCGTCGCTATACTCTTCTGTGAGAGCGTCGCTATAAGCGTCGCTATAGGCGTCGCTATGAGCGTCGCTATATAGCGACGCCTATAGCGATGCCTATAGCGACGGCTATAGCGACGCATATAGCGACGCTCTCGTAGCGACGCTTTTAGCGACGGTTATAGCGACGCCGGGGGTTATAAAAACCCAGTGTATTTCCGTCGCTAAGAGCGTCACAAGAGCACATAACCTCTTGTAGTGAAGGAAGATTGATACTATCCTCTAAGTGACAAAGAAATAGGCAGGCATAAACGATAGCAAAATTAGACCCCATGGGAGTGCCTTTGTTTTGTTGCCAATAGTTTCCCTGGAAAGAGATGTAATGGTGGCAAAGAGAGGATGATGCTCCTTTTGGGTAAGTAATACTTGTGCTAGATAGAGTCAAAGAGGGCAAGCAAACCTTGTTGAATGGGGATGCTAGAATATAATGATTCAACATTAAACGTGAACAAAAGGACATTAGAAGGAAGGAAAAGAGAGGAGATATCCTTGATGAGTGAAAAAGAGTTCTTAAGGTGTTGTCTCTTTGTGACAAGGATAAGGAGAATTTTTTGCCAATATTGGTGTGCATCATTGAAGGTTTCCAAACAATGGGAGTGCACAGCAAAGTGATGGAGTTGGAGCCCGACATCGAGGGTTTGCATGAAATTTTATGGATCGACAGCTAGATCACCATGTAGTGAATGCCAATGTAGTAGAATTTGGGAAAAAATTGGGTTTGCTTACAAATTCTTTGGGATGAAATGTTCAGAGTTTTGAGCACTTTGGAGGTTTGTCGCTTGAGCAGCTACCACGTGGCGGGTCCGATAAGTCCCACATGTAATGAAAAAGAGTCTAAGGTATATAGGATGGCGCATTGATTCTCCCAAGGCATCAAAAAGGAGGCGTGAGCTCCTTGAACTCCCCCACCAATGGAGTTAGGCCAGTGGTGGCGCTATGCACGCTGCTCACGACGTCGTTAGGGGTTTTTGTTGTCGACAAAGGGTGGTGTGTTTTTGGCTGTCGGCGCGCTATCAGATGGCGTGGTCATGAAGTTGATGATGTGGCACTGGCAACAGGCAGTAGTTCTCATTGCACCCATCAACGGACAATTCTTTTAATAGTAAGGGGGTCCCATGGCATTGTCATGCCGCCCTCCCATATAGCTTGAGGGACAAGCATGCCGAATTAGAAGGCGGGCCACATGCACACATGCAAAGGAAACCGAGAATAGGAAAGGAGGCTCAAGTAAATAAGGAGGCCTCACACGCCCTACAGGAGGCTGGCTTTTTGACATTTTTGGGGAGCTCGTTTGGAAAAAGGAGAGCTCAACGGTTGAGCTTTCAATAACATTTTTGGCAATCTCTTAAAAAAGGAAGTTTGGTGCCAACAAGGGTGCCATCAATAGGTTTTTCCTTGACCTCTCAACAACGAGGACCACACGGAGGTGAAGCCAGAGGTTGCTCAATTGTTTTTGCGCTCATCATAATTATTCCGACAGAACCTTTGTAGCAGGTTTCATGGTTGTTGTACATGATGTTCTTTGCCACAATTGAAGCAAACCGTATCAGAACTTGTCACCATTTCTTCCCCCTTCTTCTCTTCACTCTGTTCTAACCTTCTGGTGCGTGTGTTTGAGGTGTGAGTGCCTCCCCGGGCCTGTGTGTGAGACAGAGAAAGAGGGAGTGGTGTGTGTTGTAGCATAGTCATAAACGGGAAAAAATCGATGTGGTATGTTGTCAGCTGTGCAAGTTTTGAAGGTGAACTTTAGTGGATTGGGGTGCAATGATTATTCTGGGCTATAGAGAGGCGGATTGTTTGTGTGCCGAGTGTATTCCCCTTTCCCCCTATCCATCTTCTGGTGTCCCCATGGAGGAGCATGTTGATGCTCCAATTTGAAGTTGTAAGCAGAATTTGAAGACAGCAAAGATGATGGATCCGAGTTTCCGCCCCATATTTATAGGTGTTGAAGACCCTGAATATTGGTTAGGAAATTTTGATGGATGCGGAAAGCTGCAAACGGTGCCGTTGTAGATGCACGGACGAGCAAACGTTGGTTCGACGATTTGAAGTGTGATGATTGAAGTTCATGGAAGCAACTACAAAGCCAATTTCTAAAGCGTTTATAAAGGTGGTTACTCCGGAAGAGACTGGTGCAAAGCACAAGGCAGTATGCCAAGGCTTAAGTAAGGATTTTTTAGTTTTTTTGTGAGAATACTGAAGCATGGTAGAAGGAGTTAGAGGTTGCTACTCGGTCAAAGGCAACCAGTACTTGAAGTGTTTGGAGTGCTTGCATCCAAAGATCAGAGAAAAGGTCGAATACAATGCTGATACTTCTAATGATACAGTGTGTTTGGCCAAGGTGAAGAACAAAAAGGTGAAGCCTTGTTAAACCTTGCAATCTATATGCCTTCTGTGGCGGAAGTGGAGTGTTCTATGGTTCAACCAGAGGCGCTGCCAATTGTTCAAAGTACAAAACCTTTTGAGTTAAGGTCTATGGTCAATTTTTCTCCTTGGAGGTTTCCAATTTACATGTGCTGATGATGAGTGAGCTTGTCAACGAGGATGAGCCTCTTGTCAAAGAGAATGTGTTTGCAAAAGAGATAGTCAATGTCAAGATCCATGAGCAGCATGAGTAGGTAAAGCTTGTTTTCTTAAAGAAAGTGCAGAATGTGGTAGCAGAGTGCAATCATGTTGCAGATGCCAAGAGCTTGGAGGGAGGTGAAGAAAGTGCGCAAAGCCTAGATGATGGTCAGGCTTTGTGGAGCAGTAGAAGGATGAGGGTGTTGATACAAAGTCGGCATGTAGTGGTGATGAAGATGAAGATACAAGCTTGAGTCTTTGGGAAGCAAGTAAGAGGATAGAATGGATGAGTTCACATCTTATGGCAAGGAGACTGAGTCTGATGAGCGGGTGCTAATAAAGGTTTGATCACTTCGATTGGTGTGCCATTTGAGGTTTTTTGAGCCTCGCAAGGGTTTGTATGTGTTTTATGCAGCAAGTGGAGGCCATGGGAAGCTACAGATTTTCAATCGGGAATTGAGTCAGTTAGATATTGAAGTTTGAAGTGGGTGGCAATTGTCAACGAAGTGGTATCTGATGTTTTTTGCCAATATTAGTGCACATCGTTCAAGGTTTTCGAACCATGGGAGTGCAGAGCAAAGCGATGGAGTTGGAGCCCACGACACCAGGGGTTTCAATGAAATTTTACGGATAGGCAGGTAGATCACCATGCAACAAATTCCAATGCATTAGAATTTGGGATAAAAATCGGTTTTTTTACAAATTCTTTGGGGTGAAATGTTGAGAGTTTTGAGCACTTTGAAGGTCTACCTGTTAGGAAATAAGACGTAGCTAAACTTGATTTTTGAGTAGATTACTTAATGGAGAGAGATAGATTTCACACACAAGAGATTATAGAGTAGAGAGAGAGAGAGAGAGTACACACGATATACATGGTTCACCCAATGTGGGCTACGTCCACGGGAAAGCAGCCACTCAATGGCTTTAGTACTTCAAAACAAGAAGTAGTTTACAAAGGGATTATACCCTTAATGGAGCTCCCGCCTTGCTTCACTCTCACCACCTCACACTCACCTTGTTGCATCAACTTCACACTCTGAAATGTGTGTAGAAATGGCCTCCTTTTATAGGCCAAAAGGGCTGCCCTCTCTTATGAGAGACAGCCATGTGTAGCCGCCCTTGTGCGAATAAGTCCAAATCGGACCCTCGAATCCGCCCATGTGTGGCCGCCCTTGAGAAGACAAGTCCGCTTTTGAATTCGGCCACCGGCTATTGAATTCGGCCACCGGCCATCAGCCATTGACTACCGACCACCGGCCAACCGACCGGTTGTTTTCCGACCACTTTCCGGCCGCCGACCGGCCATAATATTCCGGTGAAAAAGAATATTCCGGCGAAATAAAAAGTCTCGGGGGCCTCCGCCCCCGAGGCCTTTAAAGTTGCCCCTGATTCTTGTCCGTGAAAATTTTGGTTTTCGGTGAGTGATTTTCCTTCACGCACGATGGCTTCTCCTCATAATGGGGGCCTTACAAATGTGCGCTTTTACCACAGAAAATTACAAGGGTAAATCAGGCTCCATACTTAACAATCTCCCACTTGGAGACTGATCTCCAAACCAAACCTGTGACTGCTTTCCATTCTGGCTTCTTATCCTTGAATGCCGATTGAAGATTAGCAAAAGCTCAACTTCTCCTTGTTGACCACCTTTGTAAACATGTCTGCAGGATTTTCACTTGTATGCACCTTTCCTAGCTTTAGTTGTCCCTGTTCCAAAAGAGTGCGTATGAAGTGATATCTCACCTCAATGTGCTTTGTCCTTGAATGAAAGGCTGAGTTCTTCGCAAGATGGATAGCGCTTTGGCTATCACTGTACAAGACACAATTGTCTTGTTTGAATCCAAGCTCTTCTAAGAATCTGTGAAGCCACATAATTTCTTTGCTTGCCTCCGTCTTTGCTACATACTCTGATTCCGTGGTAGAAAGTGAAACCACTTTCTGCAACTTTGAAGCCCAGCTTACTGCTGTGCCTCCAACCATGAACACATAGCCAGTAGTGCTCCTTCGAGTATCTTTGTCACCTGCCATATCTGCATCAGCATACCCTTCTAGAAAAATATCAGTTCCTCCAAAATACAAAGCATTTGTTGTTGTCCCTTTTAGATACCTAAGTATCCACTTCACAGCTTGCCAATGCTCTTTACCTGGGTTGTCCATGAACCTACTCACAACTCCCATTGCATGTGCAATGTCTGGCCTTGTCCAGACCATAGCATACATTAGAGAACCTACCGCTGCAGCATATGGAACTTTAGACATATAGGCTATCTCCTCTTGTGTCTTTGGACACATATCCTTCGTTAGTTTAAAATGACCAGCCAAAGGTGTAGAAACTGGTTTTTCATTTTGCATTGCAAACCTTTCTAGTACCTTCTTGATGTAATCTTCTTGAAATAGCTTTATTGTCTTCTTCGTCCTGTCCCTTGATATTTTCATACCAAGTATCCTCTTTGCAGCACCTAAATCTTTCATTGAAAAAGATTTGGACAGCTCCTCTTTTAGGTCTTTGATGTCCTGCATGTTAGCACTTACAATCAACATGTCATCAACATACAACATTAGGATGATGAATTTCCCATCTCCCAAATTCTTCGTGTAGACGCAGTGATCCGAGTTGCATCTTGTGAATCCATGATCCAACATCCATCGATCAAACTTCAAGTACCATTGTCTTGATGCTTGCTTTAAACCATACAAGCTCTTCTTTAATCTGCAAACCATTTTCTCCTTACCTTTTACTTCATACCCCTTTGGTTGAAGCATGTAGATTTCCTCCTCTAAGTCACCGTGAGGGAATGCCGTATTTACATCCATTTGCTCAAGATTTAGATCATGAGCAGCCACAAGGCTTAAGACAAGCCTAATTGAGTTCATTTTTACAACATGAGAAAATATTTCATTGAAGTCAATACCTTTCTTTTGAGAAAAACCTTTTACCACAAGCCTAGACTTGTACCTTTTTTTCCCACCTTCTTCTTCCTTTAGCTTGTACACCCATTTGTTTTGAAGTGCCCGCTTACCTTTAGGCAACTCAACCAACTCCCATGTTTGGTTGTGATGTAGTGAGTCCATCTCCACTTGCATGCTCTTCGTCCATTCTTCTTTGGATTCATGTTGCATAGCTTCTTCATATGATTTCGGCTCTCCAGAATCTGAGGTCAAGAGATGGTTGAAGGAAGGAACAAACCTTTCTGGAGGTCTACTTGCTCTTGTAGATCTTCGGGGAATAGGTTGAGGCTCCTCATTTGGTTGACGTTGTTGCACATTGTCACCGTTTGCAGTCCTTGAGTCTTCACCGTCCTCAAGCTCCATGTACTCATCACCTGTTTCTTTTGTTTGTTTTCTTTCCAAGTAATCTTTGTACATATTTTTTTCGTTAAAAATTACATCCCTACTCCTTAAGATTTTACCATCTTCAGGATTCCATAGGCGATACCCAAAGTCTCCTTCTCCATAGCCAATGAAGAAACACTTTTTGGACTTTGCATCTAACTTTGATCTTAGGCTTCTATCTATGTGCATGAAAGCCTCACACCCAAACACTTTGAGAAATGCATAATTCACCGGTTTACCTGTCCGTGCCTCTTCTGGAACTCCCCCATCCAATGCCGTTGAGGGTGACCGATTGATTAAGTACACAGACGTACTTACAACTTCCGCCCAAAGCTCAAGCGGTAGGCCTGCATGTAGCCGCATGCTTCGTGCTCGTTCCATGATTGTCATGTTCATCCTTTCCGAAATCCCATTTTGTTGAGGTGTCCTTGGGGTTGTCCTTTGCCTCCGAATGCCATTGCTAGCACAAAATCTTTCAAAAGCTTGGCTGCAATATTCGCCTCCATTGTCGGATTTGAGGCATTTAACCTTGGTACCTGTTTCATTCTCCGCAAAGGCTTTCCACCTTTGAAATATGGAAAATACATCGGATTTATTCTTCATGACATAAACCCATGTTTTTCTAGTCGCATCGTCTATGAATGTTACATAGTACAATGAGCCACCAAGTGATGGTGTACTTGCAGGACCCCAAACATCAGAATGAACCAACTCAAGTTTTTTATTTTTTCTTTCATTTCCTGATTTTTGAAATTTTACCCTCTTTTGTTTACCATAAACACAATCTTCACAGAACTCTAAGTCCACTTCTTTCAAACCTGGTAGAAGCTTCTTTGTTTGAAGGATTTGCATTTCTTTGGTACTCATATGCCCAAGTCGGTAGTGCTACACCACACTCTCAACTTCTGTAGTTACTGCACAAGCTGAAGGTTGCATGCTAACAGTACACAAGTAAAGTGTACCGACTTTTTCACCCTTGGCAACCACCAAATAGTGCTACACCACACTCTCAGCTTCTGTAGTTACTGCACAAGCTGAAGGTTGCATGCTAACAGTACACAAGTAAAGTGTACCGACTTTTTCACCCTTGGCAACCACCAAAGATCCCTTTGAGATCTTCCACCGTTTGTTTCCGAATGCAATGTTGTGACCTTCATCGTCCAATTGTCCTGTAGAGATCAAATTTTTGCGAAGAGAAGGAACATGCCTAACATCTTTAAGCTTCCATTCATTTCCGTTAGCAGTTTTGACAGAAAATGTACCTTTGCCGACAATCTCACAAGCTTCATCGTCTCCCAAGTATACATACCCAAAATTACCTTTGGTGTAGTCTTGGAAATGTTGCTTGTGTGGTGTCGCATGGAATGAAGCCCCAGAATCTACTATCTAGGAATTAGACACATTGTCTAATGAGAGAATTAGAGCATCTTGCTCTACTTTACCTGCCACATTGGCCTCCGATGTTGGCTTGTTGTCTTGAGACTCTGTTTCCTTCTTCTTCTTGGACCAGCAATCCTTCTTGACGTGGCCCTTCTTGCCGCAGTTCCAACATTCAAGAACTGACTTTGTCCGTGACTTGCTCCGCCTTGAGCGATCACGACCCTTTTGGTTTTTGAACCTCTCCTTAGGCCTTCCTCTTGTTTCCACTGATAGTGCTGCACTTGATGATTCTCCTGTGCTTCTCCTTCGCATTTCCTCGCTTAGGAGAACACCCACAACATCATCAAACTTAAGAGTACTTGTGCCAGAGATAGAATTACTTACAGCCATCACAAGGCTGTCCCAACTATCCGGTAGAGATGATAGTATAAGGAGAGCTCGCACTTCGTCATCGAAATTGATTTTCACTGATTGAAGTTGACTTACGTTTGTGTTAAAGTCATTTAGGTGTTCTGCAACTGAACCATTCTCTGCCATCTTTAGATTGAACAAGCGCTTCATAAGAAATACCTTATTGGATGCCGATGGTTTCTCGTAGAAGTCGTCAAGTGACTTCATCAAGTCCTCCGTGGTCTTCATCTCCGAAACATTGAAGGCCACCGTTGACGCCAAGCTTAACCGGATTGTTCCCAGTGCCTTTCGATCAAGGACAATCCATGCTTCATCTGCCATTGTTGCGGGCTTCTTCGCAAGACCGCCTAGTGGCAAATAGAGGTCCTTCTGGTAGAGATAGTCTTCAATCTGCATCTTCCAATGTTGGTAGTTTTTGCCGTTGAACTTCTCAATCTTGAGCTTCCCTTCCTCCGCCATAACTCCCACTCAATTCAAGGAAATCTTTCCTTGAGATAATTTAGCTACAAGCAAACCTTGCTCTGATACCAGTTGTTAGGAAATAAGACGTAGCTAAACTTGATTTTTGAGTAGATTACTTAATGGAGAGAGATAGATTTCACACACAAGAGATTATAGAGTAGAGAGAGAGAGAGAGAGTACACACGATATACGTGGTTCACCCAATGTGGGCTACGTCCACGGGAAAACAGCCACTGAATGGCTTTAGTACTTCAAAACAAGAAGTAGTTTACAAAGGGATTATACCCTTAATGGAGCTCCCGCCTTGCTTCACTCTCACCACCTCACACTCACCTTGTTGCATCAACTTCACACTCTGAAATGTGTGTAGAAATGGCCTCCTTTTATAGGCCAAAAGGGCTGCCCTCTCTTATGAGAGACAGCCATGTGTAGCCGCCCTTGTGCGAATAAGTCCAAATCCGACCCTCCAATCTGCCCATGTGTGGCCGCCCTTGAGAAGACAAGTCCGCTTTTGAATTCGGCCACCGTCCACCGGCCATTGACTTCCGACCACCGGCCATCAGCCATTGACTACCGGCCACCGGCCAACCGACCGGTTGTTTTCCGACCACTTTCCGGCCGCCGTCCGGCCATAATATTCCAGCGAAAAAGAATATTCCGGTGAAATAAAAAGTCTCGGGGGCCTTTAAAGTTGCCCCTGATTATTGTCCGTGAAAATTTTGGTTTCCGGTGAGTGATTTTACTTCACGCACGATGGCTTCTCCTCATTATGGGGGCCTTACAAATGTGCGCTTTTACCACAAAAAATTACAAGGGTAAATCAGGCTCCATACTTAACACTGCCGCTTGAGGAGCTACCAAGTGGCGGGTGCGATAAGTCCTACATGCGCAAAAATGAACAAGAGTCTAAGGTATATAGGATGGGGCATTGACCCTCCCAAGGCATCAAAAAGGTGGCGTAAGCTCCTTGAGCTCTCCCAACAATGGAGTCCAGCTAGTGGTGGCACTATGCGTGCTACTTGCAGTCATGGGCAACAGTGTTAGGCGTTTCTGTTGCCGACAGTGGGCGGTGTGGTTTTGGCTGTAGTCGCGCTATCAGATGGCGTGGTCATGATGTTGATGATGTGGAATTAGCAACAAGCGGGTGTTCTCATTGAACCCATCAACGGTCAATTATTTTAATAGTAAGGGGGGTCCCACGGCATTGTCACACAGGCGTAATAAGGGGGCCCTCCCATATCGCTTGAGGGACAAGCATGCCAAAATTAGAAGGCGGGCCACATGCACACATGCAGAGGGAGCTTAGAATAGGAAAGGAGACTCAAATAAATAAGGAGGCCTCACACACCCTACAGGGGGCCGGCTTTTTGGCAGTTTTGGGGAGCTTGTTTGGGAAAAGGAGAGCTAAATAATGGAGCTTTCAATAGGATTTGGGAAGCTCTTAAAGAAGGAAGTTTGGTGCCAACAAGGGTGCCATCTACATATTTTTCCTTGACCTCTCGGAGGTGAAGCCTGAGATTGCCCAATTTTTTTTTGAGCTCGTCTTTATCAAGCCGACGGAGCCTTTGTAGCAGGTTTCATAGTTTTTGTACATGATATTCTTTGCCACAATTAAAGCAAACCATATCAAAACTTGTTGCCATTTCTTCCCCCATTTCCCCTTCTTCTGTTTGATCTGTTCTAACCTTTTGGTGCCAGTGTTTGATATGTGCGTGCCTCCTCGGGCCTCTGTGTGTGAGAGAGAGAAAGAGAGAGTGGTGTGTGTTGCGGCAAGGTCATAAATGGGCAAAATTTGGTGTGGTGGTCTGCTGTCATTTGTGCAAGTTTTGAAGGTGAACTTAAGTGGATTGGGGTGCAATGATTATCCAGGGCTATAGAGAGGAAGATTGTTTGTGTGCCGGGTAAGTTCCCCTTTTCCCCCTATCCATCTTCTGGTGTCCCCACGGAGGAGCACACTGATGCTCCGATTTGAAGTTGAAAGCAGAATTTGAAGATAGCGAAGATGATGGATCCAAGTTTTGGCCCCATATTTACAGGTGTTGAAGACCCTTAAGATTGGTTGGCGGATTTTGAATTGTGGCTGCTATTGATGCATATGTTGACGGATGCAGAAAGCCTGCAAACGGTGCCGTGGTTGATGCACGGATGAACAAAGGTTGGTTCGATGATTTGAAGTGTGATGATCGAAGTTTGTGGCAAAAGCTGCATAGCCAATTTCTAAAGGTGGTTACTCCGAAAGAGGCTGGTACGGTACACCAAGGCGTAAGTAAGTTCAGTTTATTGTGAGAATTATGAAGCATGGTGGAAGCAGTTGGAGGTTGCTACTGGGTCAAAGGCAACCAGTACTTGAAGTTGTGAAATTTTTTGGAGTGCTTGCATCCAAAGATCAAAGCTGAAGAATAGAAACGTGAAGCAAAAGTTGGAGCTAGGATTGTTAAAGCTTGCAGATTATATGCCTTCTGTGGCAATAGCGGAGTGTTCTATGGTTCAACCAAAGGCGGTGCGTATTGTTCAAAGTACAAAACCTGTTGAGGTAAGGTCTATGGTCAATTTTTCTCCTTGGAACTTTTCAATTTGTAGAGTACATGTGCCCCTGGTGAGTGAGCTTGTCATGAGCCTCTTGTCGAAGAGAACGTGTGTGCAAAAGAGATAGCCGATGTCAATATCCAAGAGCAGCATGAGGAGTTCAAGCTTGGTTTTTTTAAGAAAGTGCATGATGTGGTAGCAGAGTGCAATCATGTTGCAAATGCCAAGAGCTTCGAGGGAGGTGAAGAAAGTGAGCAACGCCTAGATAATGATCAAAGCTGAACAATAGAAAGGTGAAGCAAAAGTTGGAGCTAGGATCGTTAAAGCTTGCAGATTATATGCCTTCTGTGGCAATAGCGGAGTGTTCTATGGTTCAACCAAAGGCGGTGCCAATTGTTCAAAGTACAAAACCTGTTGAGGTAAGGTCTATGGTCAATTTTTCTCCTTGGAACTTTCCAATTTGTAGAGTACATGTGCCCCTGGTGAGTGAGCTTGTCATGAGCCTCTTGTCGAAGAGAACGTGTGTGCAAAAGAGATAGCCGATGTCAATATCCAAGAGCAGCATGAGGAGTTCAAGCTTGTTTTTTTTAAGAAAGTGCATGATGTGGTAGCAGAGTGCAATCATGTTGCAAATGCCAAGAGCTTCGAGGGAGGTGAAGAAAGTGAGCAACGCCTAGATAATGTTCAACCTTTTGTGGAGTAGCAGGAGGATGAGTGTGTTGATACATAGTCGGCATGTAATGATGATGAAGATGAAGATACAAGCTTGAGTCTTTGGGAATCAAGCAAAGAGGATAGAATGGATGAGTTCACATCCTATGGCGAGGAGACCGAGTCTGATTAGCCGGTGCTAATAAAGGTAAAGCTGCCTAATTATGTGTCTAATGATATGGTGATTGCCAATGTTCAAGAAGAGCAAGCTGAAGTGGCAAAGATTGTCAAGGAGGATATGTTGTCAACGAGGGCATGCAATGCTATGTTGGTAACCATGTTGATGGGAGTTGTAGTGGCAAGTGCAATGGTAGTGCACATAGTTCGGAGCTATGCAAGACAATGTAAGGTTGCACTTATGGGTAGCCAAGTTGGCCTACCAAGTCAACAGGGGGTGATGATGAAACAAAAATCGAAGGGGTTGGGAATATTTCTAATGGTCATGATGTGATAAATGTTGACCAAAGAGAGGGGCAGTTAGAGGTGCCTATGGATTGCAATGATGATGCTATGGATACAGATCGTTTGGATAAGGTATGCTATGAAAGTGAGTCTAATTGGGGCTTTGATGATACCGAGGATGCTATGGATGAAGGTATGCAAGTTCTTGTGGATAAATCTTTGACCAGGATACATATGATGCGAGGGTTAGTCCCTCTATAGGTAAAGAGTCCTTTGGGTGAACAATGTGCTATGGGTATGCCGGTACAGACCAATGTGGGGGAATTCTTGGATCAACCATAGTACTTTTTGCACGAGGTTTCAAGCATGGAGGGCTCCACTTTCTGTGGCTAGGAGGGAGGGTATGATATGTCAAAGGCATTTTTTGTGATGGTGAGTTTGATGTTGCTTGGTATGGAGTGGATGCTTAATTGTCTATATATACATGCAGTGATAAAGATATGCTAGGGTCGGCTTATTTGGGTGATGGTCTATGTGATGGGGTGCATCACCATGGTATCCAATCGGAGTAAGTTCAGTTTAATGTGAGAATTATGTAGCATGGTGGAAGCAGTTGGAGGTTTCTACTGGGTCAAAGGCAACAAGTACTTGAAGTTGTCAAACTTTCTGGAGTGCTTGCATCCAAAGATCAAAGGTGAAGAACAGAAAGGTGAAGCAAAAGCTGGAGCTAGGATTGTTAAAGCTTGCAGATTACATGCCTTCTGTGGGAATAGCGGAGTGTTCTATGGTTCAACCAGAGGTGGTGCCAATTGTTCAAAGTACAAAACCTGTTGAGGTAAGGTCTATGGTCAATTTTGCACCTTGGAAGTTTCCAATTTGTAGAGTACATGTGCCGATGGTGAGTGAGCTTGTCGACTAGGATCAGCTTTTTGTCGAAGAGAACGTGTGTGCAAAAGAGATAGCCTATGTCAAGATCCAAGAGCAGCATGAGGAGTTCAAGCTTGTTTTCTTTAAGAAAGTGCATGATGTGGTAGCAGAGTGCAATCATGTTGCAAATGCCAAGAGCTTGGAGGGAGGTAAAGAAAGTGAGAAAATCCTAGATGATGGTAGGTCAACCTTTTGTGAAGTAGCAGGAGGATGAGGGTGTTGATACAGAGTCGGTTTGTAGTGATGATGAAGATGAAGATACAAGCTTGAGTCTTTGCGAAGCAAGTGAAAAGGATAGAATGGATGAGTTCACATCCTATGGCGAGGAGACCAAGTCTGATTAGCCGGTGCTAATAAAGGTAAAGCTGCCTAATTATGTGTCTAATGATATGGTGATTGCCAATGTTCAAGAAGAGCAAGCTGAAGTGGCAAAGATTGTCAAGGAGGATATGTTGTCAACGAGGGCATGCAGTGCTATGTTGGTAACCATGTTGATGGGAGTTGTAGAGGCAAGTGCTATGGTTGTGCACATGGTTCATAGCTATGCACTACAATGGAAGGTTGCACTTATGGGTATCCAAGTTGGCCTACCAAGTCAACAGGAGGGTGATGATGAAACAAAAACTGAAGGGGTTGGGAATATTTCTAATGCTCATGATGTGATGCATGCTGACCAGAGAGAGGGGCAGTTAGAGGTGCCTATGGATTGCAATGATGATGCTATGGATACATACCTTTTGGATAAGGTATGCTGTGAAAATGAGTCTAACTAGGGCTTTGATGATACCGAGGATGCTATGGATGAAGGTTTGCAAGTTTTTGTGGATAAAGCTTTGACCAAGATACATATGATGCGAAAGTTAGTCCCTCTATAGGTAAAGACTCCTTTGGGTGAACAATGTGCTATGGGTATGCCGGTACAGACCAATGTGGAGGAATTCTTGGATCAACCACAGTGCTTTTTGGACGAGGTTTCAAGCATGGAGGGCTCCATTTTCTGTGGCTGGGAGGGAGGGTATGATATGTCAGAGGCATTTTTTGTGATGGTGAGTTTGATGCTGCTTGGTATGGAGTGGATGCTTGTTTGTTGATAGATACATGAAGTGATGAAGATATGCTAGGGTCAGCTTATTTGGGTGATGGTCTATGTGGTGGGATGCATCACCATGGTATGCAGTCGGAGTAAGTTCAGTTTATTGTGAGAATTCTGAAGCACGGTGTAAGCAGTTGGAGGTTACTACTGGGTCAAAGGCAACCAATACTTGAAGTTGTCGAATTTTCTGGAGTGCTTGCATCCAAAGATCAAAGGTGAAGAACAAAAAGCTGAAGAAAAATCTGGAGCTAGGATTGTTAAAGCTTGCAGATTATATGCCTTTTGTGGCAATAGCCGAGTGTCCTATGATTCAACCAGAGACGGTGCCAATTGTTCCAAGTACAAAACCTGTTGAGGTAAGGTCTATGGTCAATTTTTCTCCTTGCAAGTTTCCAATTTGTAGAGTACATGTGCCGATGGTGAGTGAGCTTGTCAACAAGGATGAGCCTCTTGTCGAAGAGAAAGTTTGTACAAAAAGAGATAGCCAATGTCAAGATCCAGGAGCAACATGGGGAGTTCAAGTTTTTTTTTTAAAGAAAGTGCATGATGTGGTAGCAGAGTGCAATCATGTTGCAAATGCCAAGAGCTTGGAGGGAGGTGAAGAAAGTGAGCAAAGCCTAGATGATGGTCAAGCTTTTGTGGAGTAGCAGGAGGATGAGGGTGTTGATACAGAGTCGGCATGTAGTGATGATGAAGATGAAGATACAAGCTTGAGTCTTTGGGAATCAAGTGAAGAGGATAGAATGCATGAGTTCACATCCTATGGCGAGGAGACCGAGTCTGTTTAGCCGGTGCCAATAAAGGGAAAGCTTCCTGATTATGTGTATAATGATATGGTGAATGCCAATGTTCAAGAAGAGCAAGCTAAAGTGGAAAAGATTGTCAAGGAGGATATGTTGTCAACGACAGCGTGCAATGCTATGTTGGTAACCATGTTGATGGGAGTTGCAGTGGCAAGTGCTATGGTAGTGCACATGGTTCGGAGCTATGTAGGATAACATATGGTTGCACTTATGGGTAGCCAAGTTGGCCTACCAAGTCAACAGGAGGGCAATGATGAAACAAAAACCAAAAGGGTTGGGAATATTTCTAATGCTCATGATGTGATGAATGCTGACCAAAGAGAGGGGCAGTTAGAGGTGCCTATGGATTGCAATGATGATGCTATGGATATACCTTTTGGATAAGGTATGCTGTGAAAGTGAGTCTAATTGGGGCTTTGATCATACCCAGGATGCTATGGATGAAGGTATGCAAGTTCTTGTGGATAAAGCTTTGACCAGGATACATATGATGCGAGGGTTAGTCCCTCTATAGGTAAAGACTCCTTTGGGTGAACAGTGTGCTATGGGTATGCCGGTAGAGACCAATGTGGTGGAATTCTTGGATCAACCACAGTGCTTTTTGGATGAGGTTTCAAGCATGGAGGGCTCCACTTTCTATGGTTGGGAGGGAGGGTATGATATGTCAGAGGCATTTTTTTGTGATGGTGAGTTTGATGCTGCTTGGTATGGAGTGGATGCTTGTTTGTTGATGGTGGATACATGAAGGGATGAAGATATGCCAGGGTTAGCTTATTTGGGTGATGGTCTATGTGGTGGGGTGCATCACCATGGTATGCGGTCAAAGGTGGATGGGAGGAACCAATGGCAAGTTTTTGATCCAGGCGAAAACTATGTGATGCAGGGGGTGGGGCATCCAACTTGAGGTTTGGCAACATTGTAAATATGGTAGTTTTTGTCGTTAGCTCACATTTTTGGATAAAGTGTTTGCCAATTTTTGTCGTTCGTAGAAGAAAAAATATTTTTTTTGGTTGAAGATTGAATGTTCAACAAGGGGGTTGGGCAATGATGGTGCATTCAAAGTGTGTTGACCCTAGCAGAGGGATCAAGCAATGGTGTGTATGTTGATAGATGCATGGCAAAGTGCTAGAGCACGTATGGAAGGCCTAGGCAGGCGAGTGGCAGCGATGATGTATGTTTTATGTGGGTTTGTAGGATAGATGGGCTTCGGAATGGGCTAATTATGGTGGCAAGTGAAGAATGATCATAAGATTGGTTTTTGGGTTGGATATGTAGATCTTGAAGTGTTGAGTGAATTGGTCTAGATGGCTCTTCAATTGGAGATAGAGAGTGCAAGATATTGCAGTTTGAATGTGCAGTGCATTGCAAATTTGAGTCAAATAGGGCAGGTGATGCCAGGTGGTTAGAGCTGATTTCAGCGTATGGATGCGTAGAGCTTGAATTATGGAACATTTTGGTCTTTTTAGATCGTCATTTTGAGTTTTGGTTGCCGAGATTTCACCAGTTAAAGTTTCATTGGGTGCCAGTTCTGTGCCGATTTGATCACTTTGATCGGTGTGCCATTTGAGGTTTTTTGAGCCTCATCAGGGTTTGTATGTGTTCTATGCGGCAAGTGGAGGCCATGGGAAGCTACAGATTTTCAATTGGGCATCGGTTTGGTTAGATATTGAAGTTTGAAGTGGGTGGCAATTGTCAACGGAGTGGTATCTTATGTTGTTTGCCAATATTGATGCACGTCGTTCGAGGTTTCTGGACCATGGGAGTGCAGAGCAAAGCAATGGAATTGGAGCCCGACACTGAGGGTTTGCATGAAATTTTATGGATCGGCAGCTGGATCACCATGCAGTGAATGCCAATGCAGTAGAACTTCGGAAAAAAATGGGCTTGTTTACAAATTCTTTGGGGTGAAATGTTGAGAGTTTTGAGCACTTTGGAGGTCTACCGCTTGAGGAGCTACCACGTGGTGGGTCTGATAAGTCCCACATGTGCAAAAAATAGACAAGAGTCTAAGGTATATAGGATGGGGCATTGATCCTCCCAAGGAATCAGAAAGGTGGCATGAGCTCCTTGAGCCCCCCTAGCAATGGAGTCTGGCTAGTGGTGGCCCTATGGGCACAGTTAGGCATTTCTGTTGTTGCTGGCAGTGGGTGGTGTGGTTTTGGTTGTCGTCGCGCTATCATACGGCGTGGTCATGAGTTGATGGCGTGGCACTGGCAACAAGCGGGTGTTCTCACTGCACCCATCAATGTGCAATTCTTTTAATAGTAAGGGGGGTCCCACGGCATTGTCACGCCGTGATAAGGGGGCCCTCCCATATAGCTTGAGGGACAAGCATGCCAAAATTAGAAGGCACGCCACATGCACACATGCAGAGGGAGCCGCGAATAGAAAAGGAGGCTCAAGTAAAGAAAAAGGCGTCACACGCCCTACAGGAGGCCGGCTTTTTGGTAGTTTTGGGGAGCTCGTTTGGGAAAAGAAGAGCTCAATGGTGGAGCTTTCAATAGGAATTTTGGCAAGCTCTTAAAGCAGGAAGTTTGGTGCCAACGAGGGTGCCATCAACATATTTTTCCTTGACCTCGGTGAAGCCAAAGATTTCCCAATTGTTTTTGCGCTTATCATAATCATGCCGATGGAGCCTTTGTAGCAGGTTTCATGGTTGTTGTAGATGATGTTCTTTGCCACAATTGAATCAAATCGCATCAAACTTATTGCCGTTTCTTCCCCCTTTTTCCCCTTCTTCTCTTTGCTCTATTCCCACCTTTTGAGATGTGCATGCCTCCTCGGGCCTCTCTGTGTGTGAGAGAGAAAGAGAGAGTGGTTTGTGTTGCGGCACGATCATAAACTGGCAAAAATCGGTGTGGTCTGGTTTCAATTGTGCGAGTTTTGAAGGTGAACTTTGGTGGATTATGATGCAGTGATTATCATGGGCTATAGAGAGGTGGATTGTTTGTGTGTCGGGTGTGTTCCCCTTTTCCCCTTATCCACCAACGTCCTCGAAGGGTCATCGCAATGCCCAATCTGGTCAAAATCTCCATGACTGGTTGATCCCTACAGCCTACGCAACACCCCCTAATGCTCCACCATAGCCCACGCCTAGAATGCTCTCTCTCTCTCTCTCTCTCTCTCTCTCTCTCTCTCTCTCTCTCTCTCTCTCTCTCTCTCTCTCTCTCTCTCTCTCTCTCTCTCTCTCTCTCTCTCTCTCTCTCTCTCTCTCTCTCTCTCTCTCTCTTGCTCCTTGTGTTAATGGGGGGCCACACCCCACTACACATAGCCCAAAAGTTTGTCCTCTCCATTCGCATATGGGATTGTGGTTGCCATGTGGTGCCCCATTGTAGCTCGCCCCCCTCAACTTGGTGAGTTGACAAAAAAAACCCTATAGAATAAAATTTTCTCCCACAATTTAAAGCAGCCCCATTTGTTGCTCCGGGGGGGGAAGGGGGGGGGGGTCGGATCCCCTTGTTGTCAAGCTACACCAAATTCCTACCTTGCTGGCTTCAAGCCATGAGAATCTTGCCACACTTTGACTCTCCCAAGGCCGCAAACCAATGCCTTGAAAACATGAAAAACCTATTTGGAACTGCCCCTTTGGCAATTGTACCCATCTTCACACGACCGTATCTCGGCAATCGCAAGACTCCGATTGATGAACCATCAACTTTAGTTGACTCCACACAATGGACACTTCCTTCAGGAACCTTGGCAAGCTGTCTAAAAGAACTCCATATGGCATGCTTACCAAGGCGGTCAACCTGCCACACAACTGGCCCCTTGCAAAACTTTGACTGACCATAACTTGTCCATCCGAGCTCCAATTGAAGATCCAAAAAGACTTGCATGCACCACAACTTGAGCACTTTGAAGCTATCCACTAATATCAACTCTGACCATCTTCCTGCACATGTCTATTCCGTTGGGGATCTCCAAAGCTTTCCAACTTTGAATCGCCATAACTTTCAAACCGTAGCTCTGTTTGAGGAGTCGTCTGGACCAGCTCGTAGATTATCTTGAACCACATTCCAAGGGTTAACTCCAATAATTTGGACACCTCAATATGCCATCCTGATTGACACTTTTTTGGATCCATCTTGGCCTAGAAAACCACATCAAGCATACATCTCGACAATTACATGCCTGCCCAGGTCCTTCATTTCCGCTTTAGCACCTTGCCATGCAGTTGTAGACACCCATAGGATTGCTTTGACCTCTCATAGAACATAACAACTTTGGTATTTCCCAACCGCCTTGTTGAACATTCATGTTCAACCAAAAACATGCTCATTGAACTAAAAATAATTTGGACAAACAAAACAAACACTCTGCACGCATATAATCTGCTACCATATGTACAAAGCCTTACTCCTAATTCATGCCACTTCTCCTCAAGCGGGTTGCCCAACCCCCTGCATCATCGCATGGAAACACCCTTGTTGAACATTCATGCTCAACAAAAAACATGCTCATTGAACTAAAAAACTGCAAAACTAAACAAACACTCCGCACACATAAAATATTCTACCATATATATAAAGCCTTACTCTGCTTCATGCTACTTCTCTTCAGGCGCGTTGCCCAACCCCCTACATCACCACATCGCATCCACTTGCGTCAAATATCTGACTTTGAGCACCTGCATCCACTTGCAACACCTTCCCATAATGTTGCTCCCTGGCACATAGCCATCCACACACAAAAGCTGCCCATGGCATGATGAGTGCACATGTGCACGGATGCGTGTGTGCGTGCACGGTGTGGTGCATGCGAGGAAGGGGGAAGAGCACAAGCTGGTGTGGGTGGAGCAGCCTCACAAGACTCAAGATGAGGAGCTCCTTATTCTCATATGTAATGAAGAATAAGGGTATGTACACACGTGAGCGAGCGGTTGGACACTGGACATCCGAGCGGGCAAAAGGCGTAGCACCTTTACTTCAACAATCTCCCACTTAAAGGCGATGCATCGATAAGTGAGGCCTACTAGCTAAACTACTAGTAGGTACAAGAATTCGGTGAGAGTGGTATCTCAACCTACGCCCACTGGCTCACTCTATCGATCTACATGCAGTTGTATCGGCTCTGGTGGTAGGAGAGTGTGCATACCCACGCTAGAGACTGCATGTAAATCTCACAGACAACTGTATATGGTCTGCAAAGCTCCATGAAGCGTCATGCTGGTGTTAGCCACCGTATGGCTGACTGCAAATGCTCCCACTGCAGCTGCTAGGTCGGGCCTCGACAGTAACAAGTCAAACATGAGACACCCGAACGCTGACAAAATCTGTGCAAGACTGGTTGTACTCACCTCCCCTGTGCTATCTGCAAATCACTACATCCTCACGACTACCCATAGCGTATGGATGTGTCAACACCGACACTGGGGAAGCTACGTCCCTCTCACCCATAGGCAAAACTGTGCATCGTGGAACCAATTCATCAGCCTCTAACATGAGCATGTCAAAAAACTCCATATTGGTCAGCTCTATCTGTGTCTCTGAGGAGCAGACCTGCTCTACATCTGCCTGCACAAAGTCTGACTAGAGCACTACCACTCTATCTCTGTCTCTACAGAGTCTACTAGCATGTCCTGCACAGCCAAATGCTCTATCTCATGAGCATGATGGAGATCACTGGCAAAAAATACACGTCTTGTCTCTTGCTCAAAGCATGCTAGCAACAAAACCGAGACTACGCCGTCTCAAACCTCAGACACATGCATAGGATATACCAAGCCGCTGCGGGCTCCTCTGGCAATCACTAGTGAACAGCAATGCATCTGGAAAGACTGCTTTCTAAGCAGTACCTGACAACCAAAAGTTTCCAACTGTCTCACTGAGATCAAGCTATGTCTCAGCTGAGGAACATACCACATATGTCGTAGCGTGTATGACGCACCACTGGGCAATGACAAACAAACATCTCCTGCACCCTCTATGTCAAACACCGAACCATCGGCCAAGTGCACACAGCCAAGTCTCCCACTAGAAAATGTGCTAAACCACTCACGACATGGTGTGACGTGAGAAACTGCATCGCTATCTAGTAACCACTGTGGAGAAAGTGTACTAACCATAGACAAATCTGCAAGAGGTACACTGGAGGCAATCGTGACATCACCGTCTCACTGGCATAGATTGCCACTGGAACTGCCTCTCTAACTTCTGTCAAAGTTGTATCTGCATCTTGCATACATCTCTGTTGCTGTCTCATATGTCTAAAACAACTGTATCTAATGTGCCCTATGTGACCGCAATGTCAACAATGCATGTATCGGCAAGAACGAGACCACCGTCTCTCAATGTCACACATGTCCGCTACCATAAGTGAACGCCAAAATGGCAACAAAAGTGGGAGATCACTTGACCACTATGCTAATCAAGCATAAACCAACCAGTAGCTCAATAGTGAAAACTTGTAACCTGCATGTTGTAGTCTCACGCTCGGAATATGCGTCGATGTGAGAACATGAGGCAAAATCAAAGGAAACTTGTAACCAGTACAAGCATACTATAAATGAATGGCTAAGAGCCAAAGTATGGAGAGAAATTTGGGAAAATTTGACAGAATCTCCCCTGTAAACTGAGCAAAACCTCAAGTACAATCTCAACCATAAACCATGCCAAACTGGCAACAAAGTGGGAGGTAACTCAGCCACTACACAATGATTAAAAGCATGATCAATTGCATCAAATCTGATGCTCATATATGCTTAAAAGCAAATCCACAATCTACAAACTCTGCAAGCATAAACTGGGATGAACTGCTCAACTGAGCGTAAAGCGCATAACCATACACGCAAGTAGAGAGCAAACTAGCTCAAAACGCATCCCACGAGAGAAACTGTCTGCAAATATTTGCAAAAAACCTGTGAATCCTATGACTGCCTGTAGCCACACAAGCATACTCAATCCTCACTCCTGCGAGAGTGGGTACAAGAACACCAAATTGTGTTCAAACTGACAAAACCTGTCAAAATCTGTCAAAGTGAGAGTAAGCACTCGATCACTGTCAAAGGGGGAATATATCAACCACTATAGAAGATGGCATAACACTGCGAACTTATATGGCAAGAAGACGGGGAAAAACGAACAGAATTTCCTTTGCAAAATGAGTCAAAACTCAACGCAAGCCGGAAGCCAAAAAACTGCAGATAACTGCCAAAGTGGGAGTCAACTCGACCACTACACCATCAGAGAGAAAACTGTGAATATGTGCAAACCATGGTGAGGTCTGGGAAAAATCCGGCAGAGTTTTTCCTGGAAACTGACTAAAAACTCAAAAAAATCTCACCAAATTGCATGAAAACTAGACAAGTAAACAGATCCATAAACAAGTAAACAGATCCACAAATGGTCTACATACACTACCAAAAGCCTGGCAAACTGGCTCACTCCTGACCGAGTGGCTCTATGGACGTGTACCTGTCCAGAAAACACATGTGAACCTGTAAATCTGCTACATGCAAGCTATTTCAGCTCAAGTTGTATCCACATATGCATACATAGCATGAAACTGCACCTAGCTGTGCAAAAAATGCTCTCTAGTGCTCCACACAAGCTACTCGCAACCTATAAGCAAAACCACTGAAGAACTAGCAACTACTACCTCATCGATCGGTTAACAAGTCGATAGAAAACACTGTCTAAGAGCTGTATGCACTCAAGGAAAAACCTGCTCTGGAATGGACCGTCAAAGCCATAAGTGTTGGTATGTGTTGTCGAAGCTAAAACTAGAGATGACCGTTGAAGTCGAAAATCTGGGGATGGCCGTCAGAGCCGTCTTCCGCCGCCGGGCGGAAGTGCCAATGGTATGGCCGCCTGTGCTCGAAGTCGAGAAAACGCTCGATGTCAACTTCGACCGCCAGGCAAAAGTGCGCTAGTCGAATAGCTGCCTGATCGGTGACGAAATCGATGCGCCAAGCCGAGCTATCAATGCTCAAGGCCATAGAGGAGTAATGCCGAGATCCTGAGAAAAATCACCGAAATCAGTGTCGAAATCGGTGTCGGGTCGCCGAAATCTGAAGTCGAGAAGAGGAGGAAAAATCACCGTAAAGGGCGGCGAAATCGGAGCAATGCCAAGTGATATCTGGGCTTACTCGCCGGTACCTGCACACATCTGCCTGTGTGTGTGAGCAGACACCAAAAGAGACGGTCTCTATTTCACCTCTCACTCATTCGCTCCACTCACTCGCTCGCTATCTCTCTCTCACACTCGCTATCTCTCTGGCACTCGCTCTGAAACTCTTTCAAGCTGTCTCTCTCACTTGCTCGCTCATACTCTCTCAGTTGTGTTTCAAGCGGGATCGAGGAGTCCGGGGGTTTTGTGGTGGAAGCGAGGACTATAGTTGGGAAATGACCAGGGTGTCGAGGGCCTTGGGCGGGAATAGCCCCTTGCACACAAACAATGTGTGTGAGTTGTGAATAAAAATTAATTTCAAATTCACTATCGAGCTTTGCCAAAACCGACGAAATGGCTTCCTCAGTCAAATATGCTTGTGGGCACAGTCCCTTATAGCATGCAGTATAGGTTCACTGGCAAGTCAAGTGGTGCATGGCAATTTTTTGCCTTTATATGTAAGGTTCTTTGGTTATTTTTACATGCAATTCAATATAGCGCGTTCAAGCTTGTCGATCTCTCTCTCTTTCTCTCTCTGATGCATGCCATAGCTTCCCGCCAACAGCCTCCATAGCCGCTGCGCTCAACACCTTATCCTATAGTGCATGCTATAAGGGACTGTGTCCACAGCCTAAAACAGGGGGTTATGGGTGTGTGTGTGTAGCTCGGCTCACTGCCCAGTACTATCCGAATTCTCCCCTCTGCTCGCTACAGCTGTCACGGACCTTGCTCAACGCTGCAGGCCTAATTGATGGATTGCACCGTGCTCCAGATGGTCAATTGCTCGCCCAATGGTCCAGTGCTGCTCACGAATTAGCTCTGTTGAAAATGAGCTCAATTGACTGCAGCGCTGCCGAATAGCGACCCCTGTATTGCTTGCTATTAAGTGTGTGTGAGTGTGTGAGTACACACCACCACCAGATGCTCTCTGATCTCGATTGTCTGCAGCTCCAAAATGGGTGCTTCCTCCTTGCTTGCCACTGCTCGGCTTGGCTTCTCTCCCGCTTTTCTGAGTTCGGCTGCAGCTTGACTGTGTACTCAAAATTGCCCCCAATTCCCATGCTCTACCAAGCCTCGCTTTGCTCTGCTAAGCTTATGATGCTCAGTTCCACCTGCCTTTGCTCACAATTGCTTTGCACACATGTTAATCTCTTCTTGAAAAACCTTCGACTGCTGTACTGCCCGGCCCCGAGTCTTGCCAAGCTCAATTGTCGGCTGCCCCAATGTCTCGCTGCTCAAACTTTCATGTGCTGCTAGTGGCTCGTTTCTCCAAGCCTTTGATTGGCTACACAATGCCCAATGTCTGTAGATCTCCCACTTCACCTACAGAGCTTGTGAAGCTTGACATCCTACTCAGCCCGCTTTCTCTGTAGAAGCTTTTCTCCAAGCTAAATTCCAAAGGGGAGTTGCACACGAGCGGTTCTCAAAATCCTTGCAAGCTCAAAGATCTACCCTTCACCTACGGATCTCCTCGCTCGATTGAACTGCTCAAGCTCCCTTCTCAGAATCTGCTGCACACAGAGCTCTCCAATTCCTGCAAGATTCCCTTGGAATCTCTAAGATCTCTCTCTCCTGAAGAGGGGCTGCGTATGCCGAGAAGCCGAAAAACCGTCTAATCTCCTCCGAGTACTCTGATCTGTGTCGGATATGCTGCCATCGCCAAGCTCAAGTATGAGCTTTGAGCTCTACCATACCCGGCGAGCTTTGTCGCTTCCTAATCGATCATCGGAGAGCGATCGCACCTAATCGATCATCGGAGAGCGATCGCACGCACGTTTTGCCGTTGGAGCTTTGATACCAATTGATGAGTGCACGGATGCGTGCGTGCGTGCGTGCGTGGTGCGGTGCATGCAGGGAAGGGGGAAGAGCACAAGCCGATGTGGGTGGAGCAGCCTCAGAAGACCCAAGATGAGGAGCTCCTTATTCTCATATGTAATGAAAAATAAGGGTATGTACACACGTGGACGGGCGGCCGGACACTGGATGTCCAGGCGGGCAAAAGGCGTAGCGCCTTTACCCCAACATAGCATACCTCCTCCGCTTTGAGCATCCATTAGCATACTACTCACTTCAAACAAAGCATCTCCAAACACCCCATCACTTTCATTGCACATATTATACATACCTGATCCTCCCTCCTAGCCATGTCCCCCTCAAGAAAACCCTATAATTGATGGATCACCCACCACTGCACAACCGCACTTACCAGCATACCTTTTATCCATGACATACATACCTCCTTGGAAAGCTTGTACAAAGTCACAACCTCGAATTCCTCTTCATCCACCATAGATCACTCTACTTGCCCTGAAAACTCTCCCACTTTTGGTTCTACGGTAGACTCTATACCTCTGCAATCCTAGCATCATCAAGCCCTTCCTCATCAACTCGCCCATCAATGTCAATCAGCACCTTTGCCTTGGCGACTTCACATGCCTGCTCTTCAAACACCTAATCTACGGCTACATCCTCAGACAAAGAAGAGAGAAATTCACCCCATACTGCACTATCCATCTGCTCTTCTTTCATAGTCAAGGTTGCTCTATCCTTCTCAACAACACTTCGTACCTATTGCACCACACATTCCAGAGAAACCTTCACGTGCATAGTCATCAACATGGCACCACACACCCTTACATGCATATCCTCATCCAAACTCCTCCACTTGGTCTATGTCTATCATATCGGATTGCATTCCTCTTTGCTTCTCACACACATTTATCATATCTCTACCCACATGCAAGAGATCAAACTCTCCATACCTTTGAATGGGATGAATCCATCTTCCACGTCGTATCGGCATGCAGAGAATTGTTATCACTTGTTTCTATCTCTTCTTTCGTCTCGAGATCTGGAACTTCATTCGGCTTTACCACTTTGACCTCATCTGCAAACTTCACCTTCTAATCTCTAGGACACATCAATGGAGCTTGAACATTCATACGTGGACTTGTCCATGCATCCTTTACCTCAGCTAGAACTACTGATGCTTTCTTCACAGTTAGAGCCTCTCTAACTCGCATCTTGGGCACAGAAACCACTCCATCCCTTTTTTGCAACCATGGAACCCTTGATTCCTCTCACATTCACAGAATCTCTAGCACCAACTTCAGCTTTATCTCCATTGCATCGACCTGCTTTAGCACCATCTAACTCGACAAACCCTGCCTACCTTGGTGCTTCTTTAAAATCATCTTAGTCCGTTCTCTTGCTAAAGCTATCGCTTCTTAATACAACATAGGTTCATCTATCTCCACTTTGTCTCAAACCTGCTCATGCAGGCAATCCATAAACTTGCTCAACTTTAAAAACCTAGCATTTTCTACATCAGTTACCTTCATAAGCCGTCCCAAAGGGCTTCAAACTCCCACTCAAATGCTTGAAAATCACCCTCCAAGATTTACTTCAATCTATCCATCTTACACTTCACCTCATCTAGCTACACATCCGCCTTAAGCCTGCTCCAAAAGGCCACTTCCAAGGCCTCCCAATCTGTCTTCTCTTTTCATGTAGCCCATCGTATCATCTCCTTGCTTTACCATGAACTAGGAGCACGAAGACCTAAACCGCATCTGCATCCCTTGACAAACTTCTCTCCAACAGAAACAAACCATAATATTGGAGTTAAAACTTGACCACATCCTCTTAAGTAGCACCTACTCTTCAAAAATTGCACATCATCTGGTATTGACAAAACAATCGCTTCACCTTCAAACAAGAGCAATTAGCATGCTCCTCCGTGGGGCATCGGAAGATGGAGAGGGGAAATGGGGAAACACACCCAACACACAACACAAGGCCTCTCCATAACTCGGGGCATTCACAACAACCTTGTCCTCTTGAAAACACCTTGTAATGAAAATGGCTTATGAACTCCGAGAATAGCGGAATTAAGAGAATTAGAGTGATCATTTTTCTGAGACTACTTTGAGAACATAGAGGGTGAACTTAATTAGCAGTAGCAACATAACCAATATACTTAATTAACTTGGCATGAACAATACTTTTGCAAGAGAGAGAGAGAGAGAGAGAGAGAGAGAAAGAGAGAGAGAGAATTAGAGAACTCGACAACAGCTGAGGTCGGATTTATGTGGAGCCGGTCCCCCCTCCAATAGGCTTTTGTATTATAGATTCTCCAATCAAGAGAGACTTGGTATAATACAATCTTTGTGTTCCTTGTGACCTTGGTGATGCTATGAAGATGGAAAGCTTCATGCATCACGAGCGTAACATAGACTTTGTAAAAAAAAACATTAACCATCCCTGGCCTCAGTCCCAAGGCCTCAAACACCTTCAAAGGTGGAGAGAGCTAGCGGGGAATGAGGGTAGGTAAGAGGAAGAAGAAACATTCATAGGATAAATAAATAATTCCTTACTTATCATCACTCTTCTTGCTAGCATACATAATAGCATAGTAATGAAGATGGAGAAGATGGCAAGTTTAAGCATTGAAGCATGGATCTTGGTTTGATTTGCATTCCGTGTTGGTGTAGGCTTGGAGAAGGAGATGGAGTTCTTGCACTTTCACCAAGTGAGAATGTGTGAAAAATGAGTGTGTGAGAGAGAGTGTATACCCCCAAGCACACCCCTTGCTTGCTTTGGTTGACCCCTCCTTGTAGCTCAAGCTTGAAGCTTATTGGACCCCTCTAAGCCTAGCCAATCACATGCACAATGCATTTCAAGCAACATGGGTAGCATTAGGACAAGTGTCCTCCTTACCTCTTTGAGAGAGAGAACTTGAAAATATCTAGATATTTGTTGAATTGAACTAGAAGCTCATTGGACCCCTCTTTAGCCAATCCAATAGGATTCAAGCACACCATGTGGCTAAGAATAGGGAGAGCTTCACATGTGTCCATGTGTCCCTTGAGAAAGGGGGTGCCCTTTGGGTGAGTGGGAGGTTAAGTCAAAGATTCCCCTAACTTTGAGGCTTTCCCCCTCCTTTGTAGGATCTCTTTTTTACTCAAGCACATTACCCCCCATGTGTGGGAATCTTCTCAAGCACCATCCTCATCAAGCATGACAAGCACCTCAAGCATCTTAGTCAACAAGCACGACAAGCATCTCAAGCACCTTAGCCAACAAGCACGAGAGCATGACAAGCACCTCAAGATTGGGCCGGGTTCCCACCTCAAGCACAGCCCTAGCTTGCCTAAGGTCTAAGGACTTAACACTAACCATTGGAGGTCTTTAATGAAGCTAGCCCTAAGGTCTTTTAAGCTCCATTATCTGCACGTTGCTCTTTGATAGACTACCTCCTTTTGGACCCCTATTGAGATGTAACCATCTCTCCTCTTGGTCCCCTGTTGAGATAAGTCTAGAAGCACTTATTGCACATTGCTCTTTGGTAGACCGTCTCCTTTTGGACTCTATTGAGATGCAACCATTTCTCCTTTTGGTCCTCTATTGAGATAGGTCTAGAAGCACGTATCTATATCCTAACTCTTGTTCTCGTTTTATCTTTCCATATTAAATGATCAATTTAATATGAGAAAGTCATTTGGTAAAGTTAGATATTATATTTTATGACACACCTTCACAACTTCACACTTTTAGTGGAAGACCATCGTCCGCACACACACCAATGCACATACATGCTCACCATGAGCCAATGACCACTCGGTTGCACACCATCGACACCACACACTCACACTCATCAAGATCATCTACCCACACACATTTCACAGCTCACTTCGATCCACAGGCCGTTGCCACACACAACACCTCTCTCTCACTCTCATTCCACACAATAATGGCCTGGTGGGCATACTTGCTCACACACGCTAGTACCACGACACAAAAGCAGAAGAAGTTGAGAAGGGGACGGGGGGAAATTACACTTAAGAAATGACTATGGAAGCTTGATCATACTCAAAAGACACCATACATAATCCTCTTATAACAGATGGTGCACCGACTTGGTTGTTGGGTAAAAAAACACTCAAACTCGCTCTTCTTGGGCTCTGCAGACACACACCTCCGCAAAAAAGTATGTCTATGCAGGCTCAAACAGCTGAAAAGGCCCCTAAAATGATCAAAAAAAGCTTTTTATAATGGTGCCCTGCTGCTCCTCTTTGGAATCCCCCTTTTAATTGTTCCAATTGGTGCCCAATTTTGGAACATTTTTGGAGGTCGGTGTCCTTTCCTTGACCACTTTTCCATCTAGTCCTTCTCTTGAGCCCAGGGGAGCACTAGTGTCCCTTGGAACTTTGGAGAGTTGATACTTCACTTCTCTCTCTCTTCTCTCTCTCTCTCTCTCTCTCTTTGAACTCCCCTCATGCTCGCCATTGGACTCACTTTCAACTCACACACCCACTCCCTTGCACTAACTAGGTCGCTAGTAGGGGAGGGAGTGTCCCTTTGCCTTCAAACATATTTGGGGAGCCACAAGCGTGAGAATTTTATTTGCCACATCATCACTCTTCTTCTCCAGCATGCCACTCGACAGGGCCACCGTAGCACCAAATGTGGCCAAAACTGCCAGACTAGCCACCACCCTCGCAGCACCCGCCGACACTGATCCACCATAGCCAAGGCCTAGACAATTCCCTCTCTCTCTCTCTCTCTCTCTCTCTCTCTCTCTCTCTCTCTCTCTCTCTCTCTCTCTCTCTCTCTCTCTCTCTCTCTCTCTCTCTCTCTCTCTCTCTCTCTCTCTCTCTCTCTCTCTCTCTCTCTTTGAACCCCCCTCATGCTCGCCCTTGGACTCACTTTCAATTCACACACCCTCTCCCTTGCACTAGCGAGGTCACTAGTGGGACAGAGGGTTTCCCTTTTCCTTCAAGAATATTTAGGAAGCCACAAGCGCGAGAATTGTCTTTGCCACATCATCACTCATCTTCTCCAGCACGCCACCCGACAGGGCCACCACAACACCAAATCCGGCCAAAACTGCCAGACTGGCCACCACCCTCGTAGCGCCCGCCGACACTCCACTATAGCACACGCCTAGAGAGTTCTCTCTCTCTCTCTCTCTCTCTCTCTCTCTCTCTCTCTCTCTCTCTCTCTCTCTCTCTCTCTCTCTCTCTCTCTCTCTCTCTCTCTCTCTCTCTCTCTCTCTCTCTCTCTCTCTCTCTCTCTCTCTCTCTCTCTCTCTCTCTCTCTCTTTGTGTTAATTGGGGGCCACCCCCCACTATACATAGCCCAAAAATTTGTCACTTGCATTCGCATATGGGATTGTGGCTGCTACGTGGCACCCCACAGTAGCTCGCATGCCTCAACTTGGTGAGTTGGAGGAAAAGAGCCCTATAAAATAAAATTTTCTCCCACGCTTTAAAGTAACCACATTTGTTTCTCCGCGGTCAGATCTTCTTACTATCAAGCTACCACCAAATCCCTACCTTGTCGAGTGCAAGCCGTGAGAATTCCACCGCACTTCGACTCTCCCAAGGCCACAAACCAATGCTGTGAAAATGGGGGAAAACCTATTTGGCACTGCCCCTCTTGGAGTTGTTCCCAACTTCACCCACAACTCCAATTGACACACCATCAACTCTAGCTAACTCCACATAGTGCAAACTTCCTTGGAGAACCTTGGAGAGCCCAAAAGAACCCCAGGTGGCATGCTTAGTCAACCTACCACACAACTGGTCCCCCTGCAAAGATTTGATTGACCATAACTTGCCCATTTAAGCTACAATTGAAGATCCAAAAAGACCGCATGCACCACAACTTGAGCACTTTGAAGCTATTCACATTAGCTTTGACCATCTCTCTGCACTTTCCCATCACGTTGGGGGTCTGCAAAAAATTCCAACTTTGAATTGCCATAACTTTCACATCGTAGCTCTGTTTGAGGAGCCATCTAGACCGGCTTGTAGGTCATCTTGAACACCACATTCTAAGGCATAGCCCGAGCACTTTGGATGCTGCAGTCTACTGACTTGATTGGTACTTTTTTGGAGCCTTCTTGACCTAGAAAACCACATCAAGCATACATCTCGGTAATCACCTGCCGGCCCAGGTCCTTCATATCCACTTTAGGACCATGCCATGCACCTATAGACACCCACAACATTGCTTTGACCTCTTCACATCACATAGCAATGTTAGCGGTACCATCGTTGTGCATACACAACTTCACATCTCGAATGCCACATATCTCAAGCTGATGAGAATTACCAAGCTTAATTGAACCATGTATAGAAGCATAACTGGAGAACCACTCCTTGTGAGGAGCAACATGAAAATTGACACTTGAGTCAATAATCCAATTTTGTGCATAGCATTCATCAAGAGCTAATGCCTCTGGAGTCAAATCAAAAGTGAAGACTAGTACATATAGCGATTGTGGCACATCAGGAACAACATCAACATGTGGATACTCAATGAGATTAAGCTTCTCTATCTTCACACTGCTCTTAGGAGGTGCAAAACTTATGAAAATAGCTTTACCCTTCTCTCTCTCTGCAATATACGACAATCCTTCTTCATGTGTCCTTTTCTATGACAATGATAGCATTCAATGTTTCTCATGTCACATCCACGGCTCTTGCTACGTGCATTCTTATGACCCTACTACTATAACTATGACCTCTCTGCCTTTGATTTTTTTTTTGAATACTTCCACTTTCCATGTATGCATCAGCATGTCCACTAGTGTCAAGAGACTGGCATCAAATCTCTTTCATGAGTAAAGCACTACTAACATCGGTGAAAATAAGCTTGCCCTTAGGGGCAGACTTAGTAATGGCAGTGTTAAATGTATCCATGATGGGGGCAAAGAGCATAGCAAGAAAATAGCTTTCATTTCATCAATGAAATTGAGTCCCTTAGATGTAAGTTGCATAAACAAGCTATTGAACTCATTTAAGTGTGAACTAACACTGGTGCCCTCTTTCATATTCAAACGTGTGAGCTTTTTCATGAGAAATCCTTTGTTTGAGGCACTCTTGCCATCCCATGCTAAGCATAATGACTCCCATAATTCCTTTGTAGTAGTCTTGTTCATAATGGTAAAGAAAATAGGCTCGCCAAGGTGTAGGTGAAGGGTTTCCATAGCACGAGCATCAAGCTCCTCCAACTGATCACATCAATGTAAACACCCTCTTCACACTCTTTCACTGGCATTGCAAGACCCTTATTGACCAAGACATAGCATACATTGCTTCCATATCGTGAAGTTTGTGCCATCAAACTTCTTGATACTCTTATTTCTCAAAACTTCTAGCCATGATTGACAAGAGCGAATGCAAGAGAGTGAGACTAGAAATTTATGACAAAATTTTTGCAAAAATTTCAACAAAGTCTCCTTTGTACAGAGATGAAAATCTCGAGAAAAATTGAGCAAAATCAATGCATGAACTAACAAAAGAGTGACAATTGGGCATAAACTGGCATATATTGCTCAAAGAAACTATCGAAAGACTGCCAACTTTGCATCAAAGCACCTATACCCATCTATACATGTACTATGGCGAGGCCACAAATGGGGATCTCCAACAACCTAATCCACATCACACTGGGTAACTCGGCCCCCAGTGCTTGGCTTCAAAAACATTTCATGCAATGACCCTCACAAAAGGTTATGGAGATAGGACTAGCCACAGTCTCACAAAGGGATTTTTGGATATATTCTCAAAAATGGTTGGGACTGCCCAAACAAGACAAAATTGGCTCCACAACAACATATAATGGCAGTATTTATCACAAAGTACATCCAAAATGTGAAACTGCGGCTACAAAATTGCAGGACATGCGCTGAAACAGACGTCGATGAGTTGCAAGCAAAATTTGGACTCGAGTGAGCTCCTTGCAGGGGACTAAAATGCGCTCTGCTAATCATACATAAACCATATGCATCCAAACTCCCATTGGAACTGTAATGGCTTTCACTGCCAAAGATGCTCATTGATATGATATATCAAGAGAACTTTGATTGTCCCTGTGCATGTAAAACTATGTCTGAGAGATGTCCCTGAGTAGCCATCAACGGCTATGCATAAGCATTAAAATTAGTCTCTAAAACCAGGAATAACATACATCAATGCCAAGGACACATATTGTAATCCAAACGTTCTCTCAAAAAATACACAAGACTGCTACTAATGGCAATCTGTAACTTGTCTCCCACTATTGACAAAGTATCTCTTTGTCTCGCTCTCTACAATGTCAGAGAGCATGTAAGAACCTTAAGTCGATGCCGATGTCAGGTCACTCCTTTATGAAAGAGGCACTTCCTTTGTGCATGCCAATGTTGGAGGAGAAGCCGATGTGTTCTCTCTTTCATTTGCTATGATGATTTTGAGAAGAGAAGTGTGTGTCTCGAGACAAGGTAAAGTTCAAGGATGCAGACTCAAGTGAGATAAACAAAAATATCTCAGTCTCCTAGTAACGTTCCTACCACTAGTAGTGCTCTAGAGAGAGCAAAGTCCAACAGTCAGGCAGTGAGGAGACCTACGTGAGTCTCTCGTGTCCTTGAGCATTTTCTACCAGGTTTAGACTGTTTGTTGGTCACTAATTAACTGTGGAGAGCCTACATGCTACCAAGAGGCAAATGGAAGATAGCATGAAGTGGGAGTAGGCAATGCAATTGGAGTATGACTCAATTATGGCAAATGAAACTTGGGAGCTGCCAAAGTTTTCAAAGGGCAAACAAGCCTATCATCTTGATACTTTATGTCAATGATAAGTTCATTGTTGAGAAGTCTAAAGACAAGATTGCCATCTTGAAAAGATGGAAATAATTTTCTATGAAGGATTTGGGAGATGCAAGTCATTTTCTTGGTATGCGTATCAAGAGGAATCGAAGATGTGGAATACTAGAGTTATCTTAGGAATCGTATATCCACAAAGTCTTGCAACATTTTAACATGTAGGGGAGGGAAGCTACATTGAGTACCCCAATGTAGGCATATGCAAAACTTAGCAAGAATGATGCTTCCAAATTTGATGTTGAGAAAATGGAAATGGCAAAGATTCCATATTCTTTAGTAGTAGGCAGTCTTATGTATACCATTGTAGCCACTAGAGTGGACATTGCATTGCAATGGGAGTGGTTAGCAGATTTACGGCAAATCATGGTAGAAGCACTGAGAGACAATGAAGTGTTAGGATTTGTGCTTTGATCACACCTCCTCATGGGAAACATCTATTCACACTGTGACTAGATACATGAAACCTTTGACTAGCTACTTTGCCTAGCTTTAGTATATTCTTGCATGCACTACCTTTTTGTAGTGCTGTTGGTGCGGAGTGTGCAAGAGAGGGATGCATGCAAGAGAAGGGGGAAGAGAATTGGGGAAGAAGGAGAAGTTGCACAAGGCGTTGGGCTAGTGAAGAGGAAAGTGAGAGAGTGGTCAACTCTCTCACTTTCTCTCCCTATATTGAATAGGAAGAAAATAGTGTAAGGGTGGTTTCCCAAGGCCACTTGGCCTACACCCCAACAACCTCCCACTTGGAGGTCATGGTGGCCAATAATGGAATCATTATAGTTAGTCTATACAAAGTTGATGAAGCATTATCTAGGCTTCATCCTACACCTGTAAGTTATATAAAATGTGTAAATTGCTCTGAGGCTAGGCTCTTTGTAAGATCATCTGCGGGGTTGTCTTCAGTGTGGACTTTCACAAGCTCTATGCGCTTGCCAGCCAATGCATCTCGTATGACATGGTATCTAACCTCTATGTGTTTTGATTTTGAGTGAAACACCGGATTCTTTGCCAAAGCAATGGCACTCTAACTATCACAATGCAGTATTGGAACCTTGTGAATATCCAAAACTCCCACTAGACGAGCTGACCATATGGCTTCCTTGCTTGCATCAGATGCAGCAACATATTCTGTCTTAGTGGTAGATGAAGACGTGCAGTCTTGGAGACATGCTCTCCAAGAGATAGATGCTCTTGCAAACATGGACACATAGCCAGATGTGGATCTTCTACAATCCATGCAATCCCCATAATCCGCATTCGTGTAACCTACAATAGATGCATCACTGTTTTTCAAGCGTAAACACTTTCTAGCTGTACCCTTCAAGTATTTGAGGATTTTCTTCACTGCTTCCCAATGCTTCTTGCTAGGGTTTTCCATGTTCCTACTAACCACTCCCACTGCATGTGCAATGTTTGGTCTTGTGGCTACCATAGCATGCATCAAACTGCCAACTATTGAAGAATACGGCACTTTCACCATTTCCTCTTTCTCAGCCACTGTCTTGGGAGAATCTTCCTTCCTAAGTTTGGAGTATGCTTGCATTGGGGTACTCAGTGACTTCCCCCCCTGCATACTAAATTGTGCAAGACTTTGTGGATGACTCCCTTTTGTTGCTTGAATCCCTTAGCAACCAATCTAGCCTTGTACTTGGACTTAGAACCATCAGATATAACCTTCCTCTTGTAAACCCATTTATAAGGTAAGGCCTACCAATTCAACCAAGTCCCATGTCTCATTATTCACAATCAAGTTGTACTTGGATTGCATGGCCTGCTCCCACTTAACCTTGTCATTCAGTTGCATGGCTTCTTGATAACAAGATGGCCCACCGCAATCAGCCATCATGACATAGTCCAACCCTAGTTGAAACCGCTCTCGTGGATGTGAGGCTCTAGTAGATCATCTCAAGCTGACTATTGCTCTTTGGCCTACCAATTGGAGTGATGCTAGTGGAAGGTACATCACTAGACTTTTGAGTTGTCACAAATTCTGAGGCAATGTCCTTGAATGTGACCTTTCTGTATTCAACCTCTTTAATAGGTTTCTATGCATCTTCAATTCCCTGAAGATCACATGTAAACTACAAATTACTTTGCGTGATTCTGAGTGCCAAAGACGATAGCCCATCTCTCCATCTACACTATAACCAAGGAAAATGCACTTGTGTGACTTTGGGTCTAGCTTTTTTTGAAGCTCTTTGGGCACAAATGCATATTCCTCATATCCAAAGACACGTAAGTGATCATAATGTGGATTCTTGTTGAGCCACAACTCCTATGGAATCTTGTAATCCAATGGTGTGCTAGGTGACCTATTGATAATGTGTACCACTGTGACTACTGCTTTTGCCCAAAAATTTCGAATCAAATTTTCCATAGTAAGCATGGTGTGACTCAATCCTGCATCATTCGATTCATCCTTTTTGCAATTCCATTTTGATTAGGTGTGTAAAGTGCAGTAAGCTGCCTCTTAACACCTCTCTTACTATAGAAATTCTCAAACTCCTTGGAGACATATTCTCCACCATTGTCAATTCTCAAGCATTTGATCTTCTTGCCAAACTTATTCTCTACCAATGCTAAGAATTTTTGGAAAGTAGAGAAGACCCGATCCTTATGTCTTAAAGGATAAGCCCACACCTTTCTAGTGGAATTGTCTATAAAAGTCACAAAATAGCTAGCTCCCCCTAGAGACTTGGTCGACATAGGACCGCAAACATCACTATGGAGAAGTTCTAGTGGCTACAGATGCTTCCTATTTAGTGGCAAGCGTGAAGCCATTGAAATCATATTGGCATGGCCTGAGGTCCTCCTAGTTTCCTTACCATAGATGCAATGCTCACACATAGAAAATTTGAAATAACTTAACATAGGCAGGTACCCAAAATGAGCTGGTGTTTTCATTCCCTTTTGGCTCATATGGCCTAGCCGACTATGCCACAACTCAGTAGACGGCAGCTCGGCTACGGATATACAATCCTCTTGTACACACAAAACAAACATAGAGTAAAGCGTTCCATGTTTTTGACCTCTGAGAATCACAAGATTTCCCTTGCCAATTGACCATGAACCATTCCTAAAAGGTTATTGTGTAACCCAAATTGTCAAGCTGACCAGTAGATATCAAACTTTTTGCTAACTTGGGAACATGTCTGACATTTTTTACTATGAATTCCGTGCCATTTTGCATGACTAGCTTGATGTCTCCAGCACCATGTATCTCAATCTCATAGGCATCATCGAGCTTGACTTTTCCATTAGTATGTGCATACGTAGAGAACCATTCTCTATGAGGGGTTACATGGAAATTGGCTCCGAAATCTATGACCCAATTCCGATCAAAACTAGCATCGCGTGCAGTAAGAGCATCTTGATTAAGATTTGTTGTAAATATGAGAACATATGAGGAACTATGGACCTCAGGCACAACTACAATTTTAGTACACTCTATCACGTTGATCTCCTCAATTTTAGCTTTGCCCTTGCTGTAATTGTCAGACTTCTTGTTATCTCGAGACTTTTTCTTTTCTCTCTGCCATATGCGACAATCTTTCTTTACATGTCCTTTGTTATGGAAATGGTAGCACTCGACATTGCACAAAGAACCTCTAGATTTTCTTCGGAGAATTCCTACGATCCTTACTTTTGGCACGTTGTGAGTGTGACCTCGTTGACCTTTGCTACTAGCAACATATGCATCATGTTGCTTTGCAAGCTCCTTTGACTTCCTGCATATCTCTTCACTGAGTAAACTAGAAACCACCACGTTGTAGGCTAAGTTGACCTCAGGTGTAAAGTTGCTAATCATTGTGCAAAAGATATCCCACAAAGAGGGTAGAGAGAAGATGGAACGCACTTCATTGTCAAATTCTAGTCCCTAGGATGTCAATTAGCTGAAAAGCACATTAAAAGCATTCAAGTGCTCGAAAAAAAAATTCACCTTCTTTCATACGAAGCTTGAAAAGCTTCTTCATCAAGTACACTTTGTTACTTGCACTTTTGTTCTCATACGTGTTACACAACATCTCCCACAAGGATTTGGGAGTGAATTTATCGACTATGGTAAAGTAGACCTTGCTTTTGTATCCAACATTTTCCATTGCACTTCCATATAGACATCTTCCTCTGCACGCTCAAAGGTTGGTTCTAAGTGACCTTTTTGAATTAGCATATCTTGGATTTCTTGTTTCCCTATAGAGAAATTGTCCCATCAAATTTTTTGATGCAGTAAATATCCTTGTTATCATAAGATGCCATGTTTGCAAGACTTGAGCACTTTGATTAGAATGCCAAAACTTATGGCGAGAAAACCTGGCAAGATTTTGACAAAGTCTCCTTCGTAACGAGGATAAACTCTCAAGCCAAAACAGTTCTCAAAGATGCATGAAACGCATAAAAAGACTCATAGAAATTTTTTGGTAGAGTCTACTTTGTCCGGGGAGTGAAAACTGAATCCACGTGACTCAGAAAACGCATAAAAACTAGCTCAAAAGAGTTAATCTAGGCATAGAATGTCACCTCTCATTGCCAAATGACAGCCATACTCAGCTTCAAGAAAAAATATCCAGTCAGATACATAGCCTATAGCAAGGAAGTATAGGTAATGTGGCAGCTTGGGAAAAAAAGTATGAGCAAAGTCGAGCAGTGAGCATTGCAACCCAAAGATGTCGGGGATATGTGTTCGAAACGTGAGCCGGGCGGGCGATGGGCCTCTGGCTATGGGAGGTGTCAAGAGAGAGAACAACAAAAACAGATACATATGGATTTGGCAATCACCGTAGTCTTCAATTAATTGATTAATACTTTGAGTACAACTTAATACTTAGCCAAGGTGAGCTGTTAACAGCACCGTCACTTGGATCATCTGCTAACTAGGAGTTTAAGCTCCCACTTTACAAGATTAAACCGGGCCGTTAACGACACCGAGACTTAACAAAATTTTTAATCAATCTCTAGCCGATGACGGTGATGGTAGTTATCTCTTCTACCACTTTAACTGCTTCAACTGCCCTGTGGATTCTGCAAAAGTTAATTATGCTCACTGCTTCAATTACAATCAATAAGTTTCAGACTTCTGCTTAGACCTCTGCTTAGACTCCGTCTTCGGCTTCTGCTACTACGATTTCTACCCCAACTCCTCCTTGAATTGCGACTGTAGTTCCACCCTCTATCTCTTCTTTTTGCCTTACCGTTAGGCTCCCCTTCTTGCTCAAGCACAAGAGGGAGATATTGTTTTCTTTTCTTCCTTGCTCGTCCGAGAACGAGAGAGAGAGAGAGAGAGAGAGAGAGAGAGAGAGAGAGAGAGAGAGAGAGAGAGAGAGAGAGAGAGAGAGAGAGAGTTGTTTCCCTCCTTGCTTGTCTGTTGTGCCGTCAAAGAGAGATAAAGAGAGAGATTGCTCTTCCAACTGAGGTTGAGAGCGAAAGCACACCTCTTTGCCCCTTCCTCTTCCGAGTTGTACGTCTTGTCTGAGTTGAAATGCTCAGACAAGAGGTAGAAACTATAGAACAACAAACATTGGCTCAAGAAACCCATTAATTGGGTAGCACTAGAAACAAGGGAGGGTTGGGTAGCAGAGGGGAATTGTGTATGGTTGTGATCTCTCTCTCTCTCTCTCTCTCTCTCTCTCTCTCTCTCTCTCTCTCTCTCTCTCTCTCTCTCTCTCTCTCTCTCTCTCTCTCTCTCTCTCTCTCTCTCTCTCTCTCTCTCTCTCTCTCTCTCTCTCTCTCTCTCTCTCTCTCTCTCTCTCTCTCTCTCTCTCTCTCTCTCTCTCTCTAATCGGTAGTTTTTAATAGAGCAATTTTTCTTTAGAAAATTTATGTATAAAGGTGCGTTTTCACACACACATACACACACTATATCTACATAAAAAGCTCAGCCTCAATTGAGAGAGAGAGAGAGAGAGAGAGAGAGAGAGAGAGAGTCTTCAACTTGAGACACACATCCCTCGCCGCCACCTTAGAGCACCAAAAATTCTTCATTGATGAGTCGGCTCAGACGTTCCCCAAGCATCCATTTTTGTTCGACATCTTTGAGCATCGACAAGTTTTCGGTGGCTTTGGTGTACAAACAAGAGAGAGAGAGAGAGAGAGAGAGAGAGAGAGAGCATACCGGCTTTCTCAGTGCTCCACATCGGCATTCGATACCGACATTGGCGACACTCCTTACACACAATGGTGTAGAGAGTAGACACAAGCTTTGGGGAAACACACGGCACTATCAAGTTTAGCTTGTGTGTCTCTTTGTTTCTTTTGTATATAAGTGAATGTTAGTGAGTTAGTGAATGCATGGAAAGTGTCCAGATGGCCGGCCACATGGTGATGAGTCCATGTGCTTGGATGTGTGTGTGCGTGGTGCGAATACGGTGCGGTGTGTGTGTGCGAGGGAGAAGGAGAGAGTAGGCCGTGTGTGAGTGGATCAAGACTCTAATGAGGAGCTCCTTATTGTTGTATATATGTACAACCAATAAGGTGAGTAGTGAATGGACTCCCATAACACGGACAGTTGGGCAAGGCACAGACGCCTATACCACAACAATCTTCCACTTAAAGGCGAATGTGCCGATAAGTAGGCTCTACTAGCTAAACTACTAGTATGTACAAGAAAAACAGGTGAGAGACTCTCTCTCAACCTACGTCCACTCGCTCGCTCAGTCAATCTACATGCAGCCGTACGGCTCTAGTAGTAGACGAGCGTGCATACCCACACTAGAGACTACATGTAAATCCCATAGACTATTGTGTATGGTGTGTAAAACTGCACTATGCATCATGCTAGCATCAGTCATCAGATGACTGACAATCCCTGCTACAAATGCTTCCACTGTAGCTGCTAGGTCGGGCTTGATACTAGTAGGTCGTACATGAGATGCCCAAACGTTGATGAGATCTACCCAAACCTAGTTGTACTCGCCTCCCCTGCGCTATCTGCAATCACTGCATCATTAGTACTACTCATTGCGTATGGATGTGTCAACACCAACACTGGGATGGCTATGTCCCTCTCACTCATAGGCGGAACTGTGTGTCCTGGCACCAACTCATCTGCCTCTAACATGATAATATTAAAGAACTCCATGTATGTCATCTCTGCTTGTGGCCCTACGGAGCAGATCCGCTCTACCTCTACTTGCACAGACTCTAATTACAACACCTGTTGTGTCTCAATAGAGCACCACCAATCTACCTCTATCTCTACAGAGTCTACTGGCACATCCTGCACACCTAAATGCTTTGTCTCGTGAGCATGGTGGAGCTCACCCATGAAGGAGATATATCTAGTCTCTTGCTCAAAGCATGCCATCAACAAAATTGAGACTATGTAGTCTTGAACCTTAGACACATGCTAGGATATAGCAAGCCGTTGTTGGCTCCTCTAGCAATCACTAATGAACCGTAATGCATCTAGAAATACTGTTGTCTAAGTAGTGTTTGACAACCAAAACATCCTAATTGTCTCACTAAGATCAAGCTCTGTCTCATCTGAGGAACACAGCGTACATGTCGCAGTGTGTATGGTGCACCACAAGGCAATGACAAGCAAATATCTCCTGCACCCTCTATGTCAAATGCCAAACCATCAGCCAAGTGTACACAACCAAAGTGCCCACTAGAGAAGGTGCTAAACCAGTCACGATGTGGTGTGACGTGGAAAATTGCATCCTCGTATAACAACCAATGGGGAGAAGTGTCACTACTCAAAGACATGTAATCAGGAGGAACGGTAAAGGAAAATGTGACATCATCATCACTGGTATATGAAGCTATCACTCTAGCATGTGTCAAAACCTCATCTACACCATGCATAGATCTCCGATGTTGTCTCATACGTATGAAACAACAGCACATAATGTGCCCTGTGTGACCATAATGCCAACGTCGCATGTATTGGCAACTACGAGACTGTAGTCTCTCACGAGTCATCACTGTAGACTCTAAACTATCACATATGTCTGCAAGCATAAGTGAATATCAATAAACCATGGCAAGAAAACCTAGGAGAAACTAGCAGAGTCTCCCCTATAAACTGAGCAAAACCTCAAGTACGATATCTACCATAAACGATGCCAAACTGGCAACAAAATGGGAGATAACTCAACCACTACACAAACATGAAACCCATGATCAAATGCATAGAAATCAATGCTGACATATGCATAAAATCAACTCCACTATTTGCAAACTACAAGCATACAATCTGGGACAAACAACTCAACTGAGCATAAAGCGCATAACCATATATGCAAGTAGTGAGCAAGCTAGCTCAAAATTCATTCCACAAGAGAAACTGCTTGCAAAAAACTGCAAAAAGATATGTGAAACCTATGGACTGAGTGCGTGTGTGCAGATGCGGTAGAGTGTGTGCATGCGGGAAGGGGAGAAGGAGAGAGTAGGCTATGTGTGGGTGGAGCAAGACATTAATGAGGAGCTCCTTATTGTTGTATATATGTACAACCAATAAGGTGAGTAGTGGGCGAGTTCCTATAACCTAGGTGACTAGGCAAGGCACAAATGCATGTACCCCAACACATGGCCTTTACATGGCAATGACAACCTTGTAGTCTTGTAGATGCTCTCGCGACCCTCAAAGTGGGTTACACATTGCATTGAGATGATGGGTGTAGGGTGAATCCACTGGATTGCTTCACGGTTGTACATACATACGCCACTAAGGCCATGTTTGTAACTCTTAATGCACTAGTAACTTGTGTGTAAGTGGAAATTGATAACATAGTGAGCATTTGACTAAGAACAAGTTCCTAATGAGCATAGAGAGAGTTCTTAATTTGAGAAAGCAACATAGAAATTTACACCTAGCTAATTTGGCATTGACAGTAGTTGAAAAGAGAGAGAAATAGAACAATTGACAACATTTGAGGACCGGATTTATATGGAGCCGGGGTCCCCCCTCCATAAAGGCTTTGTATTATAGCTTCTCCCATCAAAGGAGACTTTTGTACAATACAATTCTTGTGTTACTTGACAAAACTTGTTGGTGCAATAAAGATGGAAGCTTCATGCACCAAATTATGCTTAAAAAACACACCTAATGTCCCTAGCCTTAGTGTCCCAAGACCTCACACACCTTCAAAAATGGTGAGAGCTAGCAATGAATGAGGATGATTGAGAGGAAGAAGATGTATCTTACAAGAAAGAAGTATTCTCCTCACATAATCACTCTAATACCATAGCTTAGCTTAGTATTAGCATGGTAGATGAGATGAGCTTGCCATTGAAGCTTAGCTCTTGGTTGGATTTGCATTCCATAGCCAAGAGTTGTTGGTGTAGGCCTCTACTTCTCAATGCTTGGAGAAGGAGATGGAGTTATTCTTGCACACATGAGGTGTGTGTGTGTGTGTGTGTGTGTGTGTGTGTGTAGCATTCTGTTAGACAAAAATGCAGCCCTCTCTCTTTTCTTGGTCGACTCCTCTTGCTAATTACTCATGATGGCCTTCCATTAGCTTTTGTAAAGCTTAGCCAATCACAAAGTAGAAGCATAACTGATAGCCTTGTGACATGTGTCCCCCTTTCCCCTTTTGTGAGAGCTTTAGGTAATTAAATAATTCATTTAAACTCTCATTGGACCTTTTAGTCTTCTGGCCAATAGGAATGAGGCAAGCCATTGGGATGTTGGATGCTCATTGGACCCCTTGGTAGACTATCCAATAGTCTTCTAGGGAGATTAATTTATATTGGTTCTTTTATCAAATTTTCAAATTGATTAGACTAATTTTACTCTAGCCTAATTCTCATTGGTCCACCTCTATGGCCATCTAATAGGTTTTGAGGGTAAATTGGGGGCAACTAGCCTAGGAGCCTGCCATGTGTCCATTCTTCCCTTTGGGAAGAGCTTGGGAGTGTGTGTGTGTGTGTGTGTGTGTGTGTGTGTGTGTGTGTGTGTGTGTGTGTGTGTGTGTGTGTGTGTGTGTGTGTGTGTGTGTGTGTGTGCACGCGTGTGTGTGTTTGTTTGTGTGTGTGTTTCTCTCTCATCCCCTACCATTAGGGCCCACCCCCTCCTTCCTAGGGATGTGGGAAGACTTTTTAGTCTTCCCATGACCATCCAATTTTCCCCTACTTTGACCATTGGACAATTGAATTAAATATCCCTATTTTCCCTCCTTTAGATCCCTGCACAAACCGGTTTGGCAGCCTTACCAATATTCTAGATTTTACTCCCTTGGTACTTCTTCATATTAAATGATCAGTTTAACATGAGAAAATCATTTGGGATAATTAGATATTAGTTTTGACCATTGGACAATTGAATTAAATATCCCTATTTTCCCTCCTTTAGATCCCTGCACAAACCAGTTTGGCAGCCTTACAAATATTCTAGATTTTACTCCCCTGGTACTTCTTCATATTAAATGATCAGTTTAACATGAGAAAATCATTTGGGATAATTAGATATTAGTTTTGATGACATTGCCTCTCTCTTGAAATCATAGTTGTCCTCGACTATGAGGTAGAGAAGATAAAGCCTAGTCATTAGTCTGTTTGCTAGCAGGTAGAGGATCCCTATTTTACCCTATGACACCGTTCCAGAATGGATGACTGGTCCATTTGGTGCTTGAGAGCCTTAGCTGCTGCAAGCATGTCAACACATTAGTCCGTATCAATCTTCCATAGTAGAGTGACAAAATCTACTTGGTGTTCGGGAGACATCGTCTCCACAAACATGATCCTAAGCATGCATACTTATTAACATGTGTGCACAATAAAGAAAAGAGAGTCTTATAGAAACTTTGTTCATTTATACGTATTTACATTTGCTTACTCTAGGGAATCCTTATAAGCGTTGACAAGATTTAGGTTATCCTTTAATTGTATGCCTTGCATCCATCTAGCATCTTCAAAAGGATAATTTTCAAACTTGATAAGATATCGTCGGATAGTCTTACCACCTCGTAAAACCTTGTCTTCGTGTCGGAGAATGGAATCGAGCTGCAGCACCTCTTCTTGGTCCTCGATCTCCAGTGGGTCTTCAAAGGTTGCTTCTTGAGGTGGCTCTCCTTTGTAAGGCTTTAGTAGGCTCACATGGAAGGCATTGTGTATGAGCCAATGGTTGGGAAACTTGAGTTGATAGGTCATCTCATTGATTGGCCTAAGAATCTGAAAGGGGCCATAGTACCTTTTTGCTAACTTAGCATAGTACTTTTGGTGTCTCGTAGGATTCTTGCCTGTCATGTGCCTTAATCGAGCCTTGGGAAACTTAAGCAAGACCCAATCATTTTGTTTAAAGGCTAGGGCTCTTTTGTGCTTATGAGCAGCAGCCTTTTGCCTTTGCTGAGAGATGGATATAGCATCCTTAATCTTTTGAAAAGATTCTTGCAGGTCTCGGCTATATTCATCTACAACGAAGATCTTCCCATGTACCTTGAGTAGCAGGGGCCTATTTTATCTTCCCTCTATAACCTCAAAGGGTCCTTTTCTCGTGGAAGTATGTACAGTGTTATTGTAAGCATACTCCACTAAAGGTAAGTACTTCTCCCAATGGGACTTTTGATCTACTTCCGTGACATAAGCTAATAGATCAAGAATTGTTAGGTTAGCTATTTCACTTTGGCCATCCATTTGCAGGTGATAGGCCGAAGAGAAATTTAGCCTTGTACCTGAATTCTCAAAGAGACCCTTCCAGAAATTACTGGTCACTCTAGGATCACTATCTGACACTATGGACATTGGCAAGCCGTGGTACTTGAAGATTTGTGATAGAAAGAGGGTTGCCATTTCATGGGCCTTGATAGTCTTTTGAGAGGTATAAAATGTGCTTGTTTGCTAAACCTATCTACTATCGTCTATATTCATGTATTCCCATGGATAGACTTGGGCAATCCAAAGATAAAATCCATGGATATGCTCTCCCACAATGAATTAGGGATTGGCAAAGGTTGAAGCAATCCAGGTTGCTTCCCTCTATCAAACTTCGTCTTTTGGCATACCACACATTTTGAAACATACTCTTGTATGTTTGCTTTCATGGCAGGCCAATAGAAGTATCTTTCTATCCCTTTTAGGGTAGACTGAATACCTCTATGCCCCGCATAAGGAGGAGCATGAGATTCATACATTACTTTCTCACATAGTGAGTTAGTAACGCATAGTCTATTGCCATAGAGAAGGTAACCATCTTGTAGGGTAAATGGTTCTTCCTTCTTCCCTAGTGCAAGGGCTAAAATCAAATCTTTGAAATTGGGATCCATAGCATACTCATCTATCATAGAAGATAGATCATTGTGAGTTGCTATGGATACCGCATTCACTCTCGGTCGTCTTGAGAGTGCATTGGTCACTTGATTATGCTTGCCAGCAATGTGAGCAAGATTTAAATGAAATTACAAAAGGAAATTTGTCCACCTCATTTGTTTGTCGGAGACCTTGGTCTGTGTCATGAAGTACTTAAGGCTTTGGTGATCCGTTCACAGAATGAAAGGAGTCCCCAATAAATAGTGCTTCCACGAGTCTAGAGCATGTAGAGCTACTAATAGTTCCTTCTCATATATCCCTAGAGTTTTCTCAACTGGGTCAAGCCTTCGACTTTCGTAGGCTATGGCGTGCCCTTCTTGTAGCAAAACAGCTCCAAGGCAATCACCACATGCATCGCATTGGACCTCAAATGGATTTTGAGAGATCCGGTAGTGTAAGCAAATGTTGAGAGATAAGACTTTTGTTACCATATACATGTGGTAGTGATGTGTGTGAACACACTAGGACCGCCGGGGTATTTTTTCCCTCTTTAGGAGGTTTTTCCCCCGTGCATTGTATATACGCCCATCACTCTAGGGCTATCTATCTTTCCATTGCACACTAAGTAACACACTCTCTATTGTGTGCCTTGAGCTTCCTTCATCTTCTCCAAGCTGTGTGTGTTTCTCTGCGACCCTAATTCCAACAATTGGTATCAGAGCAGGTCACGTCCTCCCGGGCTTAGTCGTCAGCTGCTCCAGCACACGCCTGCTCACTTTCTCCGATTTCAGTGAGCTTTGGCAAGCGTTCGCAGGTCTGCTCAGAATTTTGATTTGGGCTCATTTCGACCTCCATTTCCACTACAGGCTACTTACTGCACATGCTATTTTGTCATTTTGTGCAGAATTTTTGTAACTGCCATTTTCTGCATAACAGGTGCCTTATAGTATTCTACGGTTTGTGCTATATAGCGCAGGTTGGTCCCGCTCCGTTCCTCCTATTTTCGAGCAGTTTTCACATCAGGTGCAACATTTACCATGGCTGACAACAACAACACAGATGTGTTCAAGATGTTTGCTGCTGAGGACAGGTTGGATGGGGACAACTACCCTATGTGGGCTTATATGATGCAACATGTTCTTGTGTCAAAGGGTGTCTAGAACATTGTGCAAGGCATTGATGTACGTCCTGGTTCTGAGGATGTAGGCGATGTTGAGGATGTTGTAGGTCTTGCTGCAAGGATTGCAGCTATTAGAGTTGTTTTGCCTACGGCAGAACAAGCTCGTTGGGATGTTAAGGATGCGGAGGCTCATGCATTGATTGCGTTTTCTGTGAAGCGCACCATTGTTCCTCACATCCGTTCAGCAAAATCTGCAAAACAGGCTTGGGATATTCTAGCAGGTCTTTATGCAACCCGCAATGAGGCTAAAATTGCTTTGCTACGTAAAGAGCTGGAGTCGAAGATTATGCATGAGGAAGATGATATGGACACTTTCCTTGCTAGTGTCAAGGATATCAATGAGCAACTTATTTTTGCAGGTACAGTTCCCTTGTGCAGACTGTTCTTGATGCCTTACCAGATTCTTACCAGACTTTTGCTAGTACTTGGAGACTTATGACCCAAGGAAATCCAGAAGTTGTCAAGTTTGATGCATTATGTACATTGCTGTTGCAAGAGTCACTTTCTAGAAAAACGAGACCAGACAACGTGCAGTTGAACATGCTTTTATTGCTTCTCAAAGAAAGGGTGGTAACAGCAATGCAGCCACTTCTTATGGTTTTGCTGCGAGTGGCAAAAATTCTGTTCCTAATGCTTCTACTGGCAGCAATTCGTTTGGAAATTCTGGTAGTAAGGGAAAAAAGAAGATGTGTTGCCATTATTGTAAAGCCAATGATCACTTGATCAAGTCGTGTCCTAAGTTGAAGTCCAAAGAGGCTAAGAAGAAAGAGGGTGGTTCCATTGCAAATGCTGGTTCCACTACAAATGCAGCCATTGTTGAGTCTTCTGTGAAAGGAGATTGTAATGCTGATGTTGATGCAGAATGGGCTTTTAGCGCAGAGTGCACTTACAATCCTGCTGTCCATGATGCATGCTTGTCAGTTGTTGTTGCAGATTCACATGTGTGGTATTTCGACAGTGGTGCTACAAAGCACATTACCTCACATCGTGAATTGTTTACCTCTCTCGAGTCTGTCCCTCATGGGAATTCAGTCACTTGTGCCAACAACGCCGCTTATCCAATTCAGGGAGTTGGAAATATTGTGCTCACTACTGCTAATGGCAGTTCCTTCACACTTGTTGATGCACTTTCTGTACCTGGGATCAACAAGAATCTCTTGTCTATATCTGCACTTGCTAGACTTGGACTTGTAGTCACATTTGTGGATGACAGATGTACAGTTCATGATCTCAATTTTGGTGATGAAATTGTTGCATTTGGGCTTTTGTGCCGTGGGCTGTATAAGCTCACTTTGTATGACAAGTGTGGATAAAATTTTGCAAATGTTGTTGCAGATTCAAGGGCTATTTCAGATACAAAACTTTGGCATGCACGTTTTGGTCATCTGAATTTTTCCAGTTTGCTGCGTTTACAGAAATCTGATATGCTTGCTTCTTTGCCGCCTCTTGAAGCACCTGTCAAACATGTTTGTGAAGGCTTTATTTTGGATAAGATGAAGCATTCTAAATTTCCAAAGGATGGTTCAATTCGGGCCACATGTAGGTTGCAACTTGTGCATAGTGATGTTTGTGGGCCCATGCAAACTCTGTCCTTGGGCAATTACCTGTACTTCGTGACTTTCATTGATGATTACTCTAGGCATGCATGGGTATTTCCGCTTAAAGCGAAGTCCGAAGTTTTTATGTGCTATGGCTGAAAATGTCTCGAAATGTACTATGGGCACCCTCCATTCCGATCGAGGGGGGGAGTATATGTCTCATGAATTTAATGCATTTATGGCTAGTCGTGGGATAAAACACCAATGTACAGTGCCTTATACGCCTCAGTAAAATGGTGTGGCTGAGAGGAAAAACAGGTCACTGACGGAAATGGCACGATATGGTCAAAAGTCAAGCTTTGCCGCATTCTCTTTGGCTTGAGGCCATCATGTGTGCCACTTATGTACTTAACAGGTGTCCTACGAAAGCTTTGCATTCTATTACTCTATATGAAGCATGGCATGATAGAAAGCCTTCTATTGAGCACATGCGTGTTTTTGGCTGTTTGGATGCACCTTTGTCTAGTCGTACTCGTTCAGGCTCTCACCATGCATCTTATGCATCAGATTGTTATGCTTTGGCTGTGTCTAGCTTACATGATGTTGAGGAGCCTCTGTCTTTTGATGAAGCACAGAATTCATAAAATTGGATGGCTGCCATGCAATCAGAATATGATGCACTTATAGAAAATGACTAATGGACTTTATGTGATTTTCCTCCTGGCAAAAAGGCCATTGGTACGAAGTGGGTTTACAAGTTGAAACGCAAGCCGGATGGTGAGATCGATCGCCATAAGGCTCGACTTGTTGCAAAAGGTTATGCATAGCAAAAAGGCATAGATTATGAAGGGACTTTTGCTCCCACTTGTCATATGACTACTGTACGTTTTCTATGTGCACTGGCAGCTCATTTTAGTTGGGATGTACATCAATCTGACATTGTTACTGCTTTCTTGAATGGTGACATATTTGAGGAAGTTTATGTAACGCAGCCTCGCAAAGTGTGCAAATGTAACAAGGCTTTGTATGGGTTGAAGCAATCTCCTCGTGCTCGGTATGAGAAAGCTGACACTCATTTGGTCAAACAAGGCTTTCATAACAGTCCAACAGAAAGCACATTGTATGTAAAGCGTGAGGGTGATGTACTTCTCATTGTGGTTCTTTATGTTGATGATTTGCTGATCACTGGACCAAATGAGAGACATATTGCTGAATTTAAGGCTGATTTGAATGCTACTTTCAAGGTAAAAGATTTGGGGCTGTTGCATCATTACTTGGGTATACAGTTTAAGCAGTGTGATGGTGGTATTGCCTTGTGTCAGAAAAGTTACATTGAGACATTGCTATGTAAGTTTGGACTTGAGGATTGCAAACCTATTGCCACTCCCATGGAAACATGTTTGAAGTTGAGTCTACATGATGCTGGTGATCCTGCTGATGTCACTCTTTACCAAACTGCTGTTGGCTGCCTCATTTATGTATGCAACACGAGGCAGGATATTCAGTTTGCAGTCTCACAGGTGAGCAGATTTATGCATAGCCCAGGGTCTAAGCATTGGCAGGCTGTCAAGAGGATTTTCCGCTACCTTAGTGGCACTTTTGAAGGAATACGAGCGGAAGTGCGACGCGAGAGAGAGTGCGAGAAGAAGAGCACGACGATATGGTGAACTCGCTCTACTGTAATGTGTAGAGCATAGTGAGTTCTTATTAGGTTTTAACAAAAGAATATGTGTACATACCTGGCAGCCCGCCCACTTACCTAGGCGACCACATTGGGCTTTATACCCCAACAACCTCCCACTTAAAGTCCAATGTGGTACTTTAAGTGTGAGAGAAGCTACTATACAAGCTAATATACAAGAGATGTAGAGAAGTGATGTACTACCCTACACCTAACTGCTTGCGAAAATGCGCAAAGCTCTTTGAGGGAAGTCCTTTTGTAAGTAGATCAGCAGGATTTTCTGTGGTGTGAACTTTGACAAGCTGAAGTTTCTTATCCTCGAGCATTTCCCTGATGAAATGATACTTCACATCCACATGCTTTGTCTTTGAGTGATAAACTGGATTGCGAGCCAATTGTATAGCACTTTGACTATCACAATATAACACAAGCATCTCTTCTTTGATTCCCAAATCTGTTACTAGTCGATTAAGCCAAATTGATTCTTTGCATGCCTCTAATGATGCTACATATTCAGCCTCTGTAGTAGACTGAGTAACACAATCTTGTAATCTAGAACGCCATGATACTGCTCCACCAGCCAATGTAAAGACATACCCTGACGTAGACCTTCGGTTGTCTAAGTCACCTGCATAATCTGAGTCTGTAAAACCCTTTAAACTTAGCTCCTGACTCCCATAGCATATACGCATACTCTTTGTAGCTTTCAGGTATCTCAATATTCCTTTCACTGCCTCCCAATGTTTCTTGCCTGGGTTTGACATGTATCGACTTACTACTCCCACTGCAAATGCAATGTCTGGGCGAGTAGCAATCATTGCATACATCAAACTACCCACTGCAGACGCATATGGAATCTTATCCATTTCAGCCTGTTCTTCCTCAGACAAAGGACAATCTTGTTTGCTAAGTTTCACATATGGTGGCAATGGAACACTCAATGCCTTTCCCTTCTCCATATTGAAATGTTGCAAAACCTTGTCAATATACTCTGTTTGAGATAACCAAATCAACTTCTTTGATCTCTGTCTCTCTCAATGCGCATACCAAGTATATGACTTGCCTCACCCATGTCTTTCATGTCAAACGATTTTGCCATCTTTGACTTCAAAGCTGAAATTTCTTCCAAGTGCTTGCCAGCAATCAACATGTCATCCACATACAAAATAAGGATCATCCAACTACCATCCTTAGCCTTCTTTGTATATAGACAGTGATCGAACTCACTACGTTTGTAGCCTTGAGAAAGCATAAACTTGTGGAATTTATGGTACCATGCCCTCGGTGATTGTTTTAAGCCATAAAGACTCTTTAACAATTGGCATACCCAATCTTCCTTGCCTTTCTCAACAAACCCTTCTGGTTGCTGCATGTAAATTTCCACATCTAAATCACCATGCAAGAACGCTGTCTTGACATCCATTTGGTGCAACACCAAATCTAATATGGCAACCAATGCAAGAAAGCATCTCAATGTAGTCATCTTGACCACCGGAGAGAAGACTTCATCAAAGTCAATGCCTTGTTCTTGCTTAAAGCCCTTGGCAACAAGCCTTGCTTTGTACTTTGGCTGACTATCATGAGCGGTGATCTTATACCTGTAAACCCATTTACAAGGTAGAGCCTTTTTGCCCTGTGGTAATTTAACTAGCTTCCATGTCTTGTTTTTATGCAAAGTTGTCATCTCTGACTGCATGGCCAATTGCCAACTCCCGGAGTCCTTCATTTGCACTGCTTCCTTGTAACATGAAGGCTCATTGCAATCAGTCACCATGACATAGTTCATAGATGGAACAAACCTATCAGGAGGTCGCGTGACACGTCCAGATCTATGCACAATAGGTGGCTCAGGCTCAGCCACAACCTGTGGTTCCACTCTATCGTGTCCTTGCTCCTCTTGAGCCCTAACATTTTGTCTTGCACGTGCAGGTCCATCTTCTTGGAAGACAACTCTTCTAATCTCCTCAACCCTCTCTGGTTTAGAATGATATTTGGATTCATTAAAGTGAACATCATTGCTGCGGACAACCTTTCTGGATTCGGGATCCCAAAGTCTGTACCCCATCTCACCAGAATTACCATAGCCTAGAAAGATGCACTTTCTACTCTTTGGGTCAAGTTTGTTCCTAAATTCCTTTGGAACGTGAGTATATGCCTCACAGCCAAAGACTCTGAGATGCTTGTATGAGGGCATTTTGCCTGACCATACCATCTCTGGCACTAAATCCTTCTGCAAAACCTTGCTAGGAGATCTATCTACAAGATGAACAGCTGTTGATACAGCTTTAGCCCAAAACCCATTTGGCAGCTGTGCATTAGACAACATACTTCTGACCTTCTCTTGTATGGTCCTATTCATCCTCTCAGCAACACCATTTTGAGGAGGATTGTAAGGAGCAGTAAGTTCACGTTTTATACCTTTTGACTCACAAAAGTCCTGAAAGGCCTTTGAAACATACTCTCCACCATTGTCAGTGCGTAAGCATTTAAGCTTCTTGCCAATCTGATTCTCCACAAGTGTCACAAACATTTTGAAAACACTAAACGCTTCATCCTTGTGCTTGAGAAAGTAAACCCATACTTTCCTCGAGTAATCATCTATAAATGTCATAAAGTAAGAAGCTCCCCCTAGAGATAGGTTGGGCATAGGTCCACACAAATCACTATGAACAAGTGCCAACTGTGTATCTCTTCTACTGCTTCTATGCTTATGTGGCTGCTGTGTTTGCTTACCATACAGACAGTGTTCACAGAATTCAAAATCATTAAATGAAAAGCCAGGCAAATAACCAGAACGAGACAAGATTTCCATTCCCTTCTTGGACATATGTCCTAACCGGCTATGCCACAAAGAAACGTTCGGCTGCTCGGTTACATTGATTACATTTTTAGAGATATTTGATACATAAATCATGTAAAGTCCTCCAGACTTTACTCCATGTGCTACTGTCATAGAACCCTTGGATATCTTCCACATGTTCTGTCAAAAAGTGGTGATGTAGCCAGCATCATCAAGTAAACCTGTGCTAATCAAGCTCTTTGTAATTGCGGGAACATGTCTCACATTCTTCAGCGTGAAAGAAGAGCCATTCTGAAACTTCAATTGAACATCTCCAACACCTAAGATCTCACATGTCTGCCCATTGCCTAGCCGAACATGATCTTTAGTGGTCACATAAGAGGTAAACCACTGCTTGTTTGGAGACACATGAAGTGATGCCCCTGAGTCTATAATCTAGTCACTCAGTGCATTTCCATCAGATGCTGTAAGAAGAGCTGAGTCCATTGTATTCTTCAAGAAGTAGATGTCTCCTGACACTAGACTGTCATCCTCTGCAACAGTGTTTGTCACATTTATTTCTTGAATCTTCACTGAGGACTTGTTCTTCTCACCATGTTCTTCAGCTTTCTCTTTGCCTTTTTCTGCTTTCCATTCTCTGCAATCTCTTTTCATGTAACCCTTCTTGCCACAATGGTAGCATTCTATGTCACTCTTGCCTTTAGCACTGCGGGACTTGCTACGAGACTGATTCCTCTTTCCACCTTTGTACTTTTCTTTGGTCCTTCCCCTGAAAACTAAGGCTCTGGTGTACTCAAAAACAGACCAAAAAATAGCTCAAAACACACTGTCTCTCTGACATTGTAAGCTACGGGTAAACCTGTCCTGCACCTGTACTGTCTCTGAATGTCCTGCCACTGTCCTGTAAGCATAGACTGCGACAATGCCTCAACGGCAGTAAAGCAAAGATGCAATCCCAACTATCTAACTCACAGTCAATACATCCTAGCTGCCTATTTAAGGGTGCTCGAGGGATCGCTCCAAGACCTGTATCACCGAAAGGATCTCAACATTCGAGAATCCCCCAGCTCAATAAAACCTCACTCGACCCTCAACAAAGGCTGCAGTAAATCTGACAGTACATAGACTTCCCACAAAGTCATACATCCACAAATTTCCCACTGTATGCTGTAACCGCAGCGGCGGTTGTTTGCTGCGTGACTCACAGCTAGCAAACCCTCAACAGACATACATCATCTCTGACAATACATCCCATGTGGAAGTACCTGCAATGTCAGGATGAAATCTGGAATATCAAGCAGCAAACACAAGCTACCTGATGAACTAGTGGATGTCGCCTACAGTCTGTGTGTAGATACGCCCGTGTCGTATGTGACACGCCTCCAAGAACTGTGAGCCGTCCTTCGATGTGTAGACAGCCACAAATCAACACTCTGGGAGTGTCGATATCCTCAGCACCTGCAATCGTAGGCCAAAAACCCCAAATTTGCAGAGTCGGATCTGCACCCGTCGAGACCACGTAGTCGAAAATGGCCTGCGTAGACCTTTGTCAAAGCCGAACGGTGGCCGAGATGACCTCAGAATGAAATTCTGACAACACCAAGACCTTCGCGCTCACCCACGAGATTTGGGGCCGTGTCTTCGCCTGTCGAATTTCACTCCAATCTGAGTTGGTGACTCTAGCCTCCTGCAATGCTGCCCCGAGCCTCAATCTGAGCTCTGATACCAGTTGAAGGAGTACGAGCGGAAGTGCGACGCGAGAGAGAGTGCGAGAAGAAGAGCACGACGATATGGTGAACTCGCTCTACTGTAATGTGTAGAGCATAGTGAGTTCTTATTAGGTTTTAACAAAAGAATATGTGTACATACCTGGGGGCCCGCCCACTTACCTGGGCGACCACATTGGGCTTTATACCCCAACAACTTTACATCTTGGCTTGTTTTATCCCAAGGGGGGATCATTGCCACCAGACTTACATGCTTTTTTGAACTCAGATTGGGATGGTTGTTTTGACACGAGAGTGTCCACAAGTGGTTTTTGTTTCATGCTTGGCAGTTCATGTATATCTGGTTGAGCAAGAAGCAACCTACTGTGGTCACTTTGAGTTATGAGGCTGAGTACAGGGCACTCTTCACAGCTACGGTTGAGTGTGTATGGCTCAGACTCCTTATGGTTGATTTGGGTGTTGGACAGGACACTGCCAACACTATCTACACTGACAGTCAGAGCGCATTGGGAGTTGCGAGGAACCCAGTTTTTCATGCTTGCACAAAGCACATTGAGGTGCATTACCACTATGTCAGGGACAGGCTCTCAGCAGGAGAGATCGGCTTGGCTTATGTGCCAACACAGGACAACCTTGCAGATCTTTTCACAAAGGCATTGTCTCGTGAGAAGCTTGAAGCTTTCCGCAAAGCTTTGGGCTTCCTCCTCTTTATGGACTGATCCTGTCCTCGGGGCATGGCACTTCCCTTTACTCATGTGCCACCTCTCGTTCACCGCATCACTCTAGGGGGGATTTGTTACCATATACATGTGGTAGTGATGTGTGTGAACACACTAGGACCGCCGAGGCATTTTTTCCCTCTTTAGGAGGTTTTGTCCCCCGTGCATTGTATATACGCCCATCACTCTAGGGCTATCTATCTTTCCATTGCACACTAAGTAACACACTCTCTATTGTGTGCCTTGAGCTTCCTTCGTCTTCTCCAAGCTGTGTGTGTTTCTCTGCGACCCTAATTCCAACACTTTTCTTTAAGCTTTTTGGAAGCATTGTTCTCCTTGGTTGACCATATATACCTAACGTTTTTCTTTTTTAGGTCATGTAATGGTGTTGCAATTTGTGAGAACTTTTCTATGAAGCGTCTATCGTATGCACACATACCTATAAAGCTTCTTAGTTCATGAAGATTCCTTGGATTAGGCCATCCTTTTATTACCTCTAAATTTGATGGATCCATTTGGATGCCATCTTGAGAGATTATGTGACCTAAATAATGAATCTCTTATAACAAAAATTCACTTTTCTTTCGATTAATATGAAGTTTCTTCTCTCATAAAACTTGAAATATATTACCTGGAGGTGTTGCTTGTGTTTGTCTAATGAATTAGAGTAGATGATTATATCATAAAGAACACTCCAGTAACGGTTCAGTGAGGCCAGAATAGCTTCTTCATCAAGCAGTTACCATTAAGCGGTTAAATGTGGTTGGTGCATTGGTCAAGCCAAAAGGCATGACAATGTTCTCGTAAAGACCAAAGTAGTGCAAAATGCGGTCTTTACAATGTCTTGATCAACTATCCTTATTTGATGGTAGCCACTTTTTAGGTCAATCCTACTGAAGTAGGTCGACCCCTATAGCTTATCAAATAGGTCTTCTACCCATGGAACGGGAAACCTATTCTTGATAGTGATCCTATTTAGTGCTCTATAGTCAACACACATATGATATGTGCCATCTTTCTTTTGCACTAATAACATTGGTGAACAAAATGGAGATTAGCTAGGCCTAACTATGCCTTTCTCAACCAACTCATGCACTTTCCGCATAATCTCCTCTTGTTGAGCTTGAGAAACTCGATAAGGAGGTTTATTAGGCGGTGAGCTTCCTGCAAGAAGTTTAATTGCATGGTCATCATCCCCTCGTTTGGGAGGTAGCTCACAAGGGATTTTGTCAGTAAAAACATCTTGGAATCCCTTGAGGAACTTGGATAACTCTAATTCCTTTTTATTGGGTATATCTTCTTTTGCTAAAACATAAGGTTCATTTTGAGAATATTTAACAAAAGTCATGTACACGGTGTCAAGAAGTTGGCGGTCTTGCCAGGAAGGCACCGGGCCTCTTGCTGTGAGAGTTTGTGAGGAAGCTCAAGGGTTATGAGAAGGAGCTAAGATGTAGATAACATAGCTTCTAAATCTAAAGAAGAAATGTAGCCAAAGAAGCCGCTCACTTTTACACACGTGATGGAGAGAACTCATGAAAGATAGTCAGAACAAAACAAAAATGAAAACATCGAGATTACGATCATATCGTATCATGGGTAGGATAAAAGGGTTAATGGATGAGTTAATGATATTTAATCTTTGTTGTCCAAATAAGCTACAGATTGCTCTTTGGAACTGTAGCTTTGTGCTTACTATAATGTATATGTTTTGTCTAGCGATTGGGATTAGTTGTGAGTACAAATCCTCTTGATTCATAATAAAATAACCACATTCACATCAAAAGAGAAGTCATAGTCAATAATAGGTAGTATGATGGGATATGGTGAGAGAAGTATTTCGTTGAGCCTTTCAGGACCAAATAGAAACACTATGCGTTGCTGAAAGTGAATCTTTCGACTAATCCAAATGTTGACCCTAATAGATTGCATTGAATGGAATTGAAAGAAATTACCTCTATGTGGATTATGGTTATTCATCAATGATATACTTAGTATGTTCAAAGATAAAGGTGTGAAAGAAGTGAAAGGAGAAGAAGAAGAGAGTTTCTCTCCCAAGCCCTATTGTTGCCCTTAGGAAATAAGGATACTGCGGGGAGAGAAGTGCCTGTAGCAAGGAGATTCTAGAGTTTGTGGAAGAGAATGAGAACCTTAAGAGAGAGAGATACTTGTGGAATATGAAGATATGGTTACTAACCTTGTGTAGATAATTGTTTCCCGCAAGAAGGTTGTACCCATTACATTGACAAGGTTGCTGCTTGAATACCTTCCAATGAAACAATTAGGACACAACAAGAGAGATCAAAGGAGGAGTAAAGATATAATTAGAGATAGATCTAAGTGTGGTGGTGGTATTAAAGATAGATAATGAGAGATAGAGATAGAGTTAGAGACAAGTATTGGACTAGATATGCAAATGAAAGTAAAACTAGCAACATATATCTTACATGAGAGCAATCGCCACCACCTTAATGGAGAGAGAAGATGAGGCAAGACTTTAGCCTTTCTTCAAGAGAAATTGTGGCACTAAGATGAGTGTGTCACAATGGAATTGAGCTAACTGAAAACAAGGACCGTAACGAGCCTAAGGGGAAGGACAATGTCCAAAAGTCTCCCAAAGGCAACGCCAACAACAACAAAGCTAAGGAGAAGGGAGTTTTTAAAGGAAAAAATAAACTCTCTCCTGAATAGCTAGAGCGTTATCGGAAAGATAACCGTTGTTTCAAGTGCAGGGAGCAAGGGCATGCCTATCGTGCTTGCCCCCACAAGAATACACATAATGAGCCTCCTAGAGCTACCTTGGTCAAAATTCAAGAAGAGGATGCTCATCACTAAGGATCTCCTCTATGTCATGCTTGGGGAAAGGTAAGAAAACATGATGCTTTCATTCTCTTTGACCCTGGTTCTACTCATAATTTCATATCCACAAAGTTGGCCACCAAGATAGGCATCCAAGCCTATGAGATGGGAGATGTCCTACCTGCCGATGGTGCTTTCAAGGGGCAAGAAGCCTCAATCACTCCCTTAATTGCGAAATTGAGGCTCCATGTCCAAAGCTATGTGGGCAAGGAGGATTTCTTCATCTCTCCTCTCAAGCATGAGGATGTAATCCTAGGGGCACCATGGTTTAATCACATGGCTACCAATGTTAGATTCCCTGAAAGACAAAATCTACTTTCGGTTCAGGGAAAAATATATGTACATAGATGCTAAGGAGTTGGGTAGTACCATACCCATTGTACATAAGCAAGCTTTCAATAAGTCAATAAAGAGCTCTATTTCCGTTGTCGTGCTGTGGCACGTATATAGTGGGAACGGGCATTAAACGATTTATCTTGTGACTTTTTGATGCATAACTATACTTCATATAATACTCATATGCATAAATAAAAGCTTTCTACCATACCTTAGTATTACCTTTGAAGTAATATAAATGTACATTACTATTAGAAAGTACTGCAAGAGAAGTATCAATGATTGTGCCTCTTTTTGTCTGGGGGAAAATAATTTTTATACTTCTTCTAATATCTCAGCTATACCCTACCATATATAAATTATTTTCTTCTTTTCACATTTATCTAATAATATAACCCTTCAATAATGCATACCTTCTTGGATACATACAAGAGGGAAGGGCCTACTAGAAGACTTTATGAAAAGGAAGATCCCAAGCTTCTTGGACCATCCCAATTTGAAAATTCCGACCTAAGGTCGTGGAGAAAAGGCCAAAACCAATTCAAGCTCTTTTAGTAGGCCAATCTTGCTTTTTGAAGCATGTCAATCCGAGTTACAGGTCAAAAGTTACAGGGAAACCAGTGAAAAACCCTCTCACAACTACACTGCAAGAAGAGATGGTAAACAGGTGAATCAAGTTAAAAGAGGTAATCTTGGTCTTTTTCCATAAAATAAGATATTTGCAGGATAAAAGACATAAGCATGTGAATGTGACACCTCAAAGATGCCTTGAAGGACAAGACACACAAGTTGGGACCCCCTGCTCGAGCCACACAGAAGATGCCTAGGTGGGGCCCACATACATCATGCACCCACATGGAGCCTCAACGACCAAAAATGCTGAATTTCATGATATTTTGAGTCCTAATATTGCCCATTTTAAGAAATATCCAAAGAACATTTGATTTGGGCTAACTCTTTAGCCTAATCAAGTGATTATGTAAAACATGGCTCCCTCACCTATAAAAACGGAAACCTTCTCTTAGCCCCTTGTTGAAAGTTGATTCTTGAAGACAATGTGGTATGGTGTATGACCGCAGATATTTAAGATTTCTCTTAGCCCCTTGTTGAAAGTTGATTCTTGAAGACAATGTGGTATGGTGTATGACCGCAGATATGGTGTGTGGCCTTTGGGAGCTAACATACTCCGCCATATCCTCAATTAAACCCACACAAAATTGTTGTTTTTTCTCTCCAAAATCCATCTTTTTGAAGACAGTGGCTTTGAGGTGTAAATCCCAAAACTTGTCTACATATTTGTGAATAGATTCGTAGGGAGAGAGCTTCAAGCTTCGCCATTCGGTGAGTACTTTGTCTTTGGCATCAATAGCCAAAAATTGCTTCATGATGGAAGCTCTTAAAGCTTTCCATGTTCGTAGAGCTTCACCGTTTGCTCGTAGGCTAGACCACCATTGTTTGGTGGAGTTTTGAAAATGCATAGCTACATGACGTAGCTTAGAGGACTCTGTGAAGCCCTCATCTCCAAACGCCACATTGAATTGTTGGATAAAGCCCAAGACTTTGTCCATAGCACCAAAGGTGCCATCATAGGTAAGGAAAGAGATGTTCTTTCCTCCCTCTTTGAACTTTTTGAGCTTGGATGGCCTTTTCTAGGTGACATAGGATTTCCTATGGCCTCTTCTTTTGGGTGGTTTGAGAGCTGCACAGCTGCACAACTGCACCATCACTTTCTTCAGAAGAAGAAGAGTATGAGGAGGATGGAGAAGAGGGTGACCTCTTTCTCGCCTTTTTCTTCCCTTGTTCCTCCTTATTTGCACCATCACTATCTTCAGAAGAGGAAGAGGATGAAGAAGATGGAGAAGAGGGTGACCTCTTTCTCGCCTTTTTCTTCTCTTGTTTTCTCTCTTCCCTCTTTGAATTATGGTGTAGAGAAGTATGAGATGGTCTTCTCCGTTTAGGGGGTGCTGGAGAGCGTTTTGCCCACCGTCTTCGTGGAGCCATCTCCACTGAGGTGGCAGGAGACTCACTTCTTTCTCGTTCTTTTGGTGGGGGCTCTATCGTTGAAACTTGGGTCCTCCTTTGGGAGGGAGATGCCTCATTGAGTAGTAAGTTTTTGAGCCCTTCATATGGATCCTCCTCTTTTTCCCTTATCAGAGAGAGTCCTCTTTTGGAAGTCTCACCAGGAGCTTTCCTAGTTACTCTCTCTTCTTGATGGGGAGTTTGGAGAATACCATGGGTGTGCAATTGCTGTAGCACTTCACCTTGGAGGGATGGATTGCCCAGGGCTTGTTGAAGCCTAGAAACAAGATAGTTCACAAGCATAGGGGTATCATTAATTTCTCTTTCATTAGCAAAATCAAAGCTATCAACATTCATTTCAATCTCTTTTCCCTTGTCAACCATACTAGCAAATTTTAGGTGTAAATTTTTACTTGTACTTTGGCACTTCAAGCCCTAGTTGCTACTCCTCTTTACCTTCAAAGATAAGCACTCAAGCATCTATATCCGTGGCTCCATTATCCCCGTAGGACTCCATTATTAAGACCATAGGTCTTGATGGTATCCCTGTTAACTGCATAAAGCAGGCATGCTTCAAGGATGAAAAATCCCTATTCTACTTACTCTTTTGTAATTAATAACACCAACCATTTGTAGCAAGCTTGAGGACCTCTCTTCTTGAGCAAGAAAAGAGAAACCAATAGCTCTGATTCCAATCTAACATTTAATGCACTAGTAACTTGTGTGTAGCAAAAATTGATAACATAGTGAGCATTTCATTAAGAACAAGTTCCTAATGAGCATAGAGAGAGTATTTAATTTGAGAAAGAAACATAGCAATTTATAGCTAGCTAATTTGGCATTGACAATACTTGAAAAAAGAGAGAAATAGAATAAATGACAACAGTTGAGGGCTAGATTTACATGGAGCCGGTTCCCTCCATAAAGGCTTTGTATTATAGCTTCTCCCATTAAAGGAGACTTTTCTACAATACAATTATTGTGCTCCTTGACAAAACTCATTGGTGCAATGAAGATGGAAGCTTCATGCACCAAATTATGCTCGAAAAACACACCAAGTGTCCCTAGCCTCAGTCCCAAGACCTCACACACCTTCAAAAATGGTGAGAGCTAGCAGGGAATGAGGATGACTAAGAGGAAGAAGATGTATCTTATGAGAAAGAAGTATTCTCCTTACATAATCACTCCAATAGCATAGCTTAGCTTAGTAATTAGCATGGTAGAGGAGATGAGCATTCCATTGAAGCTTGGCTCTCGGTTGGATTTGTATTCCATAGCCAAGAGTTGTTGGAGTAGGCCTCTACTTCTCAATGCTTGGAGAAGGAGTCTTCTTGCACACATGAGTTGTGTGTGTGTGTGTGTGTGTGTGTGTGTGTGTGTGTGTGTGTGTGTGTGTGTGTGTGTGTGTGTGTGTGTGTGTGTGTGTGTGTGTGTAGCATTCTGTTAGATAAAAATGCATCCCTCTCTCTCTTCTTGGTCGACCACTCTAGCTAGTTACTCATGATGGCCTCCCATTGGCTCCTATAAAGCTTAGCCAATCACAAATTAGAAGCATAACTGATAGCCTTGTGACATGCGTCCCCCTTTCCCCTTTTATGAGAGATTTAGGTAACCAAATAATTCATTTAAACTCTCATTAGACCTTTTAGTCTTCTTGCCAATAGGAATCAGGCAAGCCATTGGTGTAAAACCCTGGGACTGCCATAGCCTTGATCCTCCGCCCAACCTCCCTTTTATAGATCTTGCCTCTAGAATCCCTGTCTCCATTAGCAGCCGGCCCTTGGCCCGCCCTTGGCCCGGTCCTTGACCTCCAGGGTAGCCCTTGGCCTGACATTACTTCCCCCTTGGAGAAGCATTTTCATCCTCAAAAACAAGAGTGATGCTACATTAATGTTTTCCACAGTGGCATCCTTCATGGATCCAACTATTTGCTTGACCAGAGTACGGTTCTGTACGAGGTTCAATGAAACCAAGAGTAACATCTTGATTTTCCATATTGGTGTCCCGTGGAACCGTCTTGGGGTAACTGTCGCATAGATAATATAGCGTGTAAACTCCATGTAGAACTCACTTAAGTAGCTAAATGAGTTATCACAACTAAGATGTACACAGAGAGTACCCCTCTTTCACTTTCCGTGAAAGTAACTTGCTGATGTAACTCATCGGTCAAGTTGAAGTCCTTGACTTGTTCGCAAACTTCATTAGTTAACAACCCCACCATAACTAGTGTCCAAGGTTGAGAACCTGACTTATACATGAAGAGACTAAACCTAATCGCAAACATGATTTATCTGATGGTAAGCAAACTCCAAGTAGAGCAATAAATGCTTATTAATTGGATTGCTTGGTGCTAATGTACACACTTTGTATATCCTTTAGTACAAGATCACACTTTGTAATCTGCCTATCCCCTTGGATAACTAACAGTACTGAGGTGTGTTTCCCCCACAGTTTACAGACAGTCTTCCCAGATGACTGGTAAACGGGATGACAATATCGTACAACATTGTTGAGGAATCAACAATGTCCGGAATAACCATCGTGGTTACTTGAAAAATCCACAAGCACCCAAACCAAGCCATGACCTTTATTGGTGATTGGTAGACCCAAAAGTAAGCTCATACTGCACATAGAGTGCAAAAATGTTTCATAAGCAACAATTGTGATGAATATGCATGCCGCTCCAAATCAACCTTTGCTAAACACTAGGGCCCATAACACCTAGTGTGCATGCATTTAGCAAAAAATAGATTTGAACCTATATATCCATGATCATTCTGGCCAATACTTATGGTGAATGTGATGCTCCTAGCACACATGAAAGAGGAATGTAAGTAGTTTTGGAAAGAAACTAAATACTTTCAGCTGCAATCAGTTGCAAGCCTTGCTGAAACATTGGAACCAGAATAGAAGGTGAAACAACAATCACTTTGAGGTACAACCAATGAAACCTTTTCATAGCCTTGCTATTTGCATAAACAACCAACTGTAATGTTGTTTAGCTGCACTTGTACCGTAACAAGTCATTCTAAGTATCCGACAATTTTTTGCCACCAAAATTTCTCTTGGTACGTCAGGCTGAAAATGGTCTAGAAAACAAATTTGACCACCACCTAGGGACTTTGTCATGACAGATACTTAAAATAGTGGGCGCCAGTGTCAGTCTCGAAGACTCATATTCTCCATGTGGAATATGTCTCATGTAAGGATGTCTAAAACAAGATCATCCTTGAAGTACAAGATGTACTTGTGCGTGGAGATAACTGAAAACACTCTACGACGGGAGTGAGAGGGACCCCCATTAGCCTTGCTCCACACTGGCTAAACTGAACTCCTTGAGTTCCTAGACCATGTTGCATCCCATGTGACAACATGTGCCAAATAAAACCCTACAAGTGGGTCTATAACTGCATAATGTAGAAACTGATTTTGGACACCACAACCCAAAATGCTTGGCTCTTACATGACCTTGTCATTTCTCGAAAGAGCAAACATAGTTTATGCATTCTACGTAGAAAAACAAACCAAAAGAAACAAAACCAAAACAGATGTGTACGTGTAGGTTAAACATAGTGGTCACTTATCCGGAGTGAAGAGTACCTGCCCAAATTTCCCGCTTGTAAAGGCCTAAGAACACTAATTGAAAATTAGCGTAATGCAAGTAGTATTGCACATGGAACCTTGGGCGTTGCTTGTGCAATTCAGACCCCTTGGTGAAAATCAACATTGGAAAACCCCTTGGTTAATCTTTGCATTAAAACTTCTCCACTAGCAGCAAGCCCTTGGCCTATGTCTGTGACCCCCCTTGGGTTTGCCCGTGGCATTACATTCATGTGGAAGTTGAAATTTGGACACTACCCCTTGGCAGTCTGTGGACTTCTTTCCTTGAAAGTGCAAGTGTGAAGATTCCAAGAAGTGACCATCACACTTAATAAGTGATTTAATAATCAAGAGCTGGGTCTTACCCCAAAACTGGACTTGTACAAACACTCTTAGTGCCGTAGATAAAATAGAAGATCCACTCAAGTTGGAATCGTATTCACAATGGGATCTTGTCTAGACTCAAAATCCATAATCAAGGAGTTTTGTGAACAACCATGCTGTCTGAATTGCTTGGGTCATCTATAAACCTTGGTAGAGAGACACATTTGCGAGTGTGAGATTTTCCAAAGCCCAACGTGATCTTCACACTCAAAGTGTGTAGTGCTAAAAAAACACCAAAAATTAGTAATGGCAAGACGCTTGCTTGTTCATTAAAATCAATGGGTACTCAGTTGAAGAGATTTGTTCGATGTTGAAAGCAATCACTGATGGATTACAAACAGGTGGCGCTTAGCCATTCCAAAATAGGTGGCTCTTAGCCCGGCAAAAACAGATGGCTCTTAGGCCTGCCTGTTACCATATCGACATCATAGAAAGATTTTAGAAAATTCATGCCTAGTTTCACCTTTCCCGCATAGAAGTTGGGAAGAGAGAGAGAGAGAGAGAGAGAGAGAGAGAGAGAGAGAGAGAGAGAGAGAGAGCTGGGCTGAGGAAAAACCTGTATTTGAATGTGTTGTATGTCTCGTGCATATAACCCAGTGCAGACCATGTCTGTGTCTTAGCTTATCCTATAAGCTTAGAATAGTGTACTGGCACCACGCCCTCGTAGAGAGAGGTATCAGAAGTCACATTTTGACCGGCTTATCGTGTATGTGAACGTGATGATATCAGGGTGCGTGTGTATGGCACTTTGCCTGTGATTAAACATAAAAAAATATTTGAAGAAATCAGTCAATTACCTTGTTTTTGACAGAGTAGTGAGTGTTATAGCGGAAACGTATACCACGATGGAGTGTCCGATGTCCAACGGACTAGTACGTCATGCATACATAGCAAAAAATAGAATAAAAATCCTGTGGCTGCAATGATAGTCTCAACCTTGTGAGCTGTTAGTATACGTGCCGTGCAGTGCGCCATTACGAAATTGTGAGCTTATATCCACATAGTGCCAAAGATGTGTGCCTGATAATGATCAAAAGTCCATCGATAATACGTGGCACATAAGAGAAGTTGTACTTCACATGAAGTCGGGCAAAGCACTTTGCTTTGTACAACAGGGTCTTATGGAGTTTGCCCAAGCACTTTGCTTTGCACAGTAGAGAAATCTTGTCCAAAATGAAAAGTAAAACATAAGCAAGAACAAACATAACTTGAAATGTACTAACCTTGTCACCCACTTGTGGCAAAGTTGTTGGTAGTGTGCTTGGATCTGCTCTAGTGAGTGAGCGCATGTATCATATACACTCACATGGGATGTAAAAACCTGTAACATCTTGGCAAGTTTTTCCAAGTTCGTGTGCGAATATCATATTCCAAACTGTAAAAGCCGCGATGCCAAATTGCAAAAGGGAAGCCTTGCTTCTCATAAGTACTTATGGACTTTTGGTGTTTAGAGCAAACAGATACTCTTGCCAAAGAAAGTCGGCCGTGTCCAGCAGTCACAAATAGTTGACCTTGTCGAATTGTGCAATGGATTGAAAAATAGAAAAAATAATGTACCTGTCTTACAAGAGATGGACATGTGCTTGGCTTAATTACTATTAGCATGAGGATTAGACGAAGCCTTGCCCCTGTAATTGCAGGCTTTGTCGCATAATGAAATCTTACAACTCACATGCCCTGCCTGGCTTGCCGGTGTGTCTAGGCAACCTTACATATACGCAGTAGCTATGATTGAGAAATGAAAATAAAAGAAACTAAAAAAGTACCTCATCTTGAATTCCAAGCTCGTAGCCCATAACCTTGACGGTTTTCTCCCGAACATTGGCCATTAAGTCTGCTCACCATTGTATGTTGAGCGAGTGGCGGTCCTTGACCCCTATAGATTCTGCTTGATCGAGGGAAGCTCAATTTGCCATGCCTTTGCATGATACAACGCAATAGCTCAACGTTGGATGTTTGGCGACCCACAAAAACTTGTCGAACAAAGGCACCTTGTGCTTGTTGTGCAAGTATTATGATAATGTATGCCGCAACACGTAGGAAATTTCCTTATTGAGGACCCAATCCTCATCAAACTGCCTATAGTGGGCATTGTAATGACCCTTGCTGTAGCGATTGGATCCATGCATGAACATGCTCTGTGAAATGTTCAATAGCAAGCCAGACAAGCCTTGCTCAAGGTATACGACTTTGGCAGGGTTTTTTTTTTTGTGTTAGCCCCTTTGAGAATTGTACCTACTCTGCAATTTTGACTGCCCTGTGCGGCATTGGACCATGCAGCCATGGAACCCCTTGCAAAGGCCTTGACATGAGCATGGAGCCGTGCATGATTGCATGCAGCCGTCTTCGCGAACCCCTCCAAGCCCAATGCGTGGAACCTGCTCCCTATAATGGAAATGGCCAATACAGGCCGTCCAAAGTCAAAAATAAATTTTAAAAAAAAGTCTAAAGCCTACATCAGCAACTCTGCGGGTTCTACGCGAGGGAGAAGATCCCCGTTTGAACGTTGTGTGCTGCTCGCCTAGCATGCTCCATGTGAAGAGAACGGAATTGTAGGTTGTGGCGAATTTAACAAGCCCACCCACGCCCCATTTCGTCATGGTGTCAAGCTTCCCTCTTCTCCTCTAAGCGGCCATGCCCTCAGCTTTGTCGACTCCTTTCGGCTTTGCAAGGGTGGTGTCCCTGCTGTGTGTCGGGTTCTTGAGCCCACCATGAATTCCATGCATGCCCTCATGGAAACGAGAGAGAGAGAGTGGGAAAGAGAGAGAGAGAGAGAGAGAGAGAGAGAGAGAGAGAGAGAGAGAGAGAGAGAGAGAGAGAGAGAGAGAGAGAGAGCATGCAAGGTTCCCCTTCCTCCATAGCCCCTCCCTGCTTTGAGCTCTGATACCAGTGTAAAACCCTAGGATTGCCATAGCCTTGATCCTTTGCCCAACCTTCCTTTTATAGACCTTGCCTCTAGGATCCCTGTCTCCATTAGTAGCCGACCCTTGTTCCGCGGTCCTTGACCTTGAGGGTGGCCCTTGGCCTGACAATTGGGTTGCTGGATGCTCATTGGATCCCTTGGTAGACTGTCCAGTAGTCTTCTAGGGAGCTTAATTTCTATTGGTTATTTTATCAAGCATTTTGAATTGATTAGACTAATTTTACTCTAGCCTAATTCTCATTGGTCCACCTCTATGGCCATCCAATAGGATTTGAGGGGAAATTGGGGGCAATTGGCCTAGGAGCCTGCCATGTGTCCATTCTTCCCTTTGGGGAGAGCTTGGGTGTGTGTGTGTGTGTGTGTGTGTGTGTGTGTGTGTGTGTGTGTGTTTCTCTATCATCTCCTACCATTAGGGCATGCCCCCTCCTTCCTAGGGATGTGGGAAGACTTTTTAGTCTTCCCATGACCATCCAATTTTCCCCTACTTTGGCCATTGGACAATTGAATGAAATTTAGGAGCTTTAGCCTATGGAAGTATTAATGGAGCTGAACCTTAGGTCTTTTTAAGCCCCATTGAAGCACATTGCTCTTTTGCAGAGTGTCCCCCTTTGGATCCCTATTTTCCCTCCTTTGGATCCTTGCAGATACCGGTCTGGCAGCCTTACCAATATTCTAGCTTTTACTCCCCTGGTACTTCCCCATACTAAATGATCAGTTTAACATGAGAAAATCATTTAGGAGAATTAGATATTAGTTTTTATGACAATGTTGGCCTTCAAGTAGGAGATTGTTGGGATTCATGCCAATTGGTTGGATGCCCACTAACTTACTAACCCATCACTAATCTTATTCTTTGATAGCTAATAAATTAAGGAGCTATGAGGTGTGTTATCCTCACTCTATGCTCCACCCACTTTGTGTGCCTGCTCTTCGTCTCTCTCACACTCCACACACATCGCACACTCTACACATCATCTGATTATTATCTAATTTGGTCGGCTCACCTAGGTGCATACCAAAAATAGAGAAATATGGAGCTTGGATGATTGGGCTTTGAGCATGTAATACAACTAAAGAATTTTAATGCTATAGCATATGAGTTAATGAGTAACATTTATGCAGCTTTGTCACACAAGCACTGGCATAAAACATCGAGAATTTTAGTGCATGAGAATCACGAGTGGTTCTTGCAACAAGCTGAGACGTAGTTGTTGTGGATTACTGCAAGTGGAAAGGCCCATTGATCTGTAATGCCCAACATGGCCATGGCAAGAAAGATTTGGGCTGTTTTAACCTGATACAAAGGGAAGGACTTTTTCCAAATGCAAGCACCTATGCTTGCACCTTGAAAGAGTGCGGCCATATGCAAGACCTTTGCATGCATGAGAGAATTCATGATGAGATTGCTACTCAAGGGCTCTTGGAGAAATTATTCGGTAGATATATGTGGTACCTTTGCAAAAGCACAAAAGTTTCTTGATGAGCTTTCTGTGCAAAATGTTGACTCTTGGAGCGCATTGATTACAGGATATGTGCAACACGGCTGTGGCAACAAAGCTCTAGGCTACTTTAACCAGATGCAAAGTGAGGATTTTTTGCCAAACAAGTCTCTTTGGAGTGATCTTATAGCATGATTTTGTTGTGTTTTGGAAGCTCTGGGTTGCTTCTAATAAAATACAAAGTGAGGGTTTCTCGACAAACGAAGTCTCTTGGAGTGCTCTTATAGGAGGGTATATATTTAGCAAGGACTACCCGAGGAAGCTCCGAACTATTTTGGTTGGATGCAGCACAAGGGCACCTCCCTAACTGCAATCAATTTTCTTAGTGCTCAATGCATGTAGTCACTCATGTTTTTTCGATGAGGGCCAAAGGCTTTTCGATAGCATATGGCATTCTACCAGACAAAGAGCACTACACTTCCATGGTTAAAATTTCTTGATGGGCAAGGTATTCTTGGCAAGGTTGAGGAGTGAATGTTTGTGCGTGGCTAGTACAAAGGGTATATGCAGGCTTCATATGTTGAAAGAATGAGTGTGGCCAATGGAGAAGAGAAACTTAGCTGAACACAATGAGTAGCAATGCTTGGATGCAAGGGTGAGATGGGGTGCTGGACCAAACAATTATGAGCCAAGAAGGACATATGCCATCACCGAAGTATGCTTGCATCTTGAAGGGATAGCGTAGTATGCAAGATGTTGACTTGGGCAAAAAAAAACCATGATGAGATGGAGTCAAGGGAGGAAGGTTTATCACTTGCTATGCTTTGATCCTCATGTCTGTCAAAGGTTGGTATACTTTTGATGGTGCTTAATGAGCTTTGTATCCATGAAGGACTTCTATACTACATGCAATTGTCAAATATGCCGGACATGGGTAAGGCTGCAAAACTTCTGACATGAGCAGGGCGGTAAAACTTTAGTGGCTTCTGGTGCTCATTGATGCCGTGTAGCTGCAACTACTCCACTGTCATTTCCCCTTGCTCCACAACCCATGATCCCACCTCCATTGTCATGTTTATTTTCATGCAGTACGCCATATTCCCATGTATCGTGTAGCTCTAGCATCTCCAGCATCATTTCTCCTTGATTTGTAGTTCACAACCCCACTCCCACTATCATGTTTATTTTTAGCAGTGGACCATACGGAAGGTTGAAATGCAACTTGTATGCATTAATGTGAAACATTCAATCCTACGGTGAGTAAGCACTACCATCTTTTGATCTTTGACACTAAGAACGCATTGAATTAACATAGTAAAAATTGCATGCTACCATGGGGATGGCACATTCTCACGTATTATGATAATTTGAAAAGGGATGTGCAAATTCTCCCACGCAAGAAACTTGCATGTTTTCTTTTTTTTAACCCTTCTTGTGGTTTTTTGCGAGGTACACCTCACACTATAAGAGGAAAATTCAAGAACCGCTAGCATTGCCGCGGAGAAACGAAGAAAAATAGAAAGAGAAAATATTGTGTGTACGGCAATAACAGCGGCAAAATATGCGGTAGTGGTTAAACATCAATATATGTAGTAATAGTTGCAGGAATATATCCGTGACTATTACCACGTATATTACCGCTAAACACCTTTTCAAAAATAAAGGTGCTCATTTGGGCCACCCAAATTTGGGTAGCCCAAATGAGCTCCTTTATTTTGACCTGCATAAAAGATATGAAACATCAAAATTGAAATTGATTATACTTTACCTTGACAATTTAATGTGCAGAAGATCAACTATTTAAAAAAGTTACAAATAAAATGAAAATAGTTGTATATACATTGTGCCACATTGGGACTTTATGAGAGTTTTGACAAATAAAATTCTATCTAATCCTCCTCCTCCTCATCGTCGTCCACATGCACGTACGTTTGATCACCCTGATTCTACATAAACCCAAACCAAAATAAACAAATATCAATAGCTCAAAACAATTGATACAATATTATTTGTTTAAACGTACCACTTGTAGTGATCCAACCACTGCGTCGAATTGCAGCTCGTGAGAGATGTGTTTGTTCTCCAACAACCATCGCCAAGTTTCAAATTTTGTATGTCACTTCCAAAACTTGACTATCTCTCTGGTTGGTTGACCAAGAGTGATATTTTTCTAAGTTAGCAATAACAAAAACAAATCATCAACTAAAATCTTTATAATCATCGATTTAGGTTGTAATTTACCCAATCTTACATATTTGTCCTTCCATGCTGCTTTGCCTTCCAAGCCATAGTGCGTGGGAGTTTGCCTAGTCCAAGCTTCGCGTTGTTGTCTGTAGGATGAGCCCGTTGCAGCCTGATTGCTCTTTTCTTGGATTGCCCACTCCCACTCCACATATGCTATGTTGCCACTGCGATAGCTCCTATCTGGACCTCTAACTTGGTTGGCTGATGCACGCCGTACACTGGACTGCTTGTTTTTCAAAAATATTTTTATGTAGCCCTCCAACCATTGTTGTGAAAAATGTTGATCAGAGGCATTTGAAAATCTAGCATGCAACACGTCCTTAATGCAGTGTGCATGATCAGACAATTGGTCTCTAAACTTTACAAAACAATTCTTATACATCGAATGTATAAGAATCTGAAGATGGCATCAAAACGCCCTGCCTTGTGCTGTACCGAAGTCCACCTCCCCGCCATACTTTACCCTATAGTAGCGTCTATGCGTGTCTGGCACGGGTGCATTAGTATCCTTGTCCTCTGTATCTGGGGCGTCACACTCTCAAATAGGAAACCCTCCCTCCCTCCCCCCCCCCCCCCCCCCCCCCCCCCCCCCCCCCCCCCCCCCCCCCCCCCCCCCCCCCCCCCCCCACCACTCCATCTCTCTCGGCGCTCGCTGCACTGAGACGAGCGTCAACAGTGCTCGGGCAAAGCAGGAGCGGAATGGAGTGGCGTGGGACCTTGCGATGCCATGGGAGTGGGATCCTGCGATGGAAGGGGAGTAGGATGGTAAGAAGGGGCAGTAGACTGTGGTGCCATTGGTGCGAGGCTCTAAATGTAAGGAGTCCTTCCTTGACTCCCCCATGGTGTGGACTATGGAGAAAGACCATAGCTCGCACGCTGTTGCGGAGTGTACCAGCCAAACAATCCCTCCGTCAAACAAAGGTATCGGTCTTGTAAAGAGAGTGTTTGTTGTAGGTCTGGATCTGCCACCGGTGGAGGAATCTGAGTAGAATAGGTGTAGAATGGCCATGCCTGCAAATAACAAAGAGAAACCTATAACGCTCATGGTCACAAAAAACTAGCCACAAATAGTCTTAATTTCTTTTCTTGGTCTCACTGCCTGAAGACTCGGGTCCACTAGAGGCGATATTCACCCCGGATGGGAGCCCATCTGGGATGTGAACCAACCAGAAGAAGAACCAGATGGCTACTCCCCACCAGGTGGTCTCTCGTCTGGCATCTACATTACAGAGAGCAATATGAGATTTGGCTTTCTCCCCCTACTCACTCATCTATATATATGTACGCAAGTATATATGCACACAAGCATGTAGATACATATACATACCAGTAGACCATAGGAGGGGCTAGTAGTATCAAAGGTCATTTGGCATCTCTTTAGATATCATCACAGTTTCAACAGTGGTAAAACCAAAGGTACGTTGCAGTAATCCATGCATGAGTGGATCAATGACCGCAACGCCACAATTAAAAAAGGAGTATACCCAAGAGGAAGCATCTAACCTTTGGGTGCTATGGTCCCGTACTTAGTGCCCACATACATTCATATACAAATATATACGTACATCCCCCCTATAATTTAAGTATATACAATTACATAAATGTAGCCATTGGTTTGAGTAGAGTTAAAGAGCTGTGGTTGTAAATGTAGCTATTGTTTTGTGTTGTGCGCAATTCAAGAGTGATTTTGCCTCTGTAGAGTGCTTTGAAGAAGAGCTTCTATATTGTGCTTCTTGCGCAACATCTCTTCACAGCAGCTCCTTGTTCGAAGGATTACTGTGCACATTACATGCATGCCTCCATTCTGAGGTACTGTGCCGTTGAAAGCTTTCCAACCTAATGCCGCATGAGTAGAGAGAAAGAGAGGGAGAAAGAGAGAGATAGACAAACAGAGAGAGAGAGAGAGAGAGAGAGAGAGAGAGAGAGAAAGATAGAGAAGGTAGGGATAAGAGAGTAGAAAGTCATTTCTGAACCCCATCTTGGGCACGTAAAAAATATATTTTTCAAAACACCGTATAGAAGCCTCTGCACTCTCGCATGGAGCGCCCCACAAAATGGTGGCCATCACTTACAATCAATGCTCTTTACTTACTTGCAAGCTCACATGCGCAAACGGCTTGTCCATGAGCCGTTTGCACATGTGAGCTTGCAAACAACTACATACCTAAACTCATTTAAGCTACATGCAAACTAATGCGAAAATAACCATAAACCTAATGCTAAATTTAAACCATAATAATCCCTCTTTTTCTCTATCTCTATATATATCTCTCTCTCTCTTTCCCTCTCTATCTCTCTCTCCCTCTCATTCTATCTCCCTCTCTCTCTCTCTCTTTCTCTATCTCTCTATCTCATTCTATCTCCCTCTCATTCTCTATTCTCTCCCTCCCTCTCTATCTCTCTCTCTCCCTCTCCCTCTCTATCTCATTCTATCTCCCTCTCATTCTCTATTCTCTCCCTCCCTCTCTATCTCTCTCTCTCTCTCCCTCTCCCTCTCTTTCTCTTTCTCTATCTCTCTATCCCTCTTTTTTCCTCTCTCTCTCTCTCTCTCTCTCTCTTTCATTTTTTTAAACTCTATTTCTTTCTCTACTCCCCCTCTTTTTCATTTCTCCAATTTTTTCCTCTTTTATTTACTTTAACCTATTTCTTTTTCTATTCTAATCACAATCCATTTGCAAACAAATCTACTCTTACATCCATTTGCAAACTAAGCTACTCGAGTATCCATTTGGAAACAAAGCAAACAAGTTTACAACAACATGCGAGAAGATTTATCTACTCCACTAAGCAACCTACATCAAAAAATCATTAATGACAATCCTTATTTAATCAATTGGTCAAATGAATGAGATATGTACACTTCTTAATCTCCTATTGTTTCTATCTTTATGCATATGTGTGTGTGCACACGGGTGTGTGTGTGTGTGTGTGCGCACGCGTATGTGTGTGTGTGGAGTAGAATACAATAGGAAAAGAGGGGGGGAGGTTATGTGGTTACCTTAAGTCATAGAGACGGTTGACCTTTAAGTTGAGTGTCCTATGTCGATCATGGTAAGCCCCTTTCAAAGACTCCTTCCCAAACGATCCGAAATGTGTGTGTGTGTGTGTGTGTGTGTGTGTGTGTGTGTGTGTGTGTGTGTGTGTGTGTGTGTGAGAGAGAGAGAGAGAGAGAGAGAAGGAGGGGAGAGATGGGCAAGGGAGACAGAGGTAGAGGGTGTGGGAGGTAGAGTAGGGAGGGTTGGGCAAGTTGCAGGTGCGATAGCGGAGAAGAGGAGGACAAAGTATGCAGCAAATACGCGGCATACTCTGTCCTTCTTTCTTTTTTAGGCACGAGTGATTCCTGCAGATATTACCGTGTCTATTACCACATGCATTACCACATCTATTACTATGTAACGTCATTTCAAACAGATACAAATGTATGCGAGTTAGCGGGGGGGGGGGGGGGGGGGTACAAACCACCCCTCTCTACCCTTAGATAGACATAGGTTCATACATAGCCTTTTGAAATTTTTTTTAAATCTTTTCTTTTTTTAAATTATGCCTATTGAATATTTTATACTAACATGTACTTAATTAATTAGCATATGTTTATTTGTAACACTTTTAGATGTTTTTTATATGAATTTTTTAATCCTTTTGTATCATTTACAATTCAAAATTAAGCCATTTAGTATGCACTTTGTTTAAAAAATTTATAGCATTCATTGCACTTTATTCTCTTTGTATTTTTAATAATTTCTCTCTTTTTATTGAAATATGTAATTGACACTATTTTCTCTAGTTAATTGTTTATTTTTTAGGACACATATGGCTAAATTTATTTTTTTGAATTATAATCTCTCTTCTGCGCGTGTGTCTCTCGCTTGAGGAGGTGTCCCATTGGTTTTTGTTTGGTGGTGGTGCGTCGGTGCGCAAGGCCAAACGACAGAGACAAGAGCTATTGGACGAATTAGGTGTGGTGCATGATGACCCTCCTACTAGCTCTACTTCAACACATCCTCCGCCGTCTCAGAAGCACTTTGAGGTAGAGGATGAGCACATATTAGACATGTGTGACGAGTTATTGGCTCATGAATGCAACGTGTGCGAGGAGGATTGTTAGCCATGCACTCGACGGGCAAGTAGAACGAAGGACAGATTGCTGATGAGTGCCCGAACACCTCTTTACGATGGTGCACAGTACTTGATGCTCCGGGCATCGTTGGAAGGTCTCAACTTGCAAGAAAAATTTGGTTGGAGCAATGCAATTGTCGATGCACTCCTTGGATAAGTTCATTATATGGCTTTTTATACATCTCTCTCGCTTCATGGTGCCTCCTTGCAATTGTATTAATTTGTTTGTTTGTTGTAGTTTGATGGGTGCCAAAAGATTACCACATGCCTCCGGATCGTCGACAAGCTAGATCATATGTCACTACACTTAGCATGGAGTATGAGCGCATCCACGCCTGCACCAACGATTGCATACTATACCGCAATGAGCATGCACATGCTACTCATGTCCCTTGTACGGGGAAGCACGCTACAAGACCGGAGTGAGCGGAAGGCACCTACCCCCCAAGGTATTGAGACATTTTCCATTAATCCCTTGCATTCAACACATGTTTAAAAGCAGGTCTATCGTGGAGCTTCTCACATGACACGCCAACCACCGCTCAAATGATAGAATGATGCGTGTCTCTGCCAATTCACCTACATGGAGGCACATTGAAACTCAATGGCCAGAGTTTGGGTTGAAGCCTCGACACTTGAGACTTGGGCTAGCAAGTGATGGTGCTAACCCCTTTGGCACTAAGTCTACTTTATGGAGCACTTGGCCTGTGGTGATCGTCAACTACAGTTTTCCACCATGGGAGACAACCAAGAAGGGCGATATACTTCTTTCCTTGCTTGTGACAAGAAATTACAAAGTGGAAAATATTGATATCTACCTCGAGCCCCTCATTGAGGAGTTTGAGGAGTTATGCAGAGGCATCCGTGTTGTAGATGTCTCACTTACAAAGGGGGGGAGAGAAGCCATTGTGAGGGGAATCCTTATGTGGACTATGCACAACTATCTTGGTATCTCCCTTTCCCTTCTCTCTCTGTTTCTCTCCCTTTAGTTTGAAGCTTCTCTCTAACGATATGATATGTATGCAGGGTTGTCCACATTGGGCCACAATGAATGTCCTATTTGCGGGTCATCATTGGTGACACAAGGCCGGATGCCTTGTGCAAGGTAATCTATCCAAACAACCATTGTTTCTTACCCCAAGGTCATAGCAAACACAAGGCTCCAACAAATGGGAAGACGCCTCTAAAGCTCACGATGGCAAATTGGGCAACTATTTGAGAAGAGCACTATAACAACAATCTGGCTCCAAGTACTCCACCAAAAGGTATGTCAAGGTATTCCATATTTTTAAGGCTTCCATATTGGAAGGACTTAAAAATACAACACCTCTTGGATCCCATGCACATATTCAAGAATTTAGCCCATACTTTGTGGGACCACATTATTGGCAAAAAGAACTCATTGGGAGCAAGGGAGGATTTGAGGGTCTTGAAACGTCTCACCACCTCTGCTACTCCAGGCGCCGTGACTTCAATGGGAAGATTGTGCTTCCAAAACCGCCATGGATGCTAGCCGAAGAAGAATTGGACGAAGTGAAGGGTACCATTGCGTCTATTCGCACACCAACATGTACATGAGGTTACTAAAGGGAGCTTTTACAAAATCAAAGAGAGGTGGAAGCGTTCAATTGTATGGGTTGAAGTCCCATGATTGGCACAAGATGCTTCAGGTAATGTCTCTTTCTCTATACACATATGATTTGCTTGTATGAATTTCTCTCACTTTCCCTTCCTCTAATTTACATTGTAGTTCATTCTGCCGGTGAGTATGTGTATATGCCGGGACAAGAAAGTCAGGGATGCTATTTTTAAACTTGGAGAGTTAGTAAGATACACCACAAGACTCCACTCAACTACACTTTTTTATGTACACAATAACCTCAACTAGCACTTAGTGTATTCTTGTGTGTTTTCTTGCAAATTTGTGAGCTCCAAGGAAATTAAAATAGATGCTATCCTTATTGCTCAAACACTTGCAGCAAAAACTATGTGTGCCATTGAGGATGCATTTCCTCGATCTTAATCAAATCCACCTCTTGTTTCACGTGGTTGAGGAGATCGCTATATGTGGAGTAGTACATACACGATGGATGTTCTTTCTAGAGAGGTTTTTAAAGACTCTCGAAGATTTTGTGCAGCTACGGTCTCAACCAAAGGCATGTATGGCCAAGGGTGGATCGTGCAAGAGGCATTTGTTTACATCTCAGAGTATTTGGCACAAGTTGATCCTTCAATGCCTCACATGTGGTTAGACAAGGAGAATGGAAGGATGAATTCATACTTGCCGAGTGGAATGGGAAAATTATTTAACATGGATATGAATCTATCATGAGTGGTCAATAACTTTTGTATTCTCAATGCAAAGGTTATGACTAAGTGGCCGGACTTGTAGACAATGGCAAAGGCAAGGCATTTGCAAGAGAGAGAAGCATGGAAACAAGTACATGGAGGAAGGAGAGCACCCCCAATGCGTAGACACCTAGCATGTTTCCTAGATCTTATTGGTGCAGAGTGGATTCATGAAAGAATGACCGAAGCAAAAGCCCGAGGAGAAGACATCACCGACAAAGAATGGGAATATGTACGAGGCTACGTACCAAAGGTAGAGTACTCATAGACCTAAACCATATTGTATAATTTTTTCTTGATTTTATTTTTGTAATTGATAAAATATATTTTTTTATTTTGTAGTGCCTTTCCTTTAACTCTATGTGGTCAAAGGGTCGTCACTTTCATACGCGCCATGGACTGTGGCATCATGGGCAATTTTGACACGGACGGTGAATGAGCCAAGTACTATGGAACTATTGAAAGGATACTAAAGGTTGATTTTAGAACTTTTCATACCTTCATCTTCGAGTGCAAGTGGTTTGAAAATATGTCTAGACGGCATGAGAATGGCCTCTACATGTTGGACTCTAGTGTGCATCACACAAGAAGGTATGACAATTTAGTTTTTTCGTGAGTGACTATCTTTTTTATTCTTATTTGCTTGTAACATTAATTATACCAATGTTACTCACTTTGAGCTTCTCTTCTATAGGTCATCTATATCCCAACAATCCACCAACCAAAACCTTGGTTCGTAATTCCCATAACACCTCGAGGGAGAACCATTTTGGCTACTAATGAAGTGGAGACCACTTTCGACCCTCTTCCACCTCTTACTTTGGATGGGGGGGAGACAGAAGAGAGGGGGATCAATGATTTAAGTCCAGCAACCGCAAGTCTTAGCGAGGATGATTGTCATGATGATGATGATGATGAGATGGAGGATGACAAATTCGAAGATGATGAAGCCAACGCATCCACAAACGACAATTCCATTTCTTTCTTTATTTATTTAGGAGCCACGGGCTTACAATTGGATGACGCTTCTTGTAGAGATCTTTTGGAAGATGATTCATAAACATTTTGTATACTTTAATTAGTTATGAATTTTTTTGGTCGTGTCATCCATTCATCTCTCCCCCCCCCCCTCTTTAATCTCTCTAATTTTGTGAAGCATGCTAAATTATGTTAATCAAGTGATAGTGATTAGTTTAGCTATAATCAAGTGTAATCCCACATAGCTAACTATTGTTCCATGTTTTCATATCTTTCTTTTATCATTTAAAATCTCATATAATGTTCTTTAATTTTTATTAAGGGGAAGGGAAACACCAAAATTTGAGAGGGGGGGGGGGGGGAATGCTTAAATCAAAATTTGAAAGTTTAGGCGCTAAATTGGGCTTCAAGAATAAACATGGTAGTTTTTGCGGCAATAACAAAGGTAACTATCATGATAATAAGCGCAAAAATAAACTTGGTAATATTTGAAATGAAAAAAAGCCCTCCCCCCCCCCCCCCCCCCTCTTCATTCTCTAGATGATTTTGGACCCTCTCTCTACAAACCGCAGTAAAAGGCCGCGATAAACAATTAGAGATTTTCATAGTGTCAGAAACACCATGATCAGTACTCCAAACACACTCTTAGGTGAGAAAATCTAAACACACTTTGATAAAAAAGAATCTCTCTCTCTCTCTCTCTCTATCTCTCTCTTACGCCTAATTTTAATGTCTCTCTCACCCGCTCCCTTTTCCTCCCTTTGTTAATAAATATCTTAAGACATAAATAATAGCATCTTAGACAAGCATAGTGACTTGAGAGATCATTTGGCAAATATCTGCTCATTTGGCATATAATACTCTACTAGCTCCTACTGGCTCTACTTTAAATAAAATCCCTTGTTTCATTGGAATATTCCCCCTATCGTGTACTCCTGTCTCCCTCTCTTCATCTCACCCGTGTCCTCCCTCCTCCTCCTAGGACCTAGCCACGGCTCTCCCCTCCAGTCCCCTCACAGACCTGCTCTTCCTCCTCTCTTGCTTGCCCTTCTCCTGCTGCTCCTCCCTCAAGAGGCATCTTCTTCCCCTCTGCCCTGCTCTCTTAAGTATTGACCAATCCACCGTCCAACAAGACATGTTTCTCTAGCAGTCCATGACCGGCAATCTCATCGTGAATACTTCCACCCATATTAGTGACTGTACATCGAAAGCATAGGGGATTGCATTTGGAGTGAGACAACTGGAAGGAGAGCACCATCTGCCGTTAGATGAATGCAAAAAGAGCGAAATTGATGCATGTGTATACACATACACATGTCATTTTCATCAGTGGCTTACTATTTTGAGAATAGATACTTGCTGATATTTAACACTGCATGGATGATAGGTATAAGTTAAAAAGGTTTTAAGTAAGACATAGATAACAACTAATAGGTTTGTTGACACCTGTAATACATATTCAAAGCTAACAAATGTGTTGTTTTGTTTATATGGATATAGGTGAAGACTCTATCTTTACTTTGGATCTTTTTGGTTTTGTTGCTGTCCATCATTATTGAACATGGCCTCTTTCATTTAAGAATAAATTGTTCTTGACTATATTATGTACAAAACACTAAAATGATACCTGATGATGTACAAAAATGAATCAAAGTTTGAGTTATTTTTGTGCTAATCATTGTCCTTTGTTGAAAACCAACTGTCTTTTAAATTTTTATGTTCTTTTGTATATAAGTATAAGTCTAAAAACATCAACACACACGTTCTAAACACAAAGTTATCTCAGAAAGATGAAAAACCAAGACATTGACTTTGAAGATTTTTGTTTACACACACGTGTGCGCACACACACACAAGGAGAGAAAGAGAAAAGCGAACCACTTGTAGTTCTACACATGCAACAAGAAAGGCGGCATGCACAAACTCATGGAGGAATTTCTTGCTTGAAATCACTCACCCATGCAGAGATTCTACCTATTGTTGACTTTTCCATTCGCGAAGTGTTGAAATGGCACATACAGCTAACGAAGCACTGAGATAGTGGACAGGAGTCGGGACCAATTTACAGGCACACATGATTCTCTAGAGGTCTAGAACATCCTGGTGCGAACTGTGGGTCGGCTCACTGCTTACAGCACACATATACACGCCTACCACACACACACACACACACACACACACACACAAACAAAATGAGCTGGGACGGGGGCGATGAGTGGAAGAAGCGACCGACTACTCCCTTCTTTCGACTGGTCAACCCAGAACTATATGCAACACCCAACTTGAAAATTGGTATTCTGGGCACATGCGCCTTCCTTTTTGTGATAGGGGGGCTCTTGTGGCAGAGGCACACCTATGAGCTGCAGCAGGCTCCCTTTCGCAGCGCTCCCAAAGCTTCTGATGATCGTCTCAAGGAAAATCACTAGGTTTTTGTCACTGTAAGTTACACCTTCCTCATAGCCAAATATCTTTGCGTGCCTGGAACATCAGTTGCTTGTTTATACATGAAAATAAAATTTTTGCCCTATTCGGTACTCCCACCTTGGTGTAACGATGTCTATAGTGGGTGAAACACGGATAATCTTTGTGGATTTTGTGCTATCATTTTGCCGAGCTTTGAGTCGACCATATCGTTTTCATGTACACGCCCATGTGCGAGTGCATGTGCACACACAAGGCAACACCCATTACGATGTTTTCATCAAGGGGCGCCCTCCCATTTCTCTTGGGTAATGAATTTGTGATTTTTGCTTCATAGGAACTTCAGTCAAGTGTCATGATATCAGGATCAAGGTTGTGTGTCCAACAACTCTTCCTCTTCTCCATTTGGCTAGGGCTCACTCGTTGTGGTTGAGGCCAAGTCATAGAATAGTAAGGTAATTATTGAAGCCTACATGATTAATCACCTTAGGATGGTAGTAGATTTGATAGGGGCTCTTAATCAAGCTGTCCATATAAGTAGTCAATGATGTCGAGTTTCAGCGTAGCTTTGGCATGTGAGCTGCAACATAGCTGCAGCACAATAGTCACGCCATATGCAAAATGAAAAGCAGTGAAACCCTTGACTTTGAACAAAAAAGCCAAAGTGTTGATACGAAGCTGAGAAAGAGGACTGAATCTCTAGAGAGAGAGAGAGAGAGAGAGAGAGAGAGAGAGAGAGAGAGAGAGAGAGAGAGATTTACTTTGTTTTAGAGAGAGGAAATTGGCCTGCATGTAGAGAGAATCTGCTAGGTGAGAAAATTCAACGTTGCGCTTTTTAAAGGAGATATTTTAGGGAGAGTCACCACGTAGCAGGAGAGAACTGGTACTTTGACTATAGTTTTCAGAGGGTTGGATAATCATAGATAGCCAGAAAGAGCAATAACCAATTTCTTTTTGGCCTAGTTCCTCACACACAATGCACCCATTGAATAAATAATTTGAGGTTCACTTTTCTTACACATAACTTAGGTGGTGACTTCTGGAATTCAAGGAGTTGTGCTCACTTACAAGGTTGCACTGCCAGTGGCCACCTTTTTGCCACCTTTAAACCTTTGAATTCTATCACATTGCATGTGCAAATCGGCCCTAGGTCTTCACCGTGGTGGCCACAGCAGCCCACATTCGGTCGATTCAGATCGTGGATAATATCAGCCTTGGAGGTGCTTCATGTTGAAGAGTATTTGGGGGAATATTTTCTCTAGAGTCGAGATGAGGTATATCATTTGCTGTACTTGCCATTATGCAATGAAAAGCAAATACCTCTCCGGTCTTCTCCCCAAGTTAAGTGGATGTCCACTCAAGATGGTGGTGTCTTTTCTGGGAATGTCAGAATCCCATATGCCATGAGCATGGCCATATCTCGTGTGAACTCCTCTAATGAGTGCATAGGTGTGTCCATAGCAAACCACAAGTCACCACCCCCTCTGGAGTGCGCAACCGCCAAATGATGGCTGGAATGAATGGATCTCCCAAGGATCGTACACCCGTAGATGATCAAGCCAATGTCAAAGATACCGTGTACTGCAGCAGTCACTGAGAGATCGCACGGACCACCACCGGATGGTGTCCTGGCAGGAGATTACTTCTTCCTCTCTGAAAAACACAAGCCAACGCACTTGCGATGTGATGAAAACGCTCTCTTCATCTACTACAAATTTCAGCCATAAACACCTGCTGTTTTCTCTGTTTCCAACCCTCCGACGGCTGTGCACACAGAGATAAACTGTAACAGACTTGGACACTCCCAAGTCAAGAATCAACCGCGACAGCACCAAATAACCACTTCAAAACAATTCACAGATCACAATAGATTTGCACTGGCCCGGCGGAGTTCCGTGCCTAGAGATATTGGCCCCAAAGACTGGCGCCCCTTTCGGTATTTCTTTTTGTATTAATCAATCATCAAAGTACAAGAGAGCGGTTAGGGTTTCACTCTCAGACTCTGCGTCCAGATGCTCTGAGAAGTGAGGCCCTCACCACTAATTTAAAGGTTACAAGGGATGCCCAAAAGCAGAGCCCCAAAAGCTTTCAAAATCAAAAGCATCAGTTCTCTCTCTCTCTTAGAGAGTCTTTTCTCTTTTTTTTTTTATAAAAAAAAAGCAAAAGCAAAATTCGCGTCGCTCATCATTTTCCATTTTTTTTTTTTAATAATCCGCCTCCACGATTTCCGGAATTTAGGGTTTTTGGCAAAAATTAGGGTTTGCAGGAATTTTAGGGTTTCTGGCAGAAATTAGGGTTTCTGTTGTCCGCCACGTCATCACTTTGTGACATACCCCCCTCTTGAAAGCATTGTAATCGACCGCGATTACGCCTGCAAAACCGACAAAAGCCATAAACCGTCTTAGCAGACACTGACTGTTAGTACCTACGTACTAGGAACGCACATCTAGCACATGTACAAAATCGACAGTCACATCACACGACATCACAGGACATCACCAGACATCACAGGACATCACATGACATTCAACATTCATTCGGATCTTAGACCATGATTTATCGGCAACGTAGCTAGCAATCACATCTAGGTCCAATCGGGACCTCATCGATGTCCGATTGACTAACCCCTATTGCAACCATGTCTATTCGAGATCAATCAGACCAAAATGCTGCAGTCATTTCGGCTATCAGTTCCTGCACTCACAAGAAGTCAAGAACAAATCAGTATCATAATCAGGAATTCCATTTCATAAAGTCATCCATCAGAATACTGTCAGCTCTCAGTATCCCTGAAGCTCAAAGAGACATCAGTGACTTTAGTATCAAAATCGAGGCATCTGTTGACAAAGGAGTGGAGTGACTCCCCTCTTGTGCATCCCACTGCACCAGATCTCCGGCCAAGCTGAATTCTGGGTTCCGTTTGGAGTAGACTATGCTAAACCAAAACATCGAGGTAAAGTTTCACAATCCAAGGAGTATCTGCTAGGTCCTCCTCCTCCATCCACTTCGCATCAAATGCAGGAAAGTTCTTGAACTTAACCAAGAACCGCCTTCGGACTTTACCTTTCTTCGTATCATTATGTGCCAAAATCTGTTAAGGAACAAGGATCTCCTCGTTTTCTTTCACTTTGGGTTGCTCATCAGGCTCCCCATCATCAGGCACATCACCCTTAACAGGTTTCAAGAGACTCACATGCAATGCATTGTGAATCCTCCAAGTATCTGGCAGTTTCAGTCGGAAGGAGACTTCATTTATCTTTTCAGTAATCTGGAAAGGGCCGTAGTATCGCATACTAAGCTTTGGAAAAAGCCTCTCCTTTCCCTTGTTCTTTCGTAGGCGTGCCTTCTCAAAATGTAAGAGCACCCAATCATCCTCCTTCAATTTCATGTCGCGACGATGGCGATCCGCTGCCTTTTTCTGTCGTTCTTGAGACTCCTGCAAAGTCTCGCAAACTTGGCAAAAGCCGTATCCAAATCTCGCGAATATTCATCCGCTTCAAATTTCTAATCTTTCGTGCTCAGGAAGGATGGAACCTTCGCAGCAGTTTCAACGATCTCTCATGGCGTCTTCCCCGTCGAAGAGTGTATCGTGTTATTGTAGGCAAATTCCACCAAAGGTAAGTTCTTTTCCCATTGAGTCTTCTGATGCGAGATACAAGACTTCAATAAATCTAAAATCACTGAATTGGCAATCTCAGATTGCCCGTCAGTCTGCAAGTGGAACGATGACGAGAACTGCAACCGCGTGCCAATGTTCTCCCAAATTGCCTTCCAAAACAAACTCATAAATCTGGGGTCTCTGTCGGAGACAATCGTCTCAGGCGTGCCATGTAATCGGAAAATCATCGTGATCATTCTGTATTCTCGGGAGATAAAAAAAAATGAAATCCATTTCAATATTTTCCCAGGGGCGGGTGGGTATGGGTAAAGGCTGTAACAATCCCTGTGCCTTATGCCTGTCAAACTTGACCTTCTGGCATACCAAGCAACTGCGCACAAACTCTTCCACATCCTTCTTCAGTCTCCGCCAAAAGAAATCTCTCTCTACCCCTTTCATGGTGGTAGCAATGCCGCGGTGACCCGTAAAAGGTGGACAGTGGCAATCAGTCATAACCTTTTCCCTCAACGGCTGTGAAACTCACAACATAGTCTTTTTTATCAAGTAGCCTTCCCGAAGGGTGTATCCAGCTACTGTCTCCCCATCCCGTATCCGTGTGAAAATATCTGCAAAATCTGTATCTGTGGCATACTGATCGACCATATCCTCGAAGCTCCTATGATGTATCGCGGAAATAGCCAGAACCAACGGTTTTCGAGACAAAGCATCTGCCACCACATTCTTCTGTCCCTGCACATGGACAATCTGGAAGTGGAACTGTGACAAGATGTTCACCCACCGCATCTGTTTTTCCGAAAGCTGCTTCTGTGACAAGAAGTAGCGCAAACTCTGATGGTCTATAAAGACAGTAAAATCCGCTCCGTGTAGGTAATGCCGCCACTGAGTAAGAGCGTGGATAACCGCCAAAAGCTCTTTCCCATAGATCTGTGCTGTCATCTCCGGCCTAGAGAACAAACGGCTCTCGTAAGCTATGACATGGCCTTCTTGCATCAAGACCGCACCCAGACTACGACCACAAGCATCACAAAATACTTCAAATGACTTCTGCAAGTCCGGCAAAGTCAAATCTGGTCCTGTAGTGAATTTCTCTTTCAATGTCTGAAAGGCAGTCACCTCTGTGGGTCCCCATGAAAAAGGTACTCCTTTCTGTGTCAAGGTATGCAAAGGGGAAGCAACCTCTGCAAACTTTCGTATGAACCGCCTGTAGTACAAACAGAGTCCCAAGAAGCTTCTAGCTTCATGGACATTCCTCAAATCGGGCCAATCACGGATAGTCTCTATCTTGGCCGGGTTCATTTGCACTCCTGCGGCTGACACAATGTGTCCCAAAAAGTGTATCTCTGGTAGGAAAAATTCACTTTTCTTTGCATTAATCACTAACTTGTGATCTCGTAATGCCTGAAAGACCTGAAGCAGATGATCTCTGTGTTCTGCCTCATTCTTGGAGAAAACAATGATGTCGTCAAAGAAAGTGCCAACAAATAGCCTGTACTCTCGAAAAATCCTATCCATCATCCGGTTAAATGTCGCAGGAGCATTGGTTAAGCCAAAAGGCATCACCAAAAACTCAAATAACCCAAAAGTCGTCCGAAAAGCTGTCTTGTAGACATCTCCTGGCGCTATCCTGATCTGATGATATCCACTCTTCAAGTCAATCCTGCTAAAGCACGAGGATCCCTGTAACCTGTCGAGTATATCATCGATCCTAGGAATCGGAAATCTGTTCTTGATGGTGATTTTGTTGAGAGCTCTATAATCGATGCACATTCTCCAAGATCCGTCTTTCTTCAAAGCCAACAACACTGGAGAGCAATACGGTGAAGTACTAGGCTGGACAAGACCCTTTTCCAAGAGGTCTTTCACTTGGTTCATAATCTCTTCATTCTGTGCTCGGCTGACACGGTAGGGTGGCCGGTTCGGTGGTGTACTACCAGGTATCAGATCAATGGTATGATCTTCAGGACGAGCAGGTGGTAACTCTCGTGGCAGGCCTTCGGAGAAGCAATCGGCGTGAGAGTGTAGAAAATCTTGGCGTTCTTTATCAAGTTTAGACATATTTGTCCTATCATCACCACTCAACTCTTTCATAAAGATCGAGTAAACAAACAGACTGGATTTCATTAATTTTGAAATGGCCGAAGCCGATACAATAGGGATAGACTCGCCCTTCAGTTTAATATCAAGTACAATTGTTCTGCCCTTTTCTGTAGTCAAAGTCGCTTTTCTCGCCCGATAATCGACCACGGCGTTGTTCTTGTGGTACCAAGGAATCCCTAAGAGAACATCACAACCCTCCAAAGGCATTATGAAGAAGTCCTCATGCCCCAAATACCCCTGACAATGCAATCGAAGTTTGCCAATGACAGGTGTAATGGCTACGTCCCTGCCGGGTGCCGCTAGAACTGCCTCTGCAAGTGGTCCCATCCGATCAGGAGTAATCTCGAGCCGCGCCGCCAATTCCGGTGAAATGAAGTTGGCCTTGGCTCCTCCATCAAAGAAAATCAGGGCCTCTTGATCTTTCACTTTGCCCCAAGCTCGGCAAAGTTCTGTACTCTCATCCATGGTGTCGGGATCAGTACCCACACAATCTGGAACCAGTCCTGTTTTCATCTTGCCTTTTCGTACACGGTCCTCAGCTGCTCTCGAACTCTCAGGCCTTTCGTCGTCCTTGTCATTCTGTTCTTTCTGTGCCTTTTTAGGGCACTTCGCGGAGATATGTCCAGTTTCCCCGCATCCAAAGCACTTCCCCTCCCTGATGTAGCGAGTCCGCTCCTGAGGAGTAAGTCTGGGTCGTGCATCCTTTTTCTCTGGGTTGCTCTTTCTTTTTCTACTTTCATTCCCAGAAGTCTGTCCGGTTCGTTGTGTTGTGACCTCATCTGTGGGGTAGGTCAGACTGCCAGAGTGAATTGCAAAACCCCGCTTCGCATGACTCATCAACTCCTGAATAAAAGCTGACTTCTGTTCCAAGCAGTGGTCTCGGATCTCTGTAGGTAGACCCAATGTAAACCGCTCAATCTGTTCTCTGAACGAGATCTTCTTGAATGAAGAGGCAGGTAGAAAAGAGTTCCAGAATCTTTCACAATAAGAATTCACTGTATCGCTCTTGGTCATCCGGAGATGGTTCCAAGCAGCTCGTATATCTCGCTCAAACTCTTGAGTCAACCAAGAAGAAATAAAAAGCCTCTTGAATTTCAGCCATGTAATTGGCACAGTCTTGCTTAATAGAAGCGTGGACCACCAAGTGCGAGCATTCCCCTTAAAGTAAGAGGCAGCTCTCCGAATCTTGGAGTGCTCTGAATAGCGTCCTCCCGCGAAAGCGATAACTGCTGTATAAAAGACAAAGCCTTCGAAGCATCGGAGTATCCCGAAAAAGTATCAAACTTAAGTGCTTGGCCACCTTCCTTAAACTCTCGAACTTTCTTGCTTTTATCTTCGAGAAAGTCATACTGGTTGGCTTTGTAAAAATTCCTCTTGTTCGCATAAAAGTTTCCGTTGTCAGAGTCTGAACTGTCCGTAGACGAGTCCTCTGTAGAAGTGTCAGTCTCTGGGCAAGATTTAGCCTTCTTTGCCTTTCTCTTGCCCTTTCCAAAGCGTTGCTTCTTGCTTCGCTTTTTACCTTTTCTGTCTTCTTCGCTCGAATCTGAGCTGCTAGAAGAACTGTCACAAGAAGAAGAAGAAGAAGAACTGGGTAGGTCTTTAAACTTGACACGCTTCTTCAATTTCTTTGCCTTGTCGAATGTCGACTGACGACCCAAATATCTCGGGAAGTCAGTACCTTTGTTCTGCTTTTTGCCGTGCTTTTTGCCTTTCTTTTGCACGTCGAAAAGCTGAGCAATCCGTGCATCAACCACGTTCTCCAGTTCCTTCTCCGTATATTTCTTGGAGGCAGAAGGTTTCTTGAGAGCGGGTTTCGGGAGTGGTGTTGTGGTTCTCTGCAACTCCATCTGTACCTCTTTCAAAGAGGTCTGGTTCATATATTTTGCCATCTTCGGGTCCTTGGCAAAATTGAGCATCATCTTTGTTGCATCGCCAATCAATTGACGACGGTCCATCTCTCTTTGCTCCGCCTGAGTAGGACGAGGCGGGCCATACTCTGTGTCTGAATCTTCGTTGTGATCCCAGCCCGCATCTCCAGATGCAGAGGGAGTCGACTGATCATTGCCTGAAGCCATAGGTGCCGCGGAAAAAAATTCGGGAATCGGATTTCCCGTAGAAGAGAAATCGGCCGTGCTCTGATACCATTGTAACAGACTTGGACACTCCAAGTCAAGAATCAACCGCGACAGCACCAAATAACCACTTCAAAACAATTCACAGATCACAATAGATTTGCATTGGCCCGGCGGAGTTCCGTGCCTAGAGATATTGGCCCCAAAGACTGGCACCCCTTTCGGTATTTCTTTTTGTATTAATCAATCATCAAAGTACAAGAGAGCGATTAGGGTTTCACTCTCAGACTCTGCGTCCAGATGCTCTGAGAAGTGAGGCCCTCACCACTAATTTAAAGGTTACAAGGGATGCCCAAAAGCAGAGCCCCAAAAGCTTTCAAAATCAAAAGCATCAGTTCTCTCTCTCTCTTAGAGAGTCTTTTCTCTTTTTTTTTATATAAAAAAAGCAAAAGCAAAATTCGCGTCGCTCATTATTTTCCAAATTTTTTTATTTTTTTTTAATAATCCGCCTCCGCGATTTCCAGAATTTAGGGTTTTTGGCAAAAATTAGGGTTTGCAGGAATTTTAGGGTTTCTGGCAGAAATTAGGGTTTCTGCTGTCCGCCACATCATCACTTTGTGACATAAACCCTCCCGCCACCCTCTGCACCGCTCTGGACCATGCAGGGAGCGTACGAGCAGCTGACAATCACTGGACAGCGGCAAGGCACCGGATGCCAAGCCGGTGTGGAAGGCAAGATCTCTCGGAGTTTGGATAGCACTGCCCCCCTCTTGCAAAAACGCTGACCTGCTTGGCAATTCAGCCCTAAAATGTAGATCTGGTGCCCTCCAGCAAAAACACAAGGGTCTTCCTATGCATGTGGTGCGAAAACAATGATGTTCCTGCCCTGCACTTGCTGAAAACGCTGGTGGTTTCTTGCTGGACAGCTCCACCAAAAATGCAAGTGATTGCTGAAAACACAGGTAGAAGAGGAGGCATTTTTGGCGAGAAAACTGCCTCAGAATAGTAGCGTTGGCAGCCAGAAGCAAAAACGCAAGCAAAGCTGATGAGATCTTGCAAAAACGCAGGTGGCAGAGCATTCCTTCGCGAGAAAGGCTGTCCAATATGATGGCACCACCCCCTCTTGCAAAGATCGTTGGCTGTTTTGCAGAAACGTTGGCCCTTGGGAGGAGTACCCGATGCGGATGATGCGCCTTGGACTCAACTGGCAACTGATACCATGTGAGTGCGCGTCCTTGTCTTGTCGTTTCTTCTTTATCCAACCCCATAGCTCATAGTTACATGGGACGACGGGTCGGGGTCAGGAACGGGGACGGGACGGCAAAAGTCAGGAAACGGGGACGGGTGTTAGGTGCAACGGAATGAATGTTTGCGCTTTGCTCAAGATGAGTGCTCCGAACTGTGCTCAAGGTTCCTTTTCATTCTTATGGAAGGGAGAGCCTTCCGTTCTTAATGAGAGAATGCTATGATCACAAACAAAGTGAATGGACACTGTGCGTGCAAGTGTTTGGGACTGAGAGATAGAGAGAGAAGAGAGATACGACACCAGAGACGACGTAGAACCCTCCTTCGAAGGCCCCACTCTCGTCGGCGAGAGTGGTCTACTTATGATTGCACAAACTGGTACAAACTGAATGCATAGGACTGATGCAAGTCTAGGCTATGTCGACGACGACGACGACGACGACGACGACGGGGATGACGACACCGACCTAAGGGCTGAAATCTGCAAGTTTAGGGCTGAAAACTGACATTCTTAAGGGCTGAATCTGCTACTCTTTAGGGGCTGAAAACTGCAGGTTCTTCATGGCTGAAAAAACGCTGCATGTTGAGGTTGCAAAAGCTGGAAATCTGCAAACGCTGTGGTCTGCAAAAACGCTAGGTTGATGTGTCTCCAAAAACGCTAGCTTGCTGGTCTTTCCGGGATGATACAAAACGCTAGGGCAAGGGGGTACTGTGGCTTGTGTTTGATGAAAAACGCCAAGGCTGATGCAGGCTTGGGCGATGATGCTTGATGCAAAAGGCTAGGTGAGGGGTGGTCTTTGCTTGGAGGAAATCCACCAAGTTCTTGCTTGAGAAGTTGCCTGCTGAGCTTGGTTCCTGTTGCCTCTTCTGCCATTTAGTGCTAGTGTAGGTTTGCTTATATACAAACTTACTCAATTTGCCCTACCTACTTTCTAACAAAAGTCACGTAAAAATAATAAGTGAAAAATATCAAAAATAGGTAAAATAGGCTAAATGCACTGGAAAATTCCCCTGAAGGATTCTGTTGGGAATGCTTATGATCATGGTGTGTGCAACTAGAGGATATGCATCTACACTAAGTGACTGGGCATGCACGGTCTACGAATAGACTGACAAAAGTGCCAGATCACTTCTATTCTAGGCTGATCGGACTGACTGAACCCTGATCATGTTGTAGCTTGTCCACGGACACAGGGTTGGATGTGTCACGTGACATCCCCTCCTTTTCAAAGTGAGGTACTGGTACCGAACTGTATGCGGTCGAGGGAGATCGCCACTAGCATCTGGAATCTTGGAAGGGACTCTTCGCCGGCATCTTGTCTTCCTCGAAGACTGTGCATGCAATGTAGATGAACAAAGAGACGGAGTGCCAAACCGTTCACCACACACACGCAAACAATGAGATCGAATCTTTCTCTTATGATCTAGAGCAATCAAGTGTGGCAATTCACAACGGAAATGCTCATGCTTGGTGTTTATACTTTCATGTGCTCTGTCTACAACTGTGTCGTGCCAAGGAAGAGACATGAAATGTGACTTCTTTACATACATACTTTTCAGCTTTTCATGAACAATCCGCATACATTCGTGCTCATTCATGAGTGAAACGTGCTCAACGTACAATATGTCATGCCTAGGAAAAGGGATCACAGAAAGACGCTGACTGAACTACAGGAAATGATCATGAATGAAACACTCGAACAATGCGTGCGTATCAATCATGCGAACACATAATACTTCTTGTAAGGGCTCGTTGGACCTAGGCTTGAGAGCCAAGATCGGTTCTTCTTGAGGGGGTTCTTTGGACCTAGGCTCGAGAGCCAAGAGCGATCCTTCGTGATTGATCGAATCTACAACGAGGTTAGCTTCGCTAGAAAAAGCATCCACTAACACATCATCCTTGTGAACAATCACATCATCTTCATGCAACTCATCATGCTTGTGAGAAATCACATCTTGATCATGCATGTCAGTGTCATCCAAATCATCATGCAAATCATTGTCATTCAAATCATCATGCTTATCATTGTCATTCAAATCCTGTGTGTCATGCTTGGGAGAAGAAGAGACTGAGAGAGTCTCCTTTCCCCAAATCTCTTGCATCTGTGCCTGAACTTGAGAAAAGAGTTGCCAAAACTCTTTGTTGTGTCAGTCGCTTTGTTCTTGTCTTGCTTTGGCTTCCTTTCTTTGTGCTTCTCTTTCTGCTCTTCTTTCTGCGTTTCTGCGTTCCATTTCTGCCATTCTTTCTGCATGTCTTGCTTCGCGTTCTAACTTCCTTTCCATAAACATCTGGTCCAAGGCCTCCATAGGAGTTAGTGCAATCCTTGACGTAGATGGGGAAGGGGGAGGGTCGGAAAAACCTCCTGGTGGGGAAAATTCTACTTTGCCTCTCATGCTCATCACCTCCAAGCGAAGTATCCATTCCGCTTCGAGTGATGACCATTCTGAAGTCGTGGGTTCTTGTGGGTTCGTGTGGTCTGGGTTCTTAAGTTCACGAGGAACTTGGGTTCGTGGGTTCTTGGGTTCTGAAGTTCACGAGGAACTTGGGTTCTTGTGGGTCTTGGGGTTCTTGAGGTTTTCTTTCGCTTGCAAACCGTGTTCGAGAAGGATCTTCTCTTCACCCGAGTTTTGCTCTTTTCCGTGGGCGCACCCCTTGGCGGCCTTGCGCTCACACCAAGGTTGCTTTTTTTCCACCTCAAGTCGAGTGGCTGGCCGTTAAGTGCACGGTCCGCTCTCAATGAGTGAAAAGAGACACAAGGGGAGGCTAGACAAGCCCTTGTTTCTTGGGATTCCTGTCACTCTTCAAAAACACGATTAGGAATCGACACGCCCAAGTGAACTTGGGGTCGTGCGACCGCAACAAGCAAAAAAAAATTCTTGTGATTCTTTCCTTGAGTGATACAGAGTATTGCCAGAGCTCTGATACCAATGTTAGGTGCAGCGGAATGAATGTTTGCGCTTTGCTCAAGATGAGTGCTCCGAACTGTGCTCAAGGTTCCTTTTCATTCTTATGGAAGGGAGAGCCTTCCGTTCTTAATGAGAGAATGCTATGATCACAAACAAGTGAATGGACACTATGCGTGCAAGTGTATGAGACTGAAAGATAGAGAGAGAAGAGAGATACGACACCAGAGACGTTGTAAAACCCTCCTCCGAAGGCCCCACTCTCCTCGGCGAGAGTGTTCTACTTATGATTGCACAAATTGGTACAAACTGAATGCATAGGACTGATGCAAGTCTAGGCTATGTCGATGACGACGACGGGGATGACGACACCGACCTAAGGGCTGAAATCTGCAAGTTTAGGGCTGAAAACTGAGGTTCTTAAGGACTGAATCTAATATGCATCTATGCTAAGTGACTGGGCATGCACAGTCTACGAATAGACTCACAAAAGTGCCAGATCACTGCTAATCTAAACTGACTGGACTGATTGAACCCTGCTGTGGTGTAGCTTGTCCACGGACACATAGGGTTAGGATGTGTCACGTGACAACTTCGAAAAGGGCAAGAAAAAGACAAAGAAGGCTAAATCTCGCCCAGAGACTGACATTTCTACTGAGGACTCGTCTACAGACAGCTTAGATTCCGATGACGAAAACTTTTATGCGAATAAGAAGAATTTTTACAAAGCCAACCAGTATGACTTTCTCGAAGATAAAAGCAAGAAAGTCCGAAAGTTTAAGGAAGGTGGCCACTCGATTAAGTTTGATACTTTTTCAGGATACTCAGATGCTTCAAAGGCTTTGTCTTTTATACAGTAGTTTGACATCGCTTTCGCGGGAGGACGCTATTCAAAGCACTCCAAGATTCGCAGAGCTACCTCTTACTTTAAGGGGAATGCTCGTACTTGGTGGTCCACGCTTCTTTTAAACAAGACTGCGCCAGTTAAATGGCTGAAATTTAAAAAGATTTTTATTTCTTCTTGGTTGACGCAAGAATATGAACGAGATATAGGAGCTGCTTGGAACCATCTTCGGATGACCAAGAAAGATACAATTAATGCTTACCGTGAAAGATTCTAGAGCTCTTTTCTACCCCCGCCTCTTCATTCAAGAAGATCTCGTTCAGAGAACAGATTGAGCGGTTCACCTTGGGTCTACCTACAAAGATCCGAGATCACTGCTTGGAGCAGAAGTCAGCTTCTATTCAAGAGTTGATGAGTCATGCGAAGCGGGGCTTTGCCATTCACTCTGGCAGTCTGACCTACCCCACAGATGAGAACATGACACAATGAGCCGAACGGACTTATGGGAATTAAAGTAGAAAGAAAAAGAGCAACCCAGAGAAAAAGGATGCACGACCCAAGCTTACTCCTCAGGAGCGAGCTCGATTCATCAAGGAGGGGAAGTGCTTTGGATGCGGGGAACATGGACACATCTCTGCGAAGTGCCCTCAAAAGGCACAGAAAGAACAAAATGATAAAGACGACGACAGGCCTGAGAGTTTGACAGCAGCTGAGGAACGTGGCTAGAAAGGCAGATTGAAAAGCAGAACGGGTACCACATGGCGTGGGACTTGCACCGAATCAAATGTCTGAAAGTACAAACTTTGCCGCTTTTGGGGCAAAGTGAAGGATCAGGAAGCTCTTTTGAAGGAGCCAAGGCCAACTTCTTTTCACTTGGAATTGGCGGCTCGATTTGGAATTACGCCCGACAGACTGACGCCACATGCGGAGGTAGTTTGACTGGCACCCGGATGGGATGTTGCCATTACACCGAGCATTGGCAAAACTTCGTTTGCAATGACAGGGGTGTTCAGGGCATGCGAGTGATGTTCTACTCAAGATCCCTTGGTACCACAAGAACTACGCCGTGGTTGAGTACCAGGCCGAGAAAGAGACTTTGATAAATGAAGGGCTCACAGATTGTACTTGGTGAACTTCAGTTTCTTTACTCATTCTTCTGGTGGAGAACTGAACAATGGATAAAGGTTGAATATGTTTTGACCTGATCATAAGAACGCCAAGATTTTTCTCCACACTCATGCCAATTGCTTTTCAGAGGGCCTGAAGATCAAACCATTGACCTGATACCTGGAAGCACGCCACCGAACCGGCCACCTTACTGTGTGACCCGAGTACAGAATGAAAAGATTATGAACCCAGTGAAAGACCTCTTGGAAAAGGGTCTTGTCCAGCATAGTACTTCACCGTATTGCTCTCCACTGTTGTTGGATTTGAAGAATGACGAATCTTGGAGAATGTGCATCGATTATAGAAGCTCTCAACAAAATCACCATCAAGAACAGATTTCCAATTCCTAGGATCGATGATATACTCGACAGGTTACAAGGATCCTCGTGCTTTAGCAGGATTGATCCGAAGAGTGGATATCATCAGATCCGAATCGCGACGGGAGAAGTCTACAAGACAGCCTTCCGGACTACCTTTTGGATTATTTGAGTTTTTGGTGATGCCTTTTGGCTTAACCAATGCTCCTGCGACATTTAACCAGATGATGGACATGATTTTTCGAGAGTATAGGCTATTTGTTGGCACTTTCTTTGATGATATCATTGTTTTCTCCAACAATGAAGCAAAACACAGAGATCATATGCTTCAGAGATACATTTTTTTTGGGACACTTTGTCTCAGTAGCAAGAGTGCAAATGGATCCGGCCAAGATAGACACTACCCGTTATTGGCCCGATTCGAAGAAAGTCCATGAAGTTGGAATCTTCTTGGGACTGTGTTCGTACTATAGACGGTTCATTTGAAAGTTTGCAGAGGTTGCTTCCCCTTTGCATATCTTGATACAGAAAGGAGTCCCTTTTCTCGTGGGGATCCACAGAGGTGACTGCCTTTCAGACATTGAAAGAGAAATTGACTACAAGACCATATTTGACTTTGCCGGACTTGCAGAAGTCATTTGAAGTATTTTGTGATGCTTGTGGTCGTAGTCTGGGTGCGGTCTTAAAGCAAGAAGGCCATGTCATTGCTTACGAGAGCCGATTGTTCTCTAGGCCGAGATGACAGCACAGATTTATGAGAGAGCTTTTGGCGGTTATCTATGCTCTTACTCAGTGGCGGAATTACCTACCCGGAGCGGATTTTACCGTCTTTACAGACCATCAGAGTTTGCGCTACTTCTTGTCACAGAAGCAGTTTTCGGAAAAGCAGAAGCGGTGGGCGAACATCTTGTCACAGTTTCACTTCCAGATTGTCCATGAGCAGGGACAGAAGAATGTGGTGGCAGATGCTTTGTCTCGGAAGCCGTTGGTTGTGGCTATTTCCGCGATACATCATAGGAGCTTTGAGGATATGGTCGATCAGCATGCCACAGATACAGATTTTGCAGATTTTTTTTTTCACACGGATACAGGATGGGGCGAAAGTAGCAGGATACTCTATTCAAGAAGGCTACTTGATGAGAAAAACCATGTTGTGCGTTACACAACCGTTGAGGGAAAAAGTTATGACTAAATGCCATTGTCAACCTTTTACGGGTCACCGCAGCATTGCTACCACCATGAAAGGGGTAGAGAGATACTTCTTTTGGCCAAGACTCAAAAAGGATGTGGAAGAGTTGTGCGCAGTATGCCAGAAGGTCAAGTTTGACAGGCATAAGGGATAGGGATTGTTACAGCTTTTACCCATACCCACCCGCCCCTGGGAAAGTATTGAAATGGATTTCATTTTTGATCTCCCGAGAACAAAGAATGATCACGATGATTTTCCGATTACATGGCACGTCTGAGACGATTGTCTCCGATAGAGACCCGAGATTTATGAGTTTGTTTTGGAAGGTACTTTGGGAGAACATTGGCACGTAGTTGCAGTTCTCGTCATCGTTCCACTTGCAGACTGATGGGCAATCTGAGATTGCCAAATTCTGTGGTTTTAGATTTATCGAAGTCTTGTATCTCAAATCAGAAGACTCAACAAGCTCGTTGGGATGTTAAGGATGCGGAGGCTCATGCATTGATTGCGTTTTCTGTGAAGCGCACCATTGTTCCTCACATCCGTTCAGCAAAATCTACAAAACAGGCTTGGGATATTCTAGCAGGTCTTTATGCAAGCCGCAATGAGGCTAAAATTGCTTTGCTGCGTAAAGAGCTGGAGTCGAAGATTATGCATGAGGAAGATGATATGGACACTTTCCTTGCTAGTGTCAAGGATATCAATGAGCAACATATTTTTGCAGGTACAGTTCCCTTGTGCAGACTGTTCTTGATGCCTTACCAGATTCTTACCAGACTTTTGCTAGTACTTGGAGACTTATGACCCAAGGAAATCCAGAAGTTGTCAAGTTTGATGCATTATGTACATTGCTGTTGCAAGAGTCACTTTCTAGAAAAACGAGACCAGACAACGTGCAGTTGAACATGCTTTTATTGCTTCTCAAAGAAAGGGTGGTAACAGCAATGCAGCCACTTCTTATGGTTTTGCTGCGAGTGGCAAAAATTCTGTTCCTAATGCTTCTACTGGCAGCAATTCGTCTGGAAATTCTGGTAATAAGGGCAAAAAGAAGATGTGTTGCCATTATTGTAAAGCCAATGATCACTTGATCAAGTCGTGTCCTAAGTTGAAGTCCAAAGAGGCTAAGAAGAAAGAGGGTGGTTCCATTGCAAATGCTGGTTCCACTACAAATGCAGCCATTGTTGAGTCTTCTGTGAAAGGAGATTGTAATGCTAATGTTGATGCAGAATGGGCTTTTAGCGCAGAGTGCACTTACAATCCTGCTGTCCATGATGCATGCTTGTCAGTTGTTGCTGCAGATTCACATGTGTGGTATTTCGACAGTGGTGCTACAAAGCACATTACCTCACATCGTGAATTGTTTACCTCTCTCGAGTCTGTCCCTCATGGGAATTCAGTCACTTGTGCCAACAACGCCGCTTATCCAATTCAGGGAGTTGGAAAGATTGTGCTCACTACTGCTAATGGCAGTTCCTTCACACTTGTTGATGCACTTTATGTACCTGGGATCAACAAGAATCTCTTGTCTGTATCTGCACTTGCTAGACTTGGACTTGTAGTCACATTTGTGGATGACAGATGTACAGTTCATGATCTCAATTTTGGTGATGAAATTGTTGCATTTGGGCTTTTGTGCCGTGGGCTGTATAAGCTCACTTTGTATGACAAGTGTGGATAAAATTTTGCAAATGCTATTGCAGATTCAAGGGCTATTTCAGATACAAAACTTTGGCATGCACGTTTTGGTCATCTGAATTTTTCCAGTTTGCTGCGTTTACAGAAATCTGATATGCTTGCTTCTTTGCCGCCTCTTGAAGCACCTGTCAAACATGTTTGTGAAGGCTTTATTTTGGATAAGATGAAGCATTCTAAATTTCCAAAGGATGGTTCAATTCGGGCCACATGTAGGTTGCAACTTGTGCATAGTGATGTTTGTGGGCCCATGCAAACTCCGTCCTTGGGCAATTACCTGTACTTCGTGACTTTCATTGATGATTACTCTAGGCATGCATGGGTATTTCCGCTTAAAGCGAAGTCCGAATTTTTTATGTGCTTCAAACAATTTCTAGCTATGGCTGAAAATGTCTCGAAATGTACTATGGGCACCCTCCATTCCGATCGAGGGGGGGAGTATATGTCTCATGAATTTAATGCATTTATGGCTAGTCGTGGGATAAAACACCAATGTACAATGCCTTATACGCCTCAGTAAAATGGTGTGGCTGAGAGGAAAAACAGGTCACTGACGGAAATGGCACGATATGGTCAAAAGTCAAGCTTTGCCGCATTCTTTTTGGCTTGAGGCCATCATGTGTGCCACTTATGTACTTAACAGGTGTCCTACGAAAGCTTTGCATTCTATTACTCTATATGAAGCATGGCATGATAGAAAGCCTTCTATTGAGCACATGCGTGTTTTTGGCTGTTTGGATGCACCTTTGTCTAGTCGTACTCGTTCAGGCTCTCACCATGCATCTTATGCATCAGATTGTTATGCTTTGGCTGTGTCTAGCTTACATGATGTTGAGGAGCCTCTGTCTTTTGATGAAGCACAGAATTCATAAAATTGGATGGCTGCCATGCAATCAGAATATGATGCACTTATAGAAAATGATTAATGGACTTTATGTGATTTTCCTCCTGGCAAAAAGGCCATTGGTACGAAGTGGGTTTACAAGTTGAAACGCAAGCCGGATGGTGAGATCGATCGCCATAAGGCTCGACTTGTTGCAAAAGGTTATGCATAGCAAAAAGGCATAGATTATGAAGGGACTTTTGCTCCCACTTGTCATATGACTACTGTACGTTTTCTATGTGCATTGGCAGCTCATTTTGGTTGGGATGTACATCAATCTGACATTGTTACTGCTTTCTTGAATGGTGACATATTTGAGGAAGTTTATGTAACGCAGCCTCGCAAAGTGTGCAAATGTAACAAGGCTTTGTATGGGTTGAAGCAATCTCCTCGTGCTTGGTATGAGAAAGCTGACACTCATTTGGTCAAACAAGGCTTTCATAACAGTCCAACAGAAAGCACATTGTATGTAAAGCGTGAGGGTGATGTACTTCTCATTGTGGTTCTTTATGTTGATGATTTGCTGATCACTGGACCAAATGAGAGACATATTGCTGAATTTAAGGCTGATTTGAATGCTACTTTCAAGGTGAAAGATTTGGGGCTGTTGCATCATTACTTGGGTATACAGTTTAAGCAGTGTGATGGTGGTATTGCCTTGTGTCAGAAAAGTTACATAGAGACATTGCTATGTAAGTTTGGACTTGAGGATTGCAAACCTATTGCCACTCCCATGGAAACATGTTTGAAGTTGAGTCTACATGATGCTGGCGATCCTGCTGATGTCACTCTTTACCAAACTGTTGTTGGCTGCCTCAATTATGTATGCAACACGAGGCAGGATATTCAGTTTGCAGTCTCACAGGTGAGCAGATTTATGCATAGCCCAGGGTCTAAGCATTGGCAGGCTGTCAAGAGGATTTTTCGCTACCTTAGTGGCACTTTTGAAGGAATACGAGCGGAAGTGCGACGCGAGAGAGAGTGCGAGAAGAAGAGCACGACGATATGGTGAACTCGCTCTACTGTAATGTGTAGAGCATAGTGAGTTCTTATTAGGTTTTAACAAAAGAATATGTGTACATACCTGGCGGCCCGCCCACTTACCTAGGCGACCACATTGGGCTTTATACCCCAACAACCTCCCACTTAAAGTCCAATGTGGTACTTTAAGTGTGAGAGAAGCTACTATACAAGCTAATATACAAGAGATGTAGAGAAGTGATGTACTACCCTACACCTAACTGCTTGCGAAAATGCGCAAAGCTCTCTGAGGGAAGTCCTTTTGTAAGTAGATCAGCAGGATTTTCTGTGGTGTGAACTTTGACAAGCTGAAGTTGCTTATCCTCGAGCATTTCCCTGATGAAATGATACTTCACATCCACATGCTTTGTCTTTGAGTGATAAACTGGATTGCGAGCCAATTGTATAGCACTTTGACTATCACAATATAACACAAGCATCTCTTCTTTGATTCCCAAATCTGTTACTAGTCGATTAAGCCAAATTGATTCTTTGCATGCCTCTAATGCTGCTACATATTCAGCCTCTGTAGTAGACTGAGTAACACAATCTTGTAATCTAGAACGCCATGATACTGCTCCACCAGCCAATGTAAAGACATACCCTGACGTAGACCTTCGGTTGTCTAAGTCACCTGCATAATCTGAGTCTGTAAAACCCTTTAAACTTAGCTCCTGACTCCCATAGCATATACGCATACTCTTTGTAGCTTTCAGGTATCTCAATATTCCTTTCACTGCCTCCCAATGTTTCTTGCCTGGGTTTGACATGTATCGACTTACTACTCCCACTGCAAATGCAATGTCTGGGCGAGTAGCAATCATTGCATACATCAAACTACCCACTGCAGACGCATATGGAATCTTATCCATTTCAGCCTGTTCTTCCTCAGACAAAGGACAATCTTGTTTGCTAAGTTTCACATATGGTGGCAATGGAACACTCAATGCCTTTCCCTTCTCCATATTGAAATGTTGCAAAACCTTGTCAATATACTCTGTTTGAGATAACCAAATCAACTTCTTTGATCTCTGTCTCTCTCAATGCGCATACCAAGTATATGACTTGCCTCACCCATGTCTTTCATGTCAAACGATTTTGCCATCTTTGACTTCAAAGCTGAAATTTCTTCCAAGTGCTTGCCAGCAATCAACATGTCATCCACATACAAAATAAGGATCATCCAACTACCATCCTTAGCCTTCTTTGTATATAGACAGTGATCGAACTCACTACGTTTGTAGCCTTGAGAAAGCATAAACTTGTGGAATTTATGGTACCATGCCCTCGGTGATTGTTTTAAGCCATAAAGACTCTTTAACAATTGGCATACCCAATCTTCCTTGCCTTTCTCAACAAACCCTTCTGGTTGCTGCATGTAAATTTCCACATCTAAATCACCATGCAAGAACGCTGTCTTGACATCCATTTGGTGCAACACCAAATCTAATATGGCAACCAATGCAAGAAAGCATCTCAATGTAGTCATCTTGACCACCGGAGAGAAGACTTCATCAAAGTCAATGCCTTGTTCTTGCTTAAAGCCCTTGGCAACAAGCCTTGCTTTGTACTTTGGCTGACTATCATGAGCGGTGATCTTATACCTGTAAACCCATTTACAAGGTAGAGCCTTTTTGCCTTGTGGTAATTTAACTAGCTTCCATGTCTTGTTTTTATGCAAAGTTGTCATCTCTGACTGCATGGCCAATTGCCAATTCCCGGAGTCCTTCATTTGCACTACTTCCTTGTAACATGAAGGCTCATTGCAATCAGTCACCATGACATAGTTCATAGATGGAACAAACCTATCAGGAGGTCGCGTGACACGTCCAGATCTATGCACAATAGGTGGCTCAGGCTCAGCCACAACCTGTGGTTCCACTCTATCGTGTCCTTGCTCCTCTTGAGCCCTAACATTTTGTCTTGCACGTGCAGGTCCATCTTCTTGGAAGACAACTCTTCTAATCTCCTCAACCCTCTCTGGTTTAGAATGATATTTGGATTCATTAAAGTGAACATCATTGCTGCGGACAACCTTTCTGGATTCGGGATCCCAAAGTCTGTACCCCATCTCACCAGAATTACCATAGCCTAGAAAGATGCACTTTCTACTCTTTGGGTCAAGTTTGTTCCTAAATTCATTTGGAACGTGAGTATATGCCTCACAGCCAAAGACTCTGAGATGCTTGTATGAGGGCATTTTGCCTGACCATACCATCTCTGGCACTAAATCCTTCTGCAAAACCTTGCTAGGAGATCTATTTACAAGATGAACAGCTGTTGATACAGCTTCAGCCCAAAACCCATTTGGCAGCTGTGCATTAGACAACATACTTCTGACCTTCTCTTGTATGGTCCTATTCATCCTCTCAGCAACACCATTTTGAGGAGGATTGTAAGGAGCAGTAAGTTCACGTTTTATACCTTTTGACTCACAAAAGTCCTGAAAGGCCTTTGAAACATACTCTCCACCATTGTCAGTGCGTAAGCATTTAAGCTTCTTGCCAATCTGATTCTCCACAAGTGTCACAAACATTTTGAAAACACTAAACGCTTCATCCTTGTGCTTGAGAAAGTAAACCCATACTTTCCTCGAGTAATCATCTATAAATGTCATAAAGTAAGAAGCTCCCCCTAGAGATAGGTTGGGCATAGGTCCACACAAATCACTATGAACAAGTGCCAACTGTGTATCTCTTCTACTGCTTCTATGCTTATGTGGCTGCTGTCTTTGCTTACCATACAGACAATGTTCACAGAATTCAAAATCATTAAATGAAAAGCCAGGCAAATAACCAGAACGAGACAAGATTTCCATTCCCTTCTTGGACATATGTCCTAACCGGCTATGCCACAAAGAAACGTTCGGCTGCTCGGTTACATTGATTACATTTTTAGAGACATTTGATACATAAATCATGTAAAGTCCTCCAGACTTTACTCCATGTGCTACTGTCATAGAACCCTTGGATATCTTCCACATGTTCTGTCAAAAAGTGGTGATGTAGCCAGCATCATCAAGTAAACCTGTGCTAATCAAGCTCTTTGTAATTGCGGGAACATGTCTCACATTCTTCAGCGTGAAAGAAGAGCCATTCTGAAACTTCAATTGAACATCTCCAACACCTAAGATCTCACATGTCTGCCCATTGCCTAGCCGAACATGATCTTTAGTGGTCACATAAGAGGTAAACCACTCCTTGTTTGGAGACACATGAAGTGATGCCCCTGAGTCTATAATCCAGTCACTCAGTGCATTTCCATCAGATGCTGTAAGAAGAGCTGAGTCCATTGTATTCTTCAAGAAGTAGATGTCTCCTGACACTAGACTGTCATCCTCTGCAACAGTGTTTGTCACATTTATTTCTTGAATCTTCACTGAGGACTTGTTCTTCTCACCATGTTCTTCAGCTTTCTCTTTGCCTTTTTCTGCTTTCCATTCTCTGCAATCTCTTTTCATGTAACCCTTCTTGCCACAATGGTAGCATTCTATGTCACTCTTGCCTTTAGCACTGCGGGACTTGCTACGAGACTGATTCCTCTTTCCACCTTTGTACTTTTCTTTGGTCCTTCCCCTGAAAACTAAGGCTGTTCCTTTGCCTTTGTCCATTGTCTTTCTATTGGTTTCTTCAGTAAGCAGACTTCCTTCTACACCTGCTATGTTCAAACCATCTGGAGGTGCAGAATTACTCAAAGCTGTGCGAAAAGTGTCCCAACTTTTTGGCAATGTGATCAACAGGAACATAGCTCTAACAGGTTCATCAAACTTGACACCTTGAGCTGACAACTGACTATAGATTGTGTTGAATTCATTCAGATGATTGGACATAGGTGTCCCTTCTTTCATCTTCAAGTCAACAAGCTTCTTAAGCCAGTATACCTGTGAAGCTGCACTCTTCTTCTCATAAAGATCACTCAGCTTTAACCATGCTTGATAAGCCAACATCTCGTCTGCTACATTGAAGTAAACGCTTTCTGCCAAAGTCAGCATAATGGTAGAAAGTGCCAATTCATCCATTTCGCTCCATTCATCTTCGTCCATATCTTCTGGTTTTATCCCCTTGAGCTTTATAGGTTTTATCTGCTTCTTTTGTACCAACACGTGCCAAATCTGCTGCTTTCACAATGGAAAATTGGTTCCATCCAGCTTCTTGATATTGTAAAGAGCAGTGTCCTGTGATCCAGCCATAGCTACGCTTCACAATGGTTTACTTTCCTGGGAAAAATTCGGCTGAGTTTCCCCTGTAAACTGACCTCTGAACCAATATCAACCTGTCAAATGAACCAAGAAAGCTTCAGATTCTGCATAAATTTCGGCTGAGTCTCCTTTGTAAAATGGCTCTGGTGTACTCAAAAACAGACCAAAAAATAGCTCAAAACACACTGTCTCTCTGACACTGTAAGCTGCGGGTAAACCTGTCCTGCACCTGTACTGTCTCTGAATGTCCTGCCACTGTCCTGTAAGCATAGACTGCGACAATGCCTCAACGGCAGTAAAGCAAAGATGCAATCCCAACTGTCTAACTCACAGTCAATACATCCTAGCTGCCTATTTAAGGGTGCTCGAGGGATCGCTCCAAGACCTGTATCACCGAAAGGATCTCAACATTCGAGAATCCCCCAGCTCAATAAAACCTCACTCGACCCTCAACAAAGGCTGCAGTAAATCTGACAGTACATAGACTTCCCACAAAGTCATACATCCACAAATTTCCCACTGTATGCTGTAACCGCAGCGGCGGTTGTTTGCTGCGTGACTCACAGCTAGCAAACCCTCAACAGACATACATCATCTCTGACAATACATCCCATGTGGAAGTACCTGCAATGTCAGGATGAAATCTGGAATATCAAGCAGCAAACACAAGCTACCTGATGAACTAGTGGATGTCGCCTACAGTCTGTGTGTAGATACGCCCGTGTCGTATGTGACACGCCTCCAAGAACTGTGAGCCGTCCTTCGATGTGTAGACAGCCACAAATCAACACTCTGGGAGTGTCGATATCCTCAGCACCTGCAGTCGTAGGCCAAAACCCCCAAATTTGCAGAGTCGGATCTGCACCCGTCGAGACCACGTAGTCGAAAATGGCCTGCGTAGACCTTTGTCAAAGCCGAACGGTGGCCGAGATGACCTCAGAATGAAATTCTGACAACACCAAGACCTTCGCGCTCACCCACGAGATTTGGGGCCGTGTCTTCGCCTGTCGAATTTCACTCCAATCTGAGTTGGTGACTCTAGCCTCCTGCAGTGCTGCCCCGAGCCTCAATCTGAGCTCTGATACCAGTTGAAGGAGTACGAGCGGAAGTGCGACGCGAGAGAGAGTGCGAGAAGAAGAGCACGACGATATGGTGAACTCGCTCTACTGTAATGTGTAGAGCATAGTGAGTTCTTATTAGGTTTTAACAAAAGAATATGTGTACATACCTAGCGGCCCGCCCACTTACCTGGGCGACCACATTGGGCTTTATACCCCAACAACTTTACATCTTGGCTTGTTTTATCCCAAGGGGGGATCATTGCCACCAGACTTACATGCTTTTTTGAACTCAGATTGGGATGGTTGTTTTGACACGAGAGTGTCCACAAGTGGTTTTTGTTTCATGCTTGGCAGTTCATGTATATCTGGTTGAGCAAGAAGCAACCTACTGTGGTCACTTTGAGTTATGAGGCTGAGTACAGGGCACTCTTCACAGCTACGGTTGAGTGTGTATGGCTCAGACGCCTTATGGCTGATTTGGGTGTTGGACAGGACACTGCCAACACTATCTACACTGACAGTCAGAGCGCATTGGGAGTTGCGAGGAACCCAGTTTTTCATGCTTGCACAAAGCACATTGAGGTGCATTACCACTATGTCAGGGACAGGCTCTCAGCAGGAGAGATCGGCTTGGCTTATGTGCCAACACAGGACAACCTTGCAGATCTTTTCACAAAGGCATTGTCTCATGAGAAGCTTGAAGCTTTCCGCAAAGCTTTGGGCTTCCTCCTCTTTATGGACTGATCCTGTCCTCGGGGCATGGCACTTCCCTTTACTCATGTGCCACCTCTCGTTCACCGCATCACTCTAGGGGGGATTTGTTACCATATACATGTGGTAGTGATGTGTGTGAACACATTGGGACCGCCGGGGCATTTTTTCCCTCTTTAGGAGGTTTTGTCCCCCGTGCATTGTATATACGCCCATCACTCTAGGGCTATCTATCTTTCCATTGCACACTAAGTAACACACTCTCTATTGTGTGCCTTGAGCTTCCTTCGTCTTCTCCAAGCTGTGTGTGTTTCTCTGCGACCCTAATTCCAACACTTTTCTTTAAGCTTTTTGGAAGCATTGTTCTCCTTGGTTGACCATATATACCTAACGTTTTTCTTTTTTAGGTCATGTAATGGTGTTGCAATTTGTGAGAACTTTTCTATGAAGCGTCTATCGTATGCACACATACCTATAAAGCTTCTTAGTTCATGAAGATTCCTTGGATTAGGCCATCCTTTTATTACCTCTAAATTTGATGGATCCATTTGGATGCCATCTTGAGAGATTATGTGACCTAAATAATGAATCTCTTATAACAAAAATTCACTTTTCTTTCGATTAATATGAAGTTTATTCTCTCATAAAACTTGAAATATATTACCTGGAGGTGTTGTTTGTGTTTGTCTAATGAATTAGAGTAGATGATTATATCATAAAGAACACTCCAGTAACGGTTCAGTGAGGCCAGAATAGCTTCTTCATCAAGCAGTTACCATTAAGCGGTTAAATGTGGTTGGTGCATTGGTCAAGCCAAAAGGCATGACAATGTTCTCGTAAAGACCAAAGTAGTGCAAAATGCGGTCTTTACAATGTCTTGATCAACTATCCTTATTTGATGGTAGCCACTTTTTAGGTCAATCCTACTGAAGTAGGTCGACCCCTATAGCTTATCAAATAGGTCTTCTACCCATGGAACGGGAAACCTATTCTTGATAGTGATCCTATTTAGTGCTCTATAGTCAACACACATATGATATGTGCCATCTTTCTTTTGCACTAATAACATTGGTGAACAAAATGGAGATTAGCTAGGCCTAACTATGCCTTTCTCAACCAACTCATGCACTTTCCGCATAATCTCCTCTTGTTGAGCTTGAGAAACTCAATAAGGAGGTTTATTAGGCGGTGAGCTTCCTGCAAGAAGTTTAATTGCATGGTCATCATCCCCTCGTTTGGGAGGTAGCTCACAAGGGATTTTGTCAGTAAAAACATCTTGGAATCCCTTGAGGAACTTGGATAACTCTAATTCCTTTTTATTGGGTATATCTTCTTTTGCTAAAACATAAGGTTCATTTTGAGAATCTTTAACAAAAGTCATGTACACGGTGTCAAGAAGTTGGCGGTCTTGCCAGGAAGGCACCAGGCCTCTTGCTGTGAGAGTTTGTGAGGAAGCTCAAGGGTTATGAGAAGGAGCTAAGATGTAGATAACATAGCTTCTAAATCTAAAGAAGAAATGTAGCCAAAGAAGCCGCTCACTTTTACACACGTGATGGAGAGAACTCATGAAAGATAGTCAGAACAAAACAAAAATGAAAACATCGAGATTACGATCATATCGTATCATGGGTAGGATAAAAGGGTTAATGGATGAGTTAATGATATTTAATCTTTGTTGTCCAAATAAGCTACAGATTGCTCTTTGGAACTGTAGCTTTGTGCTTACTATAATGTATATGTTTTGTCTAGCGATTGGGATTAGTTGTGAGTACAAATCCTCTTGATTCATAATAAAATAACCACATTCACATCAAAAGAGAAGTCATAGTCAATAATAGGTAGTATGATGGGATATGGTGAGAGAAGTATTTCGTTGAGCCTTTCAGGACCAAATAGAAACACTATGCGTTGCTGAAAGTGAATCTTTCGACTAATCCAAATGTTGACCCTAATAGATTGCATTGAATGGAATTGAAAGAAATTACCTCTATGTGGATTATGGTTATTCATCAATGATATACTTAGTATGTTCAAAGATAAAGGTGTGAAAGAAGTGAAAGGAGAAGAAGAAGAGAGTTTCTCTCCCAAGCCCTATTGTTGCCCTTAGGAAATAAGGATACTGCGGGGAGAGAAGTACCTGTAGCAAGGAGATTCTAGAGTTTGTGGAAGAGAATGAGAACCTTAAGAGAGAGAGATACTTGTGGAATATGAAGATATGGTTACTAACCTTGTGTACATAATTGTTTCCCGCAAGAAGGTTGTACCCATTACATTGACAAGGTTGCTGCTTGAATACCTTCCAATGAAACAATTAGGACACAACAAGAGAGATCAAAGGAGGAGTAAAGATATAATTAGAGATAGATCTAAGTGTGGTGGTGGTATTAAAGATAGATAATGAGAGATAGAGATAGAGTTAGAGACAAGTATTGGACTAGATATGCAAATGAAAGTAAAACTAGCAACATATATCTTACATGAGAGCAATCGCCACCACCTTAATGGAGAGAGAAGATGAGGCAAGACTTTAGCCTTTCTTCAAGAGAAATTGTGGCACTAAGATGAGTGTGTCACAATGGAATTGAGCTATTCTCACTCACTCCTAACTTGCCCCAATGAAGAGAAGGTTTCCCTTTTTATAGGTGAGGGAGCCATGTTTTACATAATCACTTGATTAGGCTAAAGAGTTAGCCCAAATCAAATGTTCTTTGGATATTTCTTAAAATGGGCAATATTAGGACTCAAAATATCATGAAATTCAGCATTTTTGGTCGTTGAGGCTCCATGTGGGTGCATGATGTATGTGGGCCCCACCTAGGCATCTTTTGTGTGGCTCGAGCAAGGGGTCCCAACTTGTGTGTCTTGTCCTTCAAGGCATCTTTGAGGTGTCACATTCACATGCTTATGTCTTTTATCCTGCAAATATCTTATTTTATGGAAAAAGACCAAGATTACCTCTTTTAACTTGATTCACCTGTTTACCATCTCTTCTTGCAGTGTAGTTGTGAGAGGGTTTTTCACTGGTTTCCCTGTAACTTTTGACCTGTAACTCGGATTGACATGCTTCAAAAGGCAAAATTGGCCTACTAAAAGAGCTTGAATTGGTTTTGGCCTTTTCTCCATGACCTTAGGTCGGAATTTTCAAATTGGGATGGTCCAAGAAGCTTTGGATCTTCCTTTTCATAAAGTCTTCTAGTAGGCCCTTCCCTCTTGTATGTATCCAAGAAGGTATGCATTATTGAAAGGTTATATTATTAGATAAATGTGAAAAGAAGAAAATAATTTATATATGGTAGGGTAGCTGAGATATTAGAAGAAGTATAAAAATTATTTTCCCCCAGACAAAAAGAGGCACAATCATTGATACTTCTCTTGCAGTACTTTCTAATAGTAATGTACATTTATATTACTTCAAAGGTAATACTAAGGTATGGTAGAAAGCTTTTATTTATGCATATGAGTATTATATGAAGTATAGTTATGCATCAAAAAGTCACAAGATAAATCGTTTAATGCCCGTTCCCACTATATACGTGCCACAGCACGACAACGGAAATAGAGCTCTTTATTGACTTATTGAAAGCTTGCTTATGTACAATGGGTATGGTACTACCCAACTCCTTAGCATCTATGTACATATATTTTTCCCTGAACCGAAAGTAGATTTTGTCTTTCAGGGAATTTAACATTGGTAGCCATGTGATTAAACCATGGTGCCCCTAGGATTACACTCATGCTTGAGAGGAGAGATGAAGAAATCCTCCTTGCCCACATAGCTTTAGACATGGAGCCTCAATTTCGCAATTAAGGGAGTGATTGAGGCTTCTTGCCCCTTGAAAGCACCATCGGCAGGTAGGACATCTCCCATCTCATAGGCTTGGATGCCTATCTTGGTGGCCAACTTTGTGGATATGAAATTATGAGTAGAACCGGGGTCAAAGAGAATGAAAGCATCATGTTTTCTTACCTTTCCCCAAGCATGACATAGAGGAGATCCTTTGTGATGAGCATCCTCTTCTTGAATTTTGACCAAGGTAGCTCTAGGAGGCTCATTATGTGTATTCTTGTGGGGGCAAGCACGATAGGCATGCCCTTGCTCCCTGCACTTGAAACAACGGTTATCTTTCCGATAACGCTCTAGCTATTCAGGAGAGAGTTTATTTTTTCCTTTAAAAACTCCCTTCTCCTTAGCTTTGTTGTTGTTGGCGTTGCCTTTGGGAGACTTTTGGACATTGTCCTTCCCCTTAGGCTCGTTACGGTCCTTGTTTTCCATGGGTTTAAGATTTCTCTTAGCCCCTTGTTGAAAGTTGATTCTTGAAGACAATGTGGTATGGTGTATGACCGCAGATATGGTGTGTGGCCTTTGGGAGCTAACATACTCCGCCATATCCTCAATTAAACCCACACAAAATTGTTGTTTTTTCTCTCCAAAATCCATCTTTTTGAAGACAGTGGCTTTGAGGTGTAAATCCCAAAACTTGTCTACATATTTGTGAATAGATTCGTAGGGAGAGAGCTTCAAGCTTCGCCATTCGGTGAGTACTTTGTCTTTGGCATCAATAGCCAAAAATTGCTTCATGATGGAAGCTCTTAAAGCTTTCCATGTTCGTAGAGCTTCACCGTTTGCTCGTAGGCTAGACCACCATTGTTTGGTGGAGTTTTGAAAATGCATAGCTACATGACGTAGCTTAGAGGACTCTGTGAAGCCCTCATCTCCAAACGCCACATTGAATTGTTGGATAAAGCCCAAGACTTTGTCCATAGCACCAAAGGTGCCATCATAGGTAAGGAAAGAGATGTTCTTTCCTCCCTCTTTGAACTTTTTGAGCTTGGATGGCCTTTTCTAGGTGACATAGGATTTCCTATGGCCACTTCTTTTGGGTGGTTTGAGAGCTGCACAGCTGCACAACTGCACCATCACTTTCTTCAGAAGAAGAAGAGTATGAGGAGGATGGAGAAGAGGGTGACCTCTTTCTCGCGTTTTTCTTCCCTTGTTCCTCCTTATTTGCACCATCACTATCTTCAGAAGAGGAAGAGGATGAAGAAGATGGAGAAGAGGGTGACCTCTTTCTCGCCTTTTTCTTCTCTTGTTTTCTCTCTTCCCTCTTTGAATTATGGTGTAGAGAAGTATGAGATGGTCTTCTCCGTTTAGGGGGTGCTGGAGAGCGTTTTGCCCACCGTCTTCGTGGAGCCATCTCCACTGAGGTGGCAGGAGACTCACTTCTTTCTCGTTCTTTTGGTGGGGGCTCTATCGTTGAAACTTGGGTCCTCCTTTGGGAGGGAGATGCCTCATTGAGTAGTAAGTTTTTGAGCCCTTCATATGGATCCTCCTCTTTTTCCCTTATCAGAGAGAGTCCTCTTTTGGAAGTCTCACCAGGAGCTTTCCTAGTTACTCTCTCTTCTTGATGGGGAGTTTGGAGAATACCATGGGTGTGCAATTGCTGTAGCACTTCACCTTGGAGGGATGGATTGCCCAGGGCTTGTTGAAGCCTAGAAACAAGATAGTTCACAAGCATAGGGGTATCATTAATTTCTCTTTCATTAGCAAAATCAAAGCTATCAACATTCATTTCAATCTCTTTTCCCTTGTCAACCATACTAGCAAATTTTAGGTGTAAATTTTTACTTGTACTTTGGCACTTCAAGCCCTAGTTGCTACTCCTCTTTACCTTCAAAGATAAGCACTCAAGCATCTATATCCGTGGCTCCATTATCCCCGTAGGACTCCATTATTAAGACCATAGGTCTTGATGGTATCCCTGTTAACTGCATAAAGCAGGCATGCTTCAAGGATGAAAAATCCCTATTCTACTTACTCTTTTGTAATTAATAACACCAACCATTTGTAGCAAGCTTGAGGACCTCTCTTCTTGAGCAAGAAAAGAGAAACCAATAGCTCTGATTCCAATCTAACATTTAATGCACTAGTAACTTGTGTGTAGCAAAAATTGATAACATAGTGAGCATGTCATTAAGAACAAGTTCCTAATGAGCATAGAGAGAGTATTTAATTTGAGAAAGAAACATAGCAATTTATAGCTAGCTAATTTGGCATTGACAATACTTGAAAAAAGAGAGAAATAGAATAACTGACAACAGTTGAGGGCTAGATTTACATGGAGCCGGTTCCCTCCATAAAGGCTTTGTATTATAGCTTCTCCCATTAAAGGAGACTTTTCTACAATACAATTATTGTGTTCCTTGACAAAACTCATTGGTGCAATGAAGATGGAAGCTTCATGCACCAAATTATGCTCGAAAAACACACCAAGTGTCCCTAGCCTCAGTCCCAAGACCTCACACACCTTCAAAAATGGTGAGAGCTAGCAGGGAATGAGGATGACTAAGAGGAAGAAGATGTATCTTATGAGAAAGAAGTATTCTCCTTACATAATCACTCCAATAGCATAGCTTAGCTTAGTAATTAGCATGGTAGAGGAGATGAGCATTCCATTGAAGCTTGGCTCTCGGTTGGATTTGTATTCCATAGCCAAGAGTTGTTGGAGTAGGCCTCTACTTCTCAATGCTTGGAGAAGGAGTCTTCTTGCACACATGAGTTGTGTGTGTGTGTGTGTGTGTGTGTGTGTGTGTGTGTGTGTGTGTGTGTGTGTGTGTGTGTGTGTGTGTGTGTGTGTGTAGCATTCTGTTAGATAAAAATGCATCCCTCTCTCTCTTCTTGGTCGACCACTCTAGCTAGTTACTCATGATGGCCTCCCATTGGCTCCTATAAAGCTTAGCCAATCACAAATTAGAAGCATAACTGATAGCCTTGTGACATGCGTCCCCCTTTCCCCTTTTATGAGAGATTTAGGTAACCAAATAATTCATTTAAACTCTCATTAGACCTTTTAGTCTTCTTGCCAATAGGAATCAGGCAAGCCATTGGTGTAAAACCCTGGGACTCCCATAGCCTTGATCCTCCGCCCAACCTCCCTTTTATAGATCTTGCCTCTAGAATCCCTGTCTCCATTAGCAGCCGGCCCTTGGCCCGCCCTTGGCCCGGTCCTTGACCTCCAGGGTAGCCCTTGGCCTGACATTACTTCCCCCTTGGAGAAGCATTTTCATCCTCAAAAACAAGAGTGATGCTACATTAATGTTTTCCACAGTGGCATCCTTCATGGATCCAACTATTTGCTTGACCAGAGTACGGTTCTGTACGAGGTTCAATGAAACCAAGAGTAACATCTTGATTTTCCATATTGGTGTCCCGTGGAACCGTCTTGGGGTAACTGTCGCATAGATAATATAGCGTGTAAACTCCATGTAGAACTCACTTAAGTAGCTAAATGAGTTATCACAACTAAGATGTACACAGAGAGTACCCCTCTTTCACTTTCCGTGAAAGTAACTTGCTGATGTAACTCATCGGTCAAGTTGAAGTCCTTGACTTGTTCGCAAACTTCATTAGTTAACAACCCCACCATAACTAGTGTCCAAGGTTGAGAACCTGACTTATACATGAAGAGACTAAACCTAATCGCAAACATGATTTATCTGATGGTAAGCAAACTCCAAGTAGAGCAATAAATGCTTATTAATTGGATTGCTTGGTGCTAATGTACACACTTTGTATATCCTTTAGTACAAGATCACACTTTGTAATCTGCCTATCCCCTTGGATAACTAACAGTACTGAGGTGTGTTTCCCCCACAGTTTACAGACAGTCTTCCCAGATGACTGGTAAACAGGGATGACAATATCGTACAACATTGTTGAGGAATCAACAATGTCCGGAATAACCATCGTGGTTACTTGAAAAATCCACAAGCACCCAAACCAAGCCATGACCTTTATTGGTGATTGGTAGACCCAAAAGTAAGCTCATACTGCACATAGAGTGCAAAAATGTTTCATAAGCAACAATTGTGATGAATATGCATGCCGCTCCAAATCAACCTTTGCTAAACACTAGGGCCCATAACACCTAGTGTGCATGCATTTAGCAAAAAATAGATTTGAACCTATATATCCATGATCATTCTGGCCAATACTTATGGTGAATGTGATGCTCCTAGCACACATGAAAGAGGAATGTAAGTAGTTTTGGAAAGAAACTAAATACTTTCAGCTGCAATCAGTTGCAAGCCTTGCTGAAACATTGGAACCAGAATAGAAGGTGAAACAACAATCACTTTGAGGTACAACCAATGAAACCTTTTCATAGCCTTGCTATTTGCATAAACAACCAACTGTAATGTTGTTTAGCTGCACTTGTACCGTAACAAGTCATTCTAAGTATCCGACAATTTTTTGCCACCAAAATTTCTCTTGGTACGTCAGGCTGAAAATGGTCTAGAAAACAAATTTGACCACCACCTAGGGACTTTGTCATGACAGATACTTAAAATAGTGGGCGCCAGTGTCAGTCTCGAAGACTCATATTCTCCATGTGGAATATGTCTCATGTAAGGATGTCTAAAACAAGATCATCCTTGAAGTACAAGATGTACTTGTGCGTGGAGATAACTGAAAACACTCTACGACGGGAGTGAGAGGGACCCCCATTAGCCTTGCTCCACACTGGCTAAACTGAACTCCTTGAGTTCCTAGACCATGTTGCATCCCATGTGACAACATGTGCCAAATAAAACCCTACAAGTGGGTCTATAACTGCATAATGTAGAAACTGATTTTGGACACCACAACCCAAAATGCTTGGCTCTTACATGACCTTGTCATTTCTCGAAAGAGCAAACATAGTTTATGCATTCTACGTAGAAAAACAAACCAAAAGAAACAAAACCAAAACAGATGTGTACGTGTAGGTTAAACATAGTGGTCACTTATCCGGAGTGAAGAGTACCTGCCCAAATTTCCCGCTTGTAAAGGCCTAAGAACACTAATTGAAAATTAGCGTAATGCAAGTAGTATTGCACATGGAACCTTGGGCGTTGCTTGTGCAATTCAGACCCCTTGGTGAAAATCAACATTGGAAAACCCCTTGGTTAATCTTTGCATTAAAACTTCTCCACTAGCAGCAGGCCCTTGGCCTATGTCTGTGACCCCCCTTGGGTTTGCCCGTGGCATTACATTCATGTGGAAGTTGAAATTTGGACACTACCCCTTGGCAGTCTGTGGACTTCTTTCCTTGAAAGTGCAAGTGTGAAGATTCCAAGAAGTGACCATCACACTTAATAAGTGATTTAATAATCAAGAGCTGGGTCTTACCCCAAAACTGGACTTGTACAAACACTCTTAGTGCCGTAGATAAAATAGAAGATCCACTCAAGTTGGAATCGTATTCACAATGGGATCTTGTCTAGACTCAAAATCCATAATCAAGGAGTTTTGTGAACAACCATGCTGTCTGAATTGCTTGGGTCATCTATAAACCTTGGTAGAGAGACACATTTGCGAGTGTGAGATTTTCCAAAGCCCAACGTGATCTTCACACTCAAAGTGTGTAGTGCTAAAAAAACACCAAAAATTAGTAATGGCAAGACGCTTGCTTGTTCATTAAAATCAATGGGTACTCAGTTGAAGAGATTTGTTCGATGTTGAAAGCAATCACTGATGGATTACAAACAGGTGGCGCTTAGCCATTCCAAAATAGGTGGCTCTTAGCCCGGCAAAAACAGATGGCTCTTAGGCCTGCCTGTTACCATATCGACATCATAGAAAGATTTTAGAAAATTCATGCCTAGTTTCACCTTTCCCGCATAGAAGTTGGGAAGAGAGAGAGAGAGAGAGAGAGAGAGAGAGAGAGAGAGAGAGAGAGAGAGAGAGCTGGGCTGAGGAAAAACCTGTATTTGAATGTGTTGTATGTCTCGTGCATATAACCCAGTGCAGACCATGTCTGTGTCTTAGCTTATCCTATAAGCTTAGAATAGTGTACTGGCACCACGCCCTCGTAGAGAGAGGTATCAGAAGTCACATTTTGACCGGCTTATCGTGTATGTGAACGTGATGATATCAGGGTGCGTGTGTATGGCACTTTGCCTGTGATTAAACATAAAAAAATATTTGAAGAAATCAGTCAATTACCTTGTTTTTGACAGAGTAGTGAGTGTTATAGCGGAAACGTATACCACGATGGAGTGTCCGATGTCCAACGGACTAGTACGTCATGCATACATAGCAAAAAATAGAATAAAAATCCTGTGGCTGCAATGATAGTCTCAACCTTGTGAGCCGTTAGTATACGTGCCGTGCAGTGCGCCATTACGAAATTGTGAGCTTATATCCACATAGTGCCAAAGATGTGTGCCTGATAATGATCAAAAGTCCATCGATAATACGTGGCACATAAGAGAAGTTGTACTTCACATGAAGTCGGGCAAAGCACTTTGCTTTGTACAACAGGGTCTTATGGAGTTTGCCCAAGCACTTTGCTTTGCACAACAGAGAAATCTTGTCCAAAATGAAAAGTAAAACATAAGCAAGAACAAACATAACTTGAAATGTACTAACCTTGTCACCCACTTGTGGCAAAGTTGTTGGTAGTGTGCTTGGATCTGCTCTAGTGAGTGAGCGTATGTATCATATACACTCACATGGGATGTAAAAACCTGTAACATCTTGGCAAGTTTTTCCAAGTTCGTGTGCGAATATCATATTCCAAACTGTAAAAGCCGCGATGCCAAATTGCAAAAGGGAAGCCTTGCTTCTCATAAGTACTTATGGACTTTTGGTGTTTAGAGCAAACAGATACTCTTGCCAAAGAAAGTCGGCCGTGTCCAGCAGTCACAAATAGTTGACCTTGTCGAATTGTGCAATGGATTGAAAAATAGAAAAAATAATGTACCTGTCTTACAAGAGATGGACATGTGCTTGGCTTAATTACTATTAGCATGAGGATTAGACGAAGCCTTGCCCCTGTAATTGCAGGCTTTGTCGCATAATGAAATCTTACAACTCACATGCCCTGCCTGGCTTGCCGGTGTGTCTAGGCAACCTTACATATACGCAGTAGCTATGATTGAGAAATGAAAATAAAAGAAACTAAAAAAGTACCTCATCTTGAATTCCAAGCTCGTAGCCCATAACCTTGACGGTTTTCTCCCGAACATTGGCCATTAAGTCTGCTCACCATTGTATGTTGAGCGAGTGGCGGTCCTTGACCCCTATAGATTCTGCTTGATCGAGGGAAGCTCAATTTGCCATGCCTTTGCATGATACAACGCAATAGCTCAACGTTGGATGTTTGGCGACCCACAAAAACTTGTCGAACAAAGGCACCTTGTGCTTGTTGTGCAAGTATTATGATAATGTATGCCGCAACACGTAGGAAATTTCCTTATTGAGGACCCAATCCTCATCAAACTGCCTATAGTGGGCATTGTAATGACCCTTGCTGTAGCGATTGGATCCATGCATGAACATGCTCTGTGAAATGTTCAATAGCAAGCCAGACAAGCCTTGCTCAAGGTATACGACTTTGGCAGGGTTTTTTTTTTTGTGTTAGCCCCTTTGAGAATTGTACCTACTCTGCAATTTTGACTGCCCTGTGCGGCATTGGACCATGCAGCCATGGACCCCCCTTGCAAAGGCCTTGACATGAGCATGGAGCCGTGCATGATTGCATGCAGCCGTCTTCGCGAACCCCTCCAAGCCCAATGCGTGGAACCTGCTCCCTATAATGGAAATGGCCAATACAGGCCGTCCAAAGTCAAAAATAAATTTTAAAAAAAAGTCTAAAGCCTACATCAGCAACTCTGCGGGTTCTACGCGAGGGAGAAGATCCCCGTTTGAACGTTGTGTGCTGCTCGCCTAGCATGCTCCATGTGAAGAGAACGGAATTGTAGGTTGTGGCGAATTTAACAAGCCCACCCGCGCCCCATTTCGTCATGGTGTCAAGCTTCCCTCTTCTCCTCTAAGCGGCCATGCCCTCAGCTTTGTCGACTCCTTTCGGCTTTGCAGGGGTGGTGTCCCTGCTGTGTGTCGGGTTCTTGAGCCCACCATGAATTCCATGCATGCCCTCATGGAAAAGAGAGAGAGAGTGGGAGAGAGAGAGAGAGAGAGAGAGAGAGAGAGAGAGAGAGAGAGAGAGAGAGAGAGAGAGAGAGAGAGAGAGAGAGAGAGAGAGAGAGAGAGAGAGCATGCAAGGTTCCCCTTCCTCCATAGCCCCTCCCTGCTTTGAGCTCTGATACCAGTGTAAAACCCTAGGATTGCCATAGCCTTGATCCTTCGCCCAACCTTCCTTTTATAGACCTTGCCTCTAGGATCCCTGTCTCCATTAGTAGCCGACCCTTGTTCCGCGGTCCTTGACCTTGAGGGTGGCCCTTGGCCTGACAATTGGGTTGCTGGATGCTCATTGGATCCCTTGGTAGACTGTCCAGTAGTCTTCTAGGGAGCTTAATTTCTATTGGTTATTTTATCAAGCATTTTGAATTGATTAGACTAATTTTACTCTAGCCTAATTCTCATTGGTCCACCTCTATGGCCATCCAATAGGATTTGAGGGGAAATTGGGGGCAATTGGCCTAGGAGCCTGCCATGTGTCCATTCTTCCCTTTGGGGAGAGCTTGGGTGTGTGTGTGTGTGTGTGTGTGTGTGTGTGTGTGTGTGTGTGTGTGTTTCTCTATCATCTCCTACCATTAGGGCATGCCCCCTCCTTCCTAGGGATGTGGGAAGACTTTTTAGTCTTCCCATGACCATCCAATTTTCCCCTACTTTGGCCATTGGACAATTGAATGAAATTTAGGAGCTTTAGCCTATGGAAGTATTAATGGAGCTGAACCTTAGGTCTTTTTAAGCCCCATTGAAGCACATTGCTCTTTTGCAGAGTGTCCCCCTTTGGATCCCTATTTTCCCTCCTTTGGATCCTTGCAGATACCGGTCTGGCAGCCTTACCAATATTCTAGCTTTTACTCCCCTGGTACTTCCCCATACTAAATGATCAGTTTAACATGAGAAAATCATTTAGGAGAATTAGATATTAGTTTTTATGACAATGTTGGCCTTCAAGTAGGAGATTGTTGGGATTCATGCCAATTGGTTGGATGCCCACTAACTTACTAACCCATCACTAATCTTATTCTTTGATAGCTAATAAATTAAGGAGCTATGAGGTGTGTTATCCTCACTCTATGCTCCACCCACTTTGTGTGCCTGCTCTTCGTCTCTCTCACACTCCACACACATCGCACACTCTACACATCATCTGATTATTATCTAATTTGGTCGGCTCACCTAGGTGCATACCAAAAATAGAGAAATATGGAGCTTGGATGATTGGGCTTTGAGCATGTAATACAACTAAAGAATTTTAATGCTATAGCATATGAGTTAATGAGTAACATTTATGCAGCTTTGTCACGCAAGCACTGGCATAAAACATCGAGAATTTTAGTGCATGAGAATCACGAGTGGTTCTTGCAACAAGCTGAGACGTAGTTGTTGTGGATTACTGCAAGTGGAAAGGCCCATTGATCTGTAATGCCCAACATGGCCATGGCAAGAAAGATTTGGGCTGTTTTAACCTGATACAAAGGGAAGGACTTTTTCCAAATGCAAGCACCTATGCTTGCACCTTGAAAGAGTGCGGCCATATGCAAGACCTTTGCATGCATGAGAGAATTCATGATGAGATTGCTACTCAAGGGCTCTTGGAGAAATTATTCGGTAGATATATGTGGTACCTTTGCAAAAGCACAAAAGTTTCTTGATGAGCTTTCTGTGCAAAATGTTGACTCTTGGAGCGCATTGATTACAGGATATGTGCAACACGGCTGTGGCAACAAAGCTCTAGGCTACTTTAACCAGATGCAAAGTGAGGATTTTTTGCCAAACAAGTCTCTTTGGAGTGATCTTATAGCATGATTTTGTTGTGTTTTGGAAGCTCTGGGTTGCTTCTAATAAAATACAAAGTGAGGGTTTCTCGACAAACGAAGTCTCTTGGAGTGCTCTTATAGGAGGGTATATATTTAGCAAGGACTACCCGAGGAAGCTCCGAACTATTTTGGTTGGATGCAGCACAAGGGCACCTCCCTAACTGCAATCAATTTTCTTAGTGCTCAATGCATGTAGTCACTCATGTTTTTTCGATGAGGGCCAAAGGCTTTTCGATAGCATATGGCATTCTACCAGACAAAGAGCACTACACTTCCATGGTTAAAATTTCTTGATGGGCAAGGTATTCTTGGCAAGGTTGAGGAGTGAATGTTTGTGCGTGGCTAGTACAAAGGGTATATGCAGGCTTCATATGTTGAAAGAATGAGTGTGGCCAATGGAGAAGAGAAACTTAGCTGAACATAATGAGTAGCAATGCTTGGATGCAAGGGTGAGATGGGGTGCTGGACCAAACAATTATGAGCCAAGAAGGACATATGCCATCACCGAAGTATGCTTGCATCTTGAAGGGATAGAGTAGTATGCAAGATGTTGACTTGGGCAAAAAAAAACCATGATGAGATGGAGTCAAGGGAGGAAGGTTTATCACTTGCTATGCTTTGATCCTCATGTCTGTCAAAGGTTGGTATACTTTTGATGGTGCTTAATGAGCTTTGTATCCATGAAGGACTTCTATACTACATGCAATTGTCAAATATGCCGGACATGGGTAAGGCTGCAAAACTTCTGACATGAGCAGGGCGGTAAAACTTTAGTGGCTTCTGGTGCTCATTGATGCCGTGTAGCTGCAACTACTCCACTGTCATTTCCCCTTGCTCCACAACCCATGATCCCACCTCCATTGTCATGTTTATTTTCATGCAGTACGCCATATTCCCATGTATCGTGTAGCTCTAGCATCTCCAGCATCATTTCTCCTTGATTTGTAGTTCACAACCCCACTCCCACTATCATGTTTATTTTTAGCAGTGGACCATACGGAAGGTTGAAATGCAACTTGTATGCATTAATGTGAAACATTCAATCCTACGGTGAGTAAGCACTACCATCTTTTGATCTTTGACACTAAGAACGCATTGAATTAACATAGTAAAAATTGCATGCTACCATGGGGATGGCACATTCTCACGTATTATGATAATTTGAAAAGGGATGTGCAAATTCTCCCACGCAAGAAACTTGCATGTTTTCTTTTTTTTAACCCTTCTTGTGGTTTTTTGCGAGGTACACCTCACACTATAAGAGGAAAATTCAAGAACCGCTAGCATTGCCGCGGAGAAACGAAGAAAAATAGAAAGAGAAAATATTGTGTGTACGGCAATAACAGCGGCAAAATATGCGGTAGTGGTTAAACATCAATATATGTAGTAATAGTTGCAGGAATATATCCGTGACTATTACCACGTATATTACCGCTAAACACCTTTTCAAAAATAAAGGTGCTCATTTGGGCCACCCAAATTTGGGTAGCCCAAATGAGCTCCTTTATTTTGACCTGCATAAAAGATATGAAACATCAAAATTGAAATTGATTATACTTTACCTTGACAATTTAATGTGCAGAAGATCAACTATTTAAAAAAGTTACAAATAAAATGAAAATAGTTGTATATACATTGTGCCACATTGGGACTTTATGAGAGTTTTGACAAATAAAATTCTATCTAATCCTCCTCCTCCTCATCGTCGTCCACATGCACGTACGTTTGATCACCCTGATTCTACATAAACCCAAACCAAAATAAACAAATATCAATAGCTCAAAACAATTGATACAATATTATTTGTTTAAACGTACCACTTGTAGTGATCCAACCACTGCGTCGAATTGCAGCTCGTGAGAGATGTGTTTGTTCTCCAACAACCATCGCCAAGTTTCAAATTTTGTATGTCACTTCCAAAACTTGACTATCTCTCTGGTTGGTTGACCAAGAGTGATATTTTTCTAAGTTAGCAATAACAAAAACAAATCATCAACTAAAATCTTTATAATCATCGATTTAGGTTGTAATTTACCCAATCTTACATATTTGTCCTTCCATGCTGCTTTGCCTTCCAAGCCATAGTGCGTGGGAGTTTGCCTAGTCCAAGCTTCGCGTTGTTGTCTGTAGGATGAGCCCGTTGCAGCCTGATTGCTCTTTTCTTGGATTGCCCACTCCCACTCCACATATGCTATGTTGCCACTGCGATAGCTCCTATCTGGACCTCTAACTTGGTTGGCTGATGCACGCCGTACACTGGACTGCTTGTTTTTCAAAAATATTTTTATGTAGCCCTCCAACCATTGTTGTGAAAAATGTTGATCAGAGGCATTTGAAAATCTAGCATGCAACACGTCCTTAATGCAGTGTGCATGATCAGACAATTGGTCTCTAAACTTTACAAAACAATTCTTATACATCGAATGTATAAGAATCTGAAGATGGCATCAAAACGCCCTGCCTTGTGCTGTACCGAAGTCCACCTCCCCGCCATACTTTACCCTATAGTAGCGTCTATGCGTGTCTGGCACGGGTGCATTAGTATCCTTGTCCTCTGTATCTGGGGCGTCACACTCTCAAATAGGAAACCCTCCCTCCCTCCCTCCCCCCCCCCCCCCCCCCCCCCCCCCCCCCCCCCCTTTTCCAACTACCAAAACAAGCGAAGCCACAAGATCCCCCACCACTCCATCTCTCTCGGCGCTCGCTGCACTGAGACGAGCGTCAACAGTGCTCGGGCAAAGCAGGAGCGGAATGGAGTGGCGTGGGACCTTGCGATGCCATGGGAGTGGGATCCTGCGATGGAAGGGGAGTAGGATGGTAAGAAGGGGCAGTAGACTGTGGTGCCATTGGTGCGAGGCTCTAAATGTAAGGAGTCCTTCCTTGACTCCCCCATGGTGTGGACTATGGAGAAAGACCATAGCTCGCACGCTGTTGCGGAGTGTACCAGCCAAACAATCCCTCCGTCAAACAAAGGTATCGGTCTTGTAAAGAGAGTGTTTGTTGTAGGTCTGGATCTGCCACCGGTGGAGGAATCTGAGTAGAATAGGTGTAGAATGGCCATGCCTGCAAATAACAAAGAGAAACCTATAACGCTCATGGTCACAAAAAACTAGCCACAAATAGTCTTAATTTCTTTTCTTGGTCTCACTGCCTGAAGACTCGGGTCCACTAGAGGCGATATTCACCCCGGATGGGAGCCCATCTGGGATGTGAACCAACCAGAAGAAGAACCAGATGGCTACTCCCCACCAGGTGGTCTCTCGTCTGGCATCTACATTACAGAGAGCAATATGAGATTTGGCTTTCTCCCCCTACTCACTCATCTATATATATGTACGCAAGTATATATGCACACAAGCATGTAGATACATATACATACCAGTAGACCATAGGAGGGGCTAGTAGTATCAAAGGTCATTTGGCATCTCTTTAGATATCATCACAGTTTCAACAGTGGTAAAACCAAAGGTACGTTGCAGTAATCCATGCATGAGTGGATCAATGACCGCAACGCCACAATTAAAAAAGGAGTATACCCAAGAGGAAGCATCTAACCTTTGGGTGCTATGGTCCCGTACTTAGTGCCCACATACATTCATATACAAATATATACGTACATCCCCCCTATAATTTAAGTATATACAATTACATAAATGTAGCCATTGGTTTGAGTAGAGTTAAAGAGCTGTGGTTGTAAATGTAGCTATTGTTTTGTGTTGTGCGCAATTCAAGAGTGATTTTGCCTCTGTAGAGTGCTTTGAAGAAGAGCTTCTATATTGTGCTTCTTGCGCAACATCTCTTCACAGCAGCTCCTTGTTCGAAGGATTACTGTGCACATTACATGCATGCCTCCATTCTGAGGTACTGTGCCGTTGAAAGCTTTCCAACCTAATGCCGCATGAGTAGAGAGAAAGAGAGGGAGAAAGAGAGAGATAGACAAACAGAGAGAGAGAGAGAGAGAGAGAGAGAGAGAGAGAGAGAGAGAAAGATAGAGAAGGTAGGGATAAGAGAGTAGAAAGTCATTTCTGAACTCCATCTTGGGCACGTAAAAAATATATTTTTCAAAACACCGTATAGAAGCCTCTGCACTCTCGCATGGAGCGCCCCACAAAATGGTGGCCATCACTTACAATCAATGCTCTTTACTTACTTGCAAGCTCACATGCGCAAACGGCTTGTCCATGAGCCGTTTGCACATGTGAGCTTGCAAACAACTACATACCTAAACTCATTTAAGCTACATGCAAACTAATGCGAAAATAACCATAAACCTAATGCTAAATTTAAACCATAATAATCCCTCTTTTTCTCTATCTCTATATATATATCTCTCTCTCTCTTTCCCTCTCTATCTCTCTCTCCCTCTCATTCTATCTCCCTCTCTCTCTCTCTTTCTCTATCTCTCTATCTCATTCTATCTCCCTCTCATTCTCTATTCTCTCCCTCCCTCTCTATCTCTCTCTCTCCCTCTCCCTCTCTATCTCATTCTATCTCCCTCTCATTCTCTATTCTCTCCCTCCCTCTCTATCTCTCTCTCTCTCTCCCTCTCCCTCTCTTTCTCTTTCTCTATCTCTCTATCCCTCTTTTTTCCTCTATCTCTCTCTCTCTCTCTCTCTCTCTCTCTCTCGCTCTCTCTCTCATTTTTTTAAACTCTATTTCTTTCTCTACTCCCCCTCTTTTTCATTTCTCCAGTTTTTTCCTCTTTTATTTACTTTAACCTATTTCTTTTTCTATTCTAATCACAATCCATTTGCAAACAAATCTACTCTTACATCCATTTGCAAACTAAGCTACTCGAGTATCCATTTGGAAACAAAGCAAACAAGTTTACAACAACATGCGAGAAGATTTATCTACTCCACTAAGCAACCTACATCAAAAAATCATTAATGACAATCCTTATTTAATCAATTGGTCAAATGAATGAGATATGTACACTTCTTAATCTCCTATTGTTTCTATCTTTATACATAGGTGTGTGTGCACACGGGTGTGTGTGTGTGTGTGTGCGCGCGCGTATGTGTGTGTGTGGAGTAGAATACAATAGGAAAAGAGGGGGGGAGGTTATGTGGTTACCTTAAGTCATAGAGACGGTTGACCTTTAAGTTGAGTGTCCTATGTCGATCATGGTAAGCCCCTTTGAAAGACTCCTTCCCAAACGATCCGAAATGTGTGTGTGTGTGTGTGTGAGAGAGAGAGAGAGAGAGAGAGAGAGAGAGAGAGAGAAGGAGGGGAGAGATGGGCAAGGGAGACAGAGGTAGAGGGTGTGGGAGGTAGAGTAGGGAGGGTTGGGCAAGTTGCAGGTGCGATAGCGGAGAAGAGGAGGACAAAGTATGCAGCAAATACGTGGCATACTCTGTCCTTCTTTCTTTTTTAGGCACGAGTGATTCCTGCAGATATTACCGTGTCTATTACCACATGCATTACCACATCTATTACTATGTAACGTCATTTCAAACAGATACAAATGTATGCGAGTTAGCGGGGGGGGGGGTACAAACCACCCCTCTCTACCCTTAGATAGACATAGGTTCATACATAGCCTTTTGAATTTTTTTTTAAATCTTTTCTTTTTTTAAATTATGCCTATTGAATATTTTATACTAACATGTACTTAATTAATTAGCATATGTTTATTTGTAACACTTTTAGATGTTTTTTATATGAATTTTTTAATCCTTTTGTATCATTTACAATTCAAAATTAAGCCATTTAGTATGCACTTTGTTTAAAAAATTTATAGCATTCATTGCACTTTATTCTCTTTGTATTTTTAATAATTTCTCTCTTTTTATTGAAATATGTAATTGACACTATTTTCTCTAGTTAATTGTTTATTTTTTAGGACACATATGGCTAAATTTATTTTTTTGAATTATAATCTCTCTTCTGCGCGTGTGTCTCTCGCTTGAGGAGGTGTCCCATTGGTTTTTGTTTGGTGGTGGTGCGTCGGTGCGCAAGGCCAAACGATAGAGACAAGAGCTATTGGACGAATTAGGTGTGGTGCATGATGACCCTCCTACTAGCTCTACTTCAACACATCCTCCGCCGTCTCAGAAGCACTTTGAGGTAGAGGATGAGCACATATTAAACATGTGTGACGAGTTATTGGCTCATGAATGCAACGTGTGCGAGGAGGATTGTTAGCCATGCACTCGACGGGCAAGTAGAATGAAGGACAGATTGCTGATGAGTGCCCGAACACCTCTTTACGATGGTGCATAGTACTTGATGCTCCGGGCATCGTTGGAAGGTCTCAACTTGCAAGCAAAATTTGGTTGGAGCAATGCAATTGTCGATGCACTCCTTGGATAAGTTCATTATATGGCTTTTTATACATCTCTCTCGCTTCATGGTGCCTCCTTGCAATTGTATTAATTTGTTTGTTTGTTGTAGTTTGATGGGTGCCAAAAGATTACCACATGCCTCCAGATCGTCGACAAGCTAGATCATATGTCACTACACTTAGCATGGAGTATGAGTGCATCCACGCGTGCACCAACGATTGCATACTATACCGCAATGAGCATGCACATGCTACTCATGTCCCTTGTACGGGGAAGCACGCTACAAGACCGGAGTGAGCGGAAGGCACCTACCCCCCAAGGTATTGAGACATTTTCCATTAATCCCTTGCATTCAACACATGTTTAAAAGCAGGTCTATCGTGGAGCTTCTCACATGACACGCCAACCACCGCTCAAATGATGGAATGATGCGTGTCTCTGCCAATTCACCTACATGGAGGCACATTGAAACTCAATGGCCAGAGTTTGGGTTGAAGCCTCGACACTTGAGACTTGGGCTAGCAAGTGATGGTGCTAACCCCTTTGGCACTAAGTCTACTTTATGGAGCACTTGGCCTGTGGTGATCGTCAACTACAGTTTTCCACCATGGGAGACAACCAAGAAGGGCGATATACTTCTTTCCTTGCTTGTGACAAGAAATTACAAAGTGGAAAATATTGATATCTACCTCGAGCCCCTCATTGAGGAGTTTGAGGAGTTATGCAGAGGCATCCGTGTTGTAGATGTCTCACTTACAAAGGGGGGGAGAGAAGCCATTGTGAGGGGAATCCTTATGTGGACTATGCACAACTATCTTGGTATCTCCCTTTCCCTTCTCTCTCTGTTTCTCTCCCTTTAGTTTGAAGCTTCTCTCTAACGATATGATATGTATGCAGGGTTGTCCACATTGGGCCACAATGAATGTCCTATTTGCGGGTCATCATTGGTGACACAAGGCCGGATGCCTTGTGCAAGGTAATCTATCCAAACAACCATTGTTTCTTACCCCAAGGTCATAGCAAACACAAGGCTCCAACAAATGGGAAGACGCCTCTAAAGCTCACGATGGCAAATTGGGCAACTATTTGAGAAGAGCACTCTAACAACAATCTGGCTCCAAGTACTCCACCAAAAGGTATGTCAAGGTATTCCATATTTTTAAGGCTTCCATATTGGAAGGACTTAAAAATACAACACCTCTTGGATCCCATGCACATATTCAAGAATTTAGCCCATACTTTGTGGGACCACATTATTGGCAAAAAGAACTCATTGGGAGCAAGGGAGGATTTGAGGGTCTTGAAACGTCTCACCACCTCTGCTACTCCAGGCGTCGTGACTTCAATGGGAAGATTGTGCTTCCAAAACCGCCATGGATGCTAGCCGAAGAAGAATTGGACGAAGTGAAGGGTACCATTGCGTCTATTCGCACACCAACATGTACATGAGGTTACTAAAGGGAGCTTTTACAAAATCAAAGAGAGGTGGAAGCGTTCAATTGTATGGGTTGAAGTCCCATGATTGGCACAAGATGCTTCAGGTAATGTCTCTTTCTCTATACACATATGATTTGCTTGTATGAATTTCTCTCACTTTCCCTTCCTATAATTTACATTGTAGTTCATTCTGCCGGTGAGTATGTGTATATGCCGGGACAAGAAAGTCAGGGATGCTATTTTTAAACTTGGAGAGTTAGTAAGATACACCACAAGACTCCACTCAACTACACTTTTTTATGTACACAATAACCTCAACTAGCACTTAGTGTATTCTTGTGTGTTTTCTTGCAAATTTGTGAGCTCCAAGGAAATTAAAATAGATGCTATCCTTATTGCTCAAACACTTGCAGCAAAAACTATGTGTGCCATTGAGGATGCATTTCCTCGATCTTAATCAAATCCACCTCTTGTTTCACGTGGTTAAGGAGATCGCTATATGTGGAGTAGTACATACACGATGGATGTTCTTTCTAGAGAGGTTTTTAAAGACTCTCGAAGATTTTGTGCAGCTACGGTCTCAACCAAAGGCATGTATGGCCAAGGGTGGATCGTGCAAGAGGCATTTGTTTACATCTCAGAGTATTTGGCACAAGTTGATCCTTCAATGCCTCACATGTGGTTAGACAAGGAGAATGGAAGGATGAATTCATACTTGCCGAGTGGAATGGGAAAATTATTTAACATGGATATGAATCTATCATGAGTGGTCAATAACTTTTGTATTCTCAATGCAAAGGTTATGACTAAGTGGCCGGACTTGTAGACAATGGCAAAGGCAAGGCATTTGCAAGAGAGAGAAGCATGGAAACAAGTACATGGAGGAAGGAGAGCACCCCCAATGCCTAGACACCTAGCATGTTTCCTAGATCTTATTGGTGCAGAGTGGATTCATGAAAGAATGACCGAAGCAAAAGCCCGAGGAGAAGACATCACCGACAAAGAATGGGAATATGTACGAGGCTACGTACCAAAGGTAGAGTACTCATAGACCTAAACCATATTGTATAATTTTTTCTTGATTTTATTTTTGTAATTGATAAAATATATTTTTTTATTTTGTAGTGCCTTTCCTTTAACTCTATGTGGTCAAAGGGTCGTCACTTTCATACGCGCCATGGACTGTGGCATCATGGGCAATTTTGACACGGACGGTGAATGAGCCAAGTACTATGGAACTATTGAAAGGATACTAAAGGTTGATTTTAGAACCTTTCATACCTTCATCTTCGAGTGCAAGTGGTTTGAAAATATGTCTAGACGGCATGAGAATGGCCTCTACATGTTGGACTCTAGTGTGCATCACACAAGAAGGTATGACAATTTAGTTTTTTCGTGAGTGACTATCTTTTTTATTCTTATTTGCTTGTAACATTAATTATACCAATGTTACTCACTTTGAGCTTCTCTTCTATAGGTCATCTATATCCCAACAATCCACCAACCAAAACCTTGGTTCGTAATTCCCATAACACCTCGAGGGAGAACCATTTTGGCTACTAATGAAGTGGAGACCACTTTCGACCCTCTTCCACCTCTTACTTTGGATGGGGGGGAGACAGAAGAGAGGGGGATCAATGATTTAAGTCCAGCAACCGCAAGTCTTAGCGAGGATGATTGTCATGATGATGATGATGATGAGATGGAGGATGACAAATTCGAAGATGATGAAGCCAACGCATCCACAAACGACAATTCCATTTCTTTCTTTATTTATTTAGGAGCCACGGGCTTACAATTGGATGACGCTTCTTGTAGAGATCTTTTGGAAGATGATTCATAAACATTTTGTATACTTTAATTAGTTATGAATTTTTTTGGTCGTGTCATCCATTCATCTCTCCCCCCCCCCCTCTTTAATCTCTCTAATTTTGTGAAGCATGCTAAATTATGTTAATCAAGTGATAGTGATTAGTTTAGCTATAATCAAGTGTAATCCCACATAGCTAACTATTGTTCCATGTTTTCATATCTTTCTTTTATCATTTAAAATCTCATATAATGTTCTTTAATTTTTATTAAGGGGAAGGGAAACACCAAAATTTGAGAGGGGGGGGGGGGGGGAATGCTTAAATCAAAATTTGAAAGTTTAGGCGCTAAATTGGGCTTCAAGAATAAACATGGTAGTTTTTGCGGCAATAACAAAGGTAACTATCATGATAATAAGCGCGAAAATAAACTTGGTAATATTTGAAATGAAAAAAAGCCCTCCCCCACCCCCCCCCCTCTTCATTCTCTAGATGATTTTGGACCCTCTCTCTACAAACCGCAGTAAAAGGCCGCGATAAACAATTAGAGATTTTCATAGTGTCAGAAACACCATGATCAGTACTCCAAACACACTCTTAGGTGAGAAAATCTAAACACACTTTGATAAAAAAGAATCTCTCTCTCTCTCTCTCTATCTCTCTCTTACGCCTAATTTTAATGTCTCTCTCACCCGCTCCCTTTTCCTCCCTTTGTTAATAAATATCTTAAGACATAAATAATAGCATCTTAGACAAGCATAGTGACTTGAGAGATCATTTGGCAAATATCTGCTCATTTGGCATATAATACTCTACTAGCTCCTACTGGCTCTACTTTAAATAAAATCCCTTGTTTCATTGGAATATTCCCCCTATCGTGTACTCCTGTCTCCCTCTCTTCATCTCACCCGTGTCCTCCCTCCTCCTCCTAGGACCTAGCCACGGCTCTCCCCTCCAGTCCCCTCACAGACCTGCTCTTCCTCCTCTCTTGCTTGCCCTTCTCCTGCTGCTCCTCCCTCAAGAGGCATCTTCTTCCCCTCTGCCCTGCTCTCTTAAGTATTGACCAATCCACCGTCCAACAAGACATGTTTCTCTAGCAGTCCATGACCGGCAATCTCATCGTGAATACTTCCACCCATATTAGTGTCTGTACATCGAAAGCATAGGGGATTGCATTTGGAGTGAGACAACTGGAAGGAGAGCACCATCTGCCGTTAGATGAATGCAAAAAGAGCGAAATTGATGCATGTGTATACACATACACATGTCATTTTCATCAGTGGCTTACTATTTTGAGAATAGATACTTGCTGATATTTAACACTGCATGGATGATAGGTATAAGTTAAAAAGGTTTTAAGTAAAACATAGATAACAACTAATAGGTTTGTTGACACCTGTAATACATATTCAAAGCTAACAAATGTGTTGTTTTGTTTATATGGATATAGGTGAAGACTCTATCTTTACTTTGGATCTTTTTGGTTTTGTTGCTGTCCATCATTATTGAACATGGCCTCTTTCATTTAAGAATAAATTGTTCTTGACTATATTATGTACAAAACACTAAAATGATACCTGATGATGTACAAAAATGAATCAAAGTTTGAGTTATTTTTGTGCTAATCATTGTCCTTTGTTGAAAACCAACTGTCTTTTAAATTTTTATGTTCTTTTGTATATAAGTATAAGTCTAAAAACATCAACACACACGTTCTAAACACAAAGTTATCTCAGAAAGATGAAAAACCAAAACATTGACTTTGAAGATTTTTGTTTACACACACGTGTGCGCACACACACACAAGGAGAGAAAGAGAAAAGCGAACCACTTGTAGTTCTACACATGCAACAAGAAAGGCGGCATGCACAAACTCATGGAGGAATTTCTTGCTTGAAATCACTCACCCATGCAGAGATTCTACCTATTGTTGACTTTTCCATTCGCGAAGTGTTGAAATGGCACATACAGCTAACGAAGCACTGAGATAGTGGACAGGAGTCGGGACCAATTTACAGGCACACATGATTCTCTAGAGGTCTAGAACATCCTGGTGCGAACTGTGGGTCGGCTCACTGCTTACAGCACACATATACACGCCTACCACACACACACACACACACACACACACACACAAACAAAATGAGCTGGGACGGGGGCGATGAGTGGAAGAAGCGACCGACTACTCCCTTCTTTCGACTGGTCAACCCAGAACTATATGCAACACCCAACTTGAAAATTGGTATTCTGGGCACATGCGCCTTCCTTTTTGTGATAGGGGGGCTCTTGTGGCAGAGGCACACCTATGAGCTGCAGCAGGCTCCCTTTCGCAGCGCTCCCAAAGCTTCTGATGATCGTCTCAAGGAAAATCACTAGGTTTTTGTCACTGTAAGTTACACCTTCCTCATAGCCAAATATCTTTGCGTGCCTGGAACATCAGTTGCTTGTTTATACATGAAAATAAAATTTTTGCCCTATTCGGTACTCCCACCTTGGTGTAACGATGTCTATAGTGGGTGAAACACGGATAATCTTTGTGGATTTTGTGCTATCATTTTGCCGAGCTTTGAGTCGACCATATCGTTTTCATGTACACGCCCATGTGCGAGTGCATGTGCACACACAAGGCAACACCCATTACGATGTTTTCATCAAGGGGCGCCCTCCCATTTCTCTTGGGTAATGAATTTGTGATTTTTGCTTCATAGGAACTTCAGTCAAGTGTCATGATATCAGGATCAAGGTTGTGTGTCCAACAACTCTTCCTCTTCTCCATTTGGCTAGGGCTCACTCGTTGTGGTTGAGGCCAAGTCATAGAATAGTAAGGTAATTATTGAAGCCTACATGATTAATCACCTTAGGATGGTAGTAGATTTGATAGGGGCTCTTAATCAAGCTGTCCATATAAGTAGTCAATGATGTCGAGTTTCAGCGTAGCTTTGGCATGTGAGCTGCAACATAGCTGCAGCACAATAGTCACGCCATATGCAAAATGAAAAGCAGTGAAACCCTTGACTTTGAACAAAAAAGCCAAAGTGTTGATACGAAGCTGAGAAAGAGGACTGAATCTCTAGAGAGAGAGAGAGAGAGAGAGAGAGAGAGAGAGAGAGAGAGAGAGAGAGAGAGAGATTTACTTTGTTTTAGAGAGAGGAAATTGGCCTGCATGTAGAGAGAATCTGCTAGGTGAGAAAATTCAACGTTGCGCTTTTTAAAGGAGATATTTTAGGGAGAGTCACCACGTAGCAGGAGAGAACTGGTACTTTGACTATAGTTTTCAGAGGGTTGGATAATCATAGATAGCCAGAAAGAGCAATAACCAATTTCTTTTTGGCCTAGTTCCTCACACACAATGCACCCATTGAATAAATAATTTGAGGTTCACTTTTCTTACACATAACTTAGGTGGTGACTTCTGGAATTCAAGGAGTTGTGCTCACTTACAAGGTTGCACTGCCAGTGGCCACCTTTTTGCCACCTTTAAACCTTTGAATTCTATCACATTGCATGTGCAAATCGGCCCTAGGTCTTCACCGTGGTGGCCACAGCAGCCCACATTCGGTCGATTCAGATCGTGGATAATATCAGCCTTGGAGGTGCTTCATGTTGAAGAGTATTTGGGGGAATATTTTCTCTAGAGTCGAGATGAGGTATATCATTTGCTGTACTTGCCATTATGCAATGAAAAGCAAATACCTCTCCGGTCTTCTCCCCAAGTTAAGTGGATGTCCACTCAAGATGGTGGTGTCTTTTCTGGGAATGTCAGAATCCCATATGCCATGAGCATGGCCATATCTCGTGTGAACTCCTCTAATGAGTGCATAGGTGTGTCCATAGCAAACCACAAGTCACCACCCCCTCTGGAGTGCGCAACCGCCAAATGATGGCTGGAATGAATGGATCTCCCAAGGATCGTACACCCGTAGATGATCAAGCCAATGTCAAAGATACCGTGTACTGCAGCAGTCACTGAGAGATCGCACGGACCACCACCGGATGGTGTCCTGGCAGGAGATTACTTCTTCCTCTCTGAAAAACACAAGCCAACGCACTTGCGATGTGATGAAAACGCTCTCTTCATCTACTACAAATTTCAGCCATAAACACCTGCTGTTTTCTCTGTTTCCAACCCTCCGACGGCTGTGCACACAGAGATAAACTGTAACAGACTTGGACACTCCCAAGTCAAGAATCAACCGCGACAGCACCAAATAACCACTTCAAAACAATTCACAGATCACAATAGATTTGCACTGGCCCGGCGGAGTTCCGTGCCTAGAGATATTGGCCCCAAAGACTGGCGCCCCTTTCGGTATTTCTTTTTGTATTAATCAATCATCAAAGTACAAGAGAGCGGTTAGGGTTTCACTCTCAGACTCTGCGTCCAGATGCTCTGAGAAGTGAGGCCCTCACCACTAATTTAAAGGTTACAAGGGATGCCCAAAAGCAGAGCCCCAAAAGCTTTCAAAATCAAAAGCATCAGTTCTCTCTCTCTCTTAGAGAGTCTTTTCTCTTTTTTTTTTTATAAAAAAAAAGCAAAAGCAAAATTCGCGTCGCTCATCATTTTCCATTTTTTTTTTTTTAATAATCCGCCTCCACGATTTCCGGAATTTAGGGTTTTTGGCAAAAATTAGGGTTTGCAGGAATTTTAGGGTTTCTGGCAGAAATTAGGGTTTCTGTTGTCCGCCACGTCATCACTTTGTGACATACCCCCCTCTTGAAAGCATTGTAATCGACCGCGATTACGCCTGCAAAACCGACAAAAGCCATAAACCGTCTTAGCAGACACTGACTGTTAGTACCTACGTACTAGGAACGCACATCTAGCACATGTACAAAATCGACAGTCACATCACACGACATCACAGGACATCACCAGACATCACAGGACATCACATGACATTCAACATTCATTCGGATCTTAGACCATGATTTATCGGCAATGTAGCTAGCAATCACATCTAGGTCCAATCGGGACCTCATCGATGTCCGATTGACTAACCCCTATTGCAACCATGTCTATTCGAGATCAATCAGACCAAAATGCTGCAGTCATTTCGGCTATCAGTTCCTGCACTCACAAGAAGTCAAGAACAAATCAGTATCATAATCAGGAATTCCATTTCATAAAGTCATCCAGCAGAATACTGTCAGCTCTCAGTATCCCTGAAGCTCAAAGAGACATCAGTGACTTTAGTATCAAAATCGAGGCATCTGTTGACAAAGGAGTGGAGTGACTCCCCTCTTGTGCATCCCACTGCACCAGATCTCCGGCCAAGCTGAATTCTGGGTTCCGTTTGGAGTAGACTATGCTAAACCAAAACATCGAGGTAAAGTTTCACAATCCGAGGAGTATCTGCTAGGTCCTCCTCCTCCATCCACTTCGCATCAAATGCAGGAAAGTTCTTGAACTTAACCAAGAACCGCCTTCGGACTTTACCTTTCTTCGTATCATTATGTGCCAAAATCTGTTAAGGAACAAGGATCTCCTCGTTTTCTTTCACTTTGGGTTGCTCATCAGGCTCCCCATCATCAGGCACATCACCCTTAACAGGTTTCAAGAGACTCACATGCAATGCATTGTGAATCCTCCAAGTATCTGGCAGTTTCAGTCGGAAGGAGACTTCATTTATCTTTTCAGTAATCTGGAAAGGGCCGTAGTATCGCATACTAAGCTTTGGAAAAAGCCTCTCCTTTCCCTTGTTCTTTCGTAGGCGTGCCTTCTCAAAATGTAAGAGCACCCAATCATCCTCCTTCAATTTCATGTCGCGACGATGGCGATCCGCTGCCTTTTTCTGTCGTTCTTGAGACTCCTGCAAAGTCTCGCAAACCTTGGCAAAAGCCGTATCCAAATCTCGCGAATATTCATCCGCTTCAAATTTCTAATCTTTCGTGCTCAGGAAGGATGGAACCTTCGCAGCAGTTTCAACGATCTCTCATGGCGTCTTCCCCGTCGAAGAGTGTATCGTGTTATTGTAGGCAAATTCCACCAAAGGTAAGTTCTTTTCCCATTGAGTCTTCTGATGCGAGATACAAGACTTCAATAAATCTAAAATCACTGAATTGGCAATCTCAGATTGCCCGTCAGTCTGCAAGTGGAACGATGACGAGAACTGCAACCGCGTGCCAATGTTCTCCCAAATTGCCTTCCAAAACAAACTCATAAATCTGGGGTCTCTGTCGGAGACAATCGTCTCAGGCGTGCCATGTAATCGGAAAATCATCGTGATCATTCTGTATTCTCGGGAGATAAAAAAAAATGAAATCCATTTCAATATTTTCCCAGGGGCGGGTGGGTATGGGTAAAGGCTGTAACAATCCCTGTGCCTTATGCCTGTCAAACTTGACCTTCTGGCATACCAAGCAACTGCGCACAAACTCTTCCACATCCTTCTTCAGTCTCCGCCAAAAGAAATCTCTCTCTACCCCTTTCATGGTGGTAGCAATGCCGCGGTGACCCGTAAAAGGTGGACAGTGGCAATCAGTCATAACCTTTTCCCTCAACGGCTGTGAAACTCACAACATAGTCTTTTTTATCAAGTAGCCTTCCCGAAGGGTGTATCCAGCTACTGTCTCCCCATCCCGTATCCGTGTGAAAATATCTGCAAAATCTGTATCTGTGGCATACTGATCGACCATATCCTCGAAGCTCCTATGATGTATCGCGGAAATAGCCAGAACCAACGGTTTTCGAGACAAAGCATCTGCCACCACATTCTTCTGTCCCTGCACATGGACAATCTGGAAGTGGAACTGTGACAAGATGTTCACCCACCGCATCTGTTTTTCCGAAAGCTGCTTCTGTGACAAGAAGTAGCGCAAACTCTGATGGTCTGTAAAGACAGTAAAATCCGCTCCGTGTAGGTAATGCCGCCACTGAGTAAGAGCGTGGATAACCGCCAAAAGCTCTTTCCCATAGATCTGTGCTGTCATCTCCGGCCTAGAGAACAAACGGCTCTCGTAAGCTATGACATGGCCTTCTTGCATCAAGACCGCACCCAAACTACGACCACAAGCATCACAAAATACTTCAAATGACTTCTGCAAGTCCGGCAAAGTCAAATCTGGTCCTGTAGTGAATTTCTCTTTCAATGTCTGAAAGGCAGTCACCTCTGTGGGTCCCCACGAAAAAGGTACTCCTTTCTGTGTCAAGGTATGCAAAGGGGAAGCAACCTCTGCAAACTTTCGTATGAACCGCCTGTAGTACAAACAGAGTCCCAAGAAGCTTCTAGCTTCATGGACATTCCTCAAATCGGGCCAATCACGGATAGTCTCTATCTTGGCCGGGTTCATTTGCACTCCTGCGGCTGACACAATGTGTCCCAAAAAGTGTATCTCTGGTAGGAAAAATTCACTTTTCTTTGCATTAATCACTAACTTGTGATCTCGTAATGCCTGAAAGACCTGAAGCAGATGATCTCTGTGTTCTGCCTCATTCTTGGAGAAAACAATGATGTCGTCAAAGAAAGTGCCAACAAATAGCCTGTACTCTCGAAAAATCCTATCCATCATCCGGTTAAATGTCGCAGGAGCATTGGTTAAGCCAAAAGGCATCACCAAAAACTCAAATAACCCAAAAGTCGTCCGAAAAGCTGTCTTGTAGACATCTCCTGGCGCTATCCTGATCTGATGATATCCACTCTTCAAGTCAATCCTGCTAAAGCATGAGGATCCCTGTAACCTGTCGAGTATATCATCGATCCTAGGAATCGGAAATCTGTTCTTGATGGTGATTTTGTTGAGAGCTCTATAATCGATGCACATTCTCCAAGATCCGTCTTTCTTCAAAACCAACAACACTGGAGAGCAATACGGTGAAGTACTAGGCTGGACAAGACCCTTTTCCAAGAGGTCTTTCACTTGGTTCATAATCTCTTCGTTCTGTGCTCGGCTGACACGGTAGGGTGGCCGGTTCGGTGGTGTACTACCAGGTATCAGATCAATGGTATGATCTTCAGGACGAGCAGGTGGTAACTCTCGTGGCAGGCCTTCGGAGAAGCAATCGGCGTGAGAGTGTAGAAAATCTTGGCGTTCTTTATCAAGTTTAGACATATTTGTCCTATCATCACCACTCAACTCTTTCATAAAGATCGAGTAAACAAACAGACTGGATTTCATTAATTTTGAAATGGCCGAAGCCGATACAATAGGGATAGACTCGCCCTTCAGTTTAATATCAAGTACAATTGTTCTGCCCTTTTCTGTAGTCAAAGTCGCTTTTCTCGCCCGATAATCGACCACGGCGTTGTTCTTGTGGTACCAGGGAATCCCTAAGAGAACATCACAACCCTCCAAAGGCATTATGAAGAAGTCCTCATGCCCCAAATACCCCTGACAATGCAATCGAAGTTTGCCAATGACAGGTGTAATGGCTACGTCCCTGCCGGGTGCCGCTAGAACTGCCTCTGCAAGTGGTCCCATCCGATCGGGAGTAATCTCGAGCCGCGCCGCCAATTCCGGTGAAATGAAGTTGGCCTTGGCTCCTCCATCAAAGAAAATCAAGGCCTCTTGATCTTTCACTTTGCCCCAAGCTCGGCAAAGTTCTGTACTCTCATCCATGGTGTCGGGATCAGTACCCACACAATCTGGAACCAGTCCTGTTTTCATCTTGCCTTTTCGTACACGGTCCTCAGCTGCTCTCGAACTCTCAGGCCTTTCGTCGTCCTTGTCATTCTGTTCTTTCTGTGCCTTTTTAGGGCACTTCGCGGAGATATGTCCAGTTTCCCCGCATCCAAAGCACTTCCCCTCCCTGATGTAGCGAGTCCGCTCCTGAGGAGTAAGTCTGGGTCGTGCATCCTTTTTCTCTGGGTTGCTCTTTCTTTTTCTACTTTCATTCCCAGAAGTCTGTCCGGTTCGTTGTGTTGTGACCTCATCTGTGGGGTAGGTCAGACTGCCAGAGTGAATTGCAAAGCCCCGCTTCGCATGACTCATCAACTCCTGAATAGAAGCTGACTTCTGTTCCAAGCAGTGGTCTCGGATCTCTGTAGGTAGACCCAATGTAAACCGCTCAATCTGTTCTCTGAACAAGATCTTCTTGAATGAAGAGGCAGGTAGAAAAGAGTTCCAGAATCTTTCACAATAAGAATTCACTGTATCGCTCTTGGTCATCCGGAGATGGTTCCAAGCAGCTCGTATATCTCGCTCAAACTCTTGAGTCAACCAAGAAGAAATAAAAAGCCTCTTGAATTTCAGCCATGTAATTGGCACAGTCTTGCTTAATAGAAGCGTGGACCACCAAGTGCGAGCATTCCCCTTAAAGTAAGAGGCAGCTCTCCGAATCTTGGAGTGCTCTGAATAGCGTCCTCCCGCGAAAGCGATAACTGCTGTATAAAAGACAAAGCCTTCGAAGCATCGGAGTATCCCGAAAAAGTATCAAACTTAAGTGCTTGGCCACCTTCCTTAAACTCTCGAACTTTCTTGCTTTTATCTTCGAGAAAGTCATACTGGTTGGCTTTGTAAAAATTCCTCTTGTTCGCATAAAAGTTTCCGTTGTCAGAGTCTGAACTGTCCGTAGACGAGTCCTCTGTAGAAGTGTCAGTCTCTGGGCGAGATTTAGCCTTCTTTGCCTTTCTCTTGCCCTTTCCAAAGCGTTGCTTCTTGCTTCGCTTTTTACCTTTTCTGTCTTCTTCGCTCGAATCTGAGCTGCTAGAAGAACTGTCAGAAGAAGAAGAAGAAGAAGAACTGGGTAGGTCTTTAAACTTGACACGCTTCTTCAATTTCTTTGCCTTGTCGAATGTCGACTGACGACCCAAATATCTCGGGAAGTCAGTACCTTTGTTCTGCTTTTTGCCGTGCTTTTTGCCTTTCTTTTGCACGTCGAAAAGCTGAGCAATCCGTGCATCAACCACGTTCTCCAGTTCCTTCTCCGTATATTTCTTGGAGGCAGAAGGTTTCTTGAGAGCGGGTTTCGGGAGTGGTGTTGTGGTTCTCTGCAACTCCATCTGTACCTCTTTCAAAGAGGTCTGGTTCATATATTTTGCCATCTTTGGGTCCTTGGCAAAATTGAGCATCATCTTTGTTGCATCGCCAATCAATTGACGACGGTCCATCTCTCTTTGCTCCGCCTGAGTAGGCCGAGGCGGGCCATACTCTGTGTCTGAATCTTCGTTGTGATCCCAGCCCGCATCTCCAGATGCAGAGGGAGTCGACTGATCATTGCCTGAAGCCATAGGTGCCGCGGAAAAAAATTCGGGAATCGGATTTCCCGTAGAAGAGAAATCGGCCGTGCTCTGATACCACTGTAACAGACTTGGACACTCCAAGTCAAGAATCAACCGCGACAGCACCAAATAACCACTTCAAAACAATTCACAGATCACAATAGATTTGCACTGGCCCGGCGGAGTTCCGTGCCTAGAGATATTGGCCCCAAAGACTGGCGCCCCTTTCGGTATTTCTTTTTGTATTAATCAATCATCAAAGTACAAGAGAGCGGTTAGGGTTTCACTCTCAGACTCTGCGTCCAGATGCTCTGAGAAGTGAGGCCCTCACCACTAATTTAAAGGTTACAAGGGATGCCCAAAAGCAGAGCCCCAAAAGCTTTCAAAATCAAAAGCATCAGTTCTCTCTCTCTCTTAGAGAGTCTTTTCTCTTTTTTTTTATAAAAAAAAAGCAAAAGCAAAATTCACGTCGCTCATCATTTTCCAAATTTTTTTTTTTTTTTTAATAATCCGCCTCCGCGATTTACGGAATTTAGGGTTTTTGGCAAAAATTAGGGTTTGCAGGAATTTTAGGGTTTCTGGCAGAAATTAGGGTTTCTGCTGTCCGCCACGTCATCACTTTGTGACATAAACCCTCCCGCCACCCTCTGCACCGCTCTGGACCATGCAGGGAGCGTACGAGCAGCTGACAATCACTGGACAGCGGCAAGGCACCGGATGCCAAGCCGGTGTGGAAGGCAAGATCTCTCGGAGTTTGGATAGCATTGCCCCCCTCTTGCAAAAACGCTGACCTGCTTGGCAATTCAGCCCTAAAATGTAGATCTGGTGCCCTCCAGCAAAAACACAAGGGTCTTCCTATGCATGTGGTGCGAAAACAATGATGTTCTTGCCCTGCACTTGCTGAAAACGCTGGTGGTTTCTTGCTGGACAGCTCCACCAAAAATGCAAGTGATTGCTGAAAACACAGGTAGAAGAGGAGGCATTTTTGGCGAGAAAACTGCCTCAGAATAGTAGCGCTGGCAGCCAGAAGCAAAAACGCAAGCAAAGCTGATGAGATCTTGCAAAAACGCAGGTGGCAGAGCATTCCTTCGCGAGAAAGGCTGTCCAATATGATGGCACCACCCCCTCTTGCAAAGATCGTTGGCTGTTTTGCAGAAACGTTGGCCCTTGGGAGGAGTACCCGATGCGGATGATGCGCCTTGGACTCAACTGGCAACTGATACCATGTGAGTGCGCGTGCGGAAGAGAGAGAGAGAGAGAGAGAGAGAGAGAGAGAGAGAGAGAGAGAGAGAGAGAGAGAGAGAGAGAGAGAGAGAGAGAGAGAGAGAGAGAGAGAAGACAAAACGTTGTGTAGGAAGAGGGGGTGATCAGGCCCCCATGACTACCACAAGCAGAAGACCTTGAGTACAATAAGTATATGATAGAAGTGGGTACCCCTGTGGCCCTATAAATAGGTGCCCAAGGGGAGGTAGGGCAAGGCTTATAAAAATCCCCACGACCCAACAGAAATATGAGATATGGAAATATATGTGGGCAGCCGGCCCCAAACTCGGGCAGCTAGACTAGGTACAACCTAGACTATGGGTTCTAGTTGGAAGAATACTAGCTGTACAAGTATGCCCTAGACCTGTGAAGTAGCAGAGTGGTGTAAGTCTAACAGAACCAACCAATCTAGGCAATGAAATGATGATAATACAATGGGGGCTAGGTGTGCTTATATAGCCACCTAAGTAAATGGCCCTACCTAGATTTTGACAAATAAGTAAAATAAATACCTAAAGGCCAAAATAAATATTGGGATCACAGTGGGCAGTTCACTTGAGATGCCATAAATTTAGCACCCTCTCTGCAACTCATAGTGGACATAAATAGTGAGACCAAGTCGATGAAGAAGCTATTATGGACACCCCAGCAGCTATACACTCCACTGTAGACACCTCGGATTTGCTACCCTCGACTTTGTTCCTTAGAAGAATGCTATCTTGAGCATCGGGTGCCTTTTAGAAAGTTGAACAGTAGACCACGCTACGCCCAAGAATCTCCATTCGTGAACTGTGAACACATCACGTCCAAAATACTCCAAGATAATGAACTTTGAAACACATCCTGTCCATAATCCGGCCAACAACAATGGATTGGTGCGCACGCATCCATAGCGTTTTAGATACGTCTGATTGGTTCCCTGCTAGATGCATGGGCCTTGAACTTCGACCCACAGGTTCAAACATCGGTAACTTGAACTTCAACACAAGGGTCCAAATTATTTATAGTGAGCACTACTTGCCCCTCTCTGCCATTTACAAGCCTCTCTCTGGATGAAGCTAGTGGTGGCAACTACCTCTTGACAGAAATCTGGTGTTGTGGCTACTGTGGTCACCACCACGTGTGCCATGCCAATCTCCTCTGTCAAATCTTTATCACCGTTATCTCTGTCCAGCTTGCCTTTGCCTTTGTCTCTTTGTGAGTTCTTGCTTTTTTCTTTGGCTTCAAACTCTCGAGGCAAACAAAGCTTTGTGTCACAATTATAACAGTGGTTTTCGAATCTCGTGGGTACCAAGGCAGCTAACTGAGTATTGGTATTGCCATCCTTGTCAAGCTTGCCTTTATAGAGATTTCAAACGGAGATTGATTTACTTATCTAGTGCCATGGAATTGGGTTCTTTTTCTTATAAAATATTTGAAAGGTATAATATAAGGATCCTATTTAAGCTCTTGTATACCCTTGAGAACTACTCTTATGAAGATTTGGAGCTAAGAGAGTCTCACAGTACTCAACTTCGAGTACTGTTAGGCAAATTTCTGAAGTCCAAATGTCCTAGTCTGAAAAATCCCTTGGTTGGAAAGAAAGATTTGTTGATAACTATCTTTACCTCCCCTGACTTAGACAAGATTGGATTAAGCTCTATTTTGAGATCTCAAGAAGCTTTGGATGCTCTCTCTCCTTGTGTGAGAAAGGTATGGAACCATCCTGTCGTAGCATTCAAATATGTGAAAACATTAGGACAAAAAGCTTTCAACTATAGTGACATAGGACGTAATCTTAAAAAGCAAGAGAGGCTTGCAATCTCAAGTATTGATTGCCCTTGTAGTAAAACTGCCTTTTCTTCTTACGTAAATGGAGCTTTGGGTCACGTAGTTACTGCCGATTGTTCTATCCTTCCTTCGGATTCTTTGAAAGACCTTTTCTCAAGAGGTACTAGATATAGGCTCCCTTCCTCAAACGACTCTTGCCTTCTCAAAGCCATAGAAAAAGGAATTTCTAGTTTCGTAGTAAAGTTTGAGGAGTCTTTAGGAGTTCAAGGTATTTTTACCCATTGGAAGTCTGTAATCCTCAAGAAAGCTTCTTTGAAATTAGCATCTTGCTCTCGGAACGTTTCTTCAGGAAGGAATAGCTTATCTTCTTCTGAACGTGATGCTCTTAGGAAGTTTCATCGTGATTTTGTAATCTCTTATGTAGATAAGTGCTCTAATAACTTTGTTGTTACGTGCAAAAAGTTCTATTTAGAATGCTTGTTAGGTGAAGTAAATTCTCAGACTTACAGTGATTGTGATCTTTCAATGCAAGAGGTTATCTTGAAACATGAAGACTTTTGTAAGTCTTTTGGTTTTAAGTGCCAGCCTAAATTACCTTTTTTATATACCGTTTGGAAGTTCCACAAGAACCCTATAAAGCCTAGATTTATAGCTGCTTCTTGTAACACCTCTTTGACTGAGGTTTCCAAATGGCTTAGTTATTGTTTCAAAGCCATTTTACCTAGCGTAAATGAATTGTGGAATAATATGCTAAAGGAAGCAGACGTACCTACCGATTCAAGTTGGATTTTAAATGATTCAGTAGGTGTGATTCCTGTTTTAAAGTTTTTGAACTCTTCAAGAAGCCTTAAGGAGAAATCTTCTCCTTTATGTCTCCAAACTTTTGACTTTACAACGCTATACACGAAGCTAAATTTGGAGGACCTTAAATTTAGAGTCAAGTCTCTTATTTCAAAAGTTTTTGCATTCAAGCTTGAGAAGGATAGGTACAAGGCATTGCTAGTAGAAAAGTCAGCCTTGAACTTTGACTTCTTATGGCTGAAAAATAAGAATGTAGATGTAGACAAAGGAAGAAAGAGATTCACCAGGATTGTAGATGACATTGACATCATATCTTGGTTAGATTTTCTTTTGGACAATTTATATATAACCATCGGCGACTCTCTTTTCAAGCAAACAATTGGTATCCCTATGGGTACCAATTGTGCTGTTTTTCTTGCTAATTTCTATCTTTTTACTTATGAGTAGGATTTTATGGAGCGTCTTGTCCTTGCTAACACTTGCCCAATATTTTTGCACAAGTTATGCAATGTAAGACGCTTTGTAGATGATCTTTTTGTCGCTGACGTTCCTTCTTTTCAAGATTTTATGTACTTGAATTCGAGTTCTGTAGGCGGAGGGATTTATCCCAAGGAGTTTTGTGAACTTAACTGTACCACAAATAGTGATTGTTGTGCGTTTTTAGACCTTAAGATTTTTCAGACTCCCTTGGGATTAGAAGTAGATATCTATGATAAGCGCCTTGAACCAGAATATGCCAATCTAAAAATCATCCGCATGCCTCACATTTCTTCGAACATTTCTCTTTTAGCTAAGTACGGTGTCATTTGCTCTCAACTATTTAGATTTTCTCGTCTTTGTTCTAGTAAATCTACTTTTGTTGTTCAATCTTGCCATCTTATTTCTTTACTAGTTGAAAAAGGATACTCATTCAAAAGAATCATGAAAAAAGTTCGTTCATTTTTGCATCGTAGTAAGTTTATTTTTAGTGTTTCTTCCTTGGAATGTTCAAGATAATCAGTAGTAAATTCAATAGAAGTGGGGAGCTAAAAAGCCAACTTATTGTTTGACTTAATAACACCTTATGTTGTTGTTTTGATCTTTAGCGTTTCTAGTATTTTCACTATAGCTTGACAATTGCTAGCCTTTATCATGGCTGAGTATGCCCATCACCTCTGGAGGGTGATAGAAACTCAGCTCGTTGGTTTTGTAGAGTACGTTCAAAGCATGAATGACCTCTATATAAACCTGCACCTACTCTTGGGCACTGACGACGTGAGTAGGGATGTCATAGCTGTTGTCCAAGCTATGCATGATAAAGGTGATAATCTTATTCTTCCTGTTTGGACAAGCAGTGAAGTTGAGATCACATATTGTCAAGTTTGGTTCTTTGCTCTTCGTAGGTTTGTAGTAGTATTCATTTTTCGATTTCATATTTAGCTTACCTGAGGACTTAAGAATGTGTTCCGTTATAGGTTGTTGTGTGAAGTTTGATTTCGAGGATTAAGTTTTTAAGATGTCTTATCCTTTTTTTTTTTTTTTTTTGCTTAAAGTTGAGTACTTGTTTTAAGCCAAGTAAGTTGCGTCAACTTATTTTACACATACCTTTTTTGAAAACATTTTTAAGTTAATAATGTTTTGTTTTATCTAGTTTTGTTTCGAAGCAATCAAAGTGATTTAGTTAGTTAGTTTGTTTGTTTTTGTTTTTCTTTTCTTTTCGTGTGTCCCTTGCTTTTATAGTTTTATGAGTGCTTTATTCCCTCTTATAATTCGTGAGTTCAGACTATTTTGAACTTATGAAGGTATATGTGTCCTCTAGCAGGCTCATCCATTTGCTTTTGGCTTCACAATCCCGAGCCAAACAAATCCACGAATTCCTTGAGAGCTGCGGTTGAGCATAGGCTGCTAACTGAGTACTGATCGATACACTTTCCATAGCTTTTAGTTGGTCTTGGTTCTTGTTGATGTCGAGGCTACTCGAGAGCAGTTCCCTTGCTATGCTTTTACTGCCAAATGCATGGCCATTGGAGCCTCTTTGGACCTTGCCGAAATGGGGCATCTCAAGATGCCGCTGCCAAGAGTGTAGGTGAAACACTCACCTTGCAAGACACTGCCGAAAAGCTTGCATCTGAAAAGGGTGCCAATCTGGCTCCTGTGACCCTGCATTTCAAGTAGCATATAAAAATGCTCAAGGGCCAAGTAGTCAAGTGCATACAGCGTTTCAAAATGCTCATCCTGTAGCCCACAAAAAAAGCTAGTAGAAGGTCTCTTACATTGCAGCACTTCAAAACACTTATCGAAATGAAGTCGGCAAGTGGCAAGTTGTCCCACGGCCTAGCATCTGAGCACGCTATTGCAATGTGCCCCGTTGCCTAGCGTTTCAAAACGCAATGCTAGATGGGGACTTCTGCTGCTACTGTGTGCGTCTCAAAACGCAACACGAGGGGGTCTTCCTCTTCCATGCCTTTCAAAATGCCATGCCTAAAGCTCAAAACGCTGGTCACAATGTCAGCAAAAACCGTCGTCTTTTGAAATGCTACAAAAAACGCTAGCGTTTTTGAAGACAATTCACCAGCGTCCGGCTTCTCTGAGAGCTTCTCTTCTTCGTGCCGATCCTCTCCCTCCTTGTGATCACTGAGCACAAAGCTCTGATACTATGCCAAAGTTGACGATGTGGAAGCGTAGAGCAATGGGGAGAATACACGAGAGAGAGAAAGAGAGAGAGATACTATTGAACCAACCAACCTAGGCAATGAATTGATGATAATACAATGGGGGCCAAGTGTGCTTATATAGCCACCTAAGTAAATTGCCCTACCCAGACTTCGACAAATAAGTAAAATAATTACCTAAAAGCCAAAATAAATATTGGGATCACATTGGGCAGCTCACTTGAGATGCCATAACTTTAACACGGTCTGCGTCGTTCAGAAGTTCTACATGAACAGTCATTTCAGGAAAGCGTGAGCCGAAGATATTCTAACATTATTGAGAGCAGCATCAAAACCAAGCAATCTCAAATCGGCACCAAAACAAGTTCAAAAAAGATAAAAATCCATTCCAAACAAATTCCAAACAGTATTTTCAAACAATTTCTCAAGAAAGATGGTTTTCCTAGCTTGTTGCAATAGAATGGATGTCCAACTTCATGCTTCCAAATGCTTATTCCTCGTTCCTAAAACCTGTTATCTGCACACAAATAACAAGAGCTTTTAAAACATTAATTTTACACTTGCTGAATTTTTTTAGGAGAAACCCTAATTTGTTGCTGGAAACCTTAGCTTTTCAAAATTGTTGGAATTAAAATCCACTCACGTCTGGCATAGGGCTCGTCGAGAGGATCAATGTTGACGTCTACTACACAACCGTTGAAGAGATTTTTAGAGACCTCTGCAAAACAGAAAAGCATCAAAAAGCATGTTTTTTTGTGCTTTTTAGGGCAAAAACGAACTCTTGTTTCTTCATCTCCTCCTTGTCTTGTCGTTTCTTCTTTATCCAACCCCATAGCTCATAGTTACATGGGACGACGGGTCGAGGTCAGGAACGGGGACGGGACGGCAAAAGTCAGGAAACGGGGACGGGTGTTAGGTGCAACGGAATGAATGTTTGCGCTTTGCTCAAGATGAGTGCTCCGAACTGTGCTCAAGGTTCCTTTTCATTCTTATGGAAGGGAGAGCCTTCCGTTCTTAATGAGAGAATGCTATGATCACAAACAAAGTGAATGGACACTGTGCGTGCAAGTGTTTGAGACTGAGAGATAGAGAGAGAAGAGAGATACGACACCAGAGACGACGTAGAACCCTCCTTCGAAGGCCCCACTCTCGTCGGCGAGAGTGGTCTACTTATGATTGCACAAACTGGTACAAACTGAATGCATAGGACTGATGCAAGTCTAGGCTATGTCGACGACGACGACGACGACGACGACGACGGGGATGACGACACCGACCTAAGGGCTGAAATCTGCAAGTTTAGGGCTGAAAACTGACATTCTTAAGGGCTGAATCTGCTACTCTTTAGGGGCTGAAAACTGCAGGTTCTTCATGGCTGAAAAAACGCTGCATGTTGAGGTTGCAAAAGCTGGAAATCTGCAAACGCTGTGGTCTGCAAAAACGCTAGGTTGATGTGTCTCCAAAAACGCTAGCTTGCTGGTCTTTCCGGGATGATACAAAACGCTAGGGCAAGGGGGTACTGTGGCTTGTGTTTGATGAAAAACGCCAAGGCTGATGCAGGCTTGGGCGATGATGCTTGATGCAAAAGGCTAGGTGAGGGGTGGTCTTTGCTTGGAGGAAATCCACCAAGTTCTTGCTTGAGAAGTTGCCTGCTGAGCTTGGTTCCTGTTGCCTCTTCTGCCATTTAGTGCTAGTGTAGGTTTGCTTATATACAAACTTACTCAATTTGCCCTACCTACTTTCTAACAAAAGTCACGTAAAAATAATAAGTGAAAAATATCAAAAATAGGTAAAATAGGCTAAATGCACTGGAAAATTCCCCTGAAGGATTCTGTTGGGAATGCTTATGATCATGGTGTGTGCAACCAGAGGATATGCATCTACACTAAGTGACTGGGCATGCACGGTCTACGAATAGACTGACAAAAGTGCCAGATCACTTCTATTCTAGGCTGATCGGACTGACTGAACCCTGATCATGTTGTAGCTTGTCCACGGACACAGGGTTGGATGTGTCACGTGACATCCCCTCCTTTTCAAAGTGAGGTACTGGTACCGAACTGTATGCGGTCGAGGGAGATCACCACTAGCATCTGGAATCTTGGAAGGGACTCTTCGCCGGCATCTTGTCTTCCTCGAAGACTGTGCATGCAATGTAGATGAACAAAGAGACGGAGTGCCAAACCGTTCACCACACACACGCAAACAATGAGATCGAATCTTTCTCTTATGATCTAGAGCAATCAAGTGTGGCAATTCACAACGGAAATGCTCATGCTTGGTGTTTATACTTTCATGTGCTCTGTCTACAACTGTGTCGTGCCAAGGAAGAGACATGAAATGTGACTTCTTTACATACATACTTTTCAGCTTTTCATGAACAATCCGCATACATTCGTGCTCATTCATGAGTGAAACGTGCTCAACGTACAATATGTCATGCCTAGGAAAAGGGATCACAGAAAGACGCTGACTGAACTACAAGAAATGATCATGAATGAAACACTCGAACAATGCGTGCGTATCAATCATGCGAACACATAATACTTCTTGTAAGGGCTCGTTGGACCTAGGCTTGAGAGCCAAGATCGGTTCTTCTTGAGGGGGTTCTTTGGACCTAGGCTCGAGAGCCAAGAGCGATCCTTCGTGATTGATCGAATCTACAACGAGGTTAGCTTCGCTAGAAAAAGCATCCACTAACACATCATCCTTGTGAACAATCACATCATCTTCATGCAACTCATCATGCTTGTGAGAAATCACATCTTGATCATGCATGTCAGTGTCATCCAAATCATCATGCAAATCATTGTCATTCAAATCATCATGCTTATCATTGTCATTCAAATCCTGTGTGTCATGCTTGGGAAAAGAAGAGACTGAGAGAGTCTCCTTTCCCCAAATCTCTTGCATCTGTGCCTGAACTTGAGAAAAGAGTCGCCAAAACTCTTTGTTGTGTCAGTCGCTCTGTTCTTGTCTTGCTTTGGCTTCCTTTCTTTGTGCTTCTCTTTCTGCTCTTCTTTCTGCGTTTCTGCGTTCCATTTCTGCCATTCTTTCTGCATGTCTTGCTTCGCGTTCTAACTTCCTTTCCATAAACATCTGGTCCAAGGCCTCCATAGGAGTTAGTGCAATCCTTGACGTAGATGGGGAAGGGGGAGGGTCGGAAAAACCTCCTGGTGGGGAAAATTCTACTTTGCCTCTCATGCTCATCACCTCCAAGCGAAGTATCCATTCCGCTTCGAGTGATGACCATTCTGAAGTCGTGGGTTCTTGTGGGTTCGTGTGGTCTGGGTTCTTAAGTTCACGAGGAACTTGGGTTCGTGGGTTCTTGGGTTCTGAAGTTCACGAGGAACTTGGGTTCTTGTGGGTCTTGGGGTTCTTGAGGTTTTCTTTCGCTTGCAAACCGTGTTCGAGAAGGATCTTCTCTTCACCCGAGTTTTGCTCTTTTCCGCGGGCGCACCCCTTGGCGGCCTTGCGCTCACACCAAGGTTGCTTTTTTCCACCTCACGTCGAGTGGCTGGCCGTTAAGTGCACGGTCCGCTCTCAATGAGTGAAAAGAGGCACAAGGGGAGGCTAGACAAGCCCTTGTTTCTTGGGATTCCTGTCACTCTTCAAAAACACGATTAGGAATCGACACGCCCAAGTGAACTTGGGGTCGTGCGACCGCAACAAGCAAAAAAAAATTCTTGTGATTCTTTCCTTGAGTGATACAGAGTACTGCCAGAGCTCTGATACCAATGTTAGGTGCAGCGGAATGAATGTTTGCGCTTTGCTCAAGATGAGTGCTCCGAACTGTGCTCAAGGTTCCTTTTCATTCTTATGGAAGGGAGAGCCTTCCGTTCTTAATGAGAGAATGCTATGATCACAAACAAGTGAATGGACACTATGCATGCAAGTGTATGAGACTGAAAGATAGAGAGAGAAGAGAGATACGACACCAGAGACGTTGTAAAACCCTCCTCCGAAGGCCCCACTCTCCTCGGCGAGAGTGTTCTACTTATGATTGCACAAATTGGTACAAACTGAATGCATAGGACTGATGCAAGTCTAGGCTATGTCGATGACGACGACGGGGATGACGACACCGACCTAAGGGCTGAAATCTGCAAGTTTAGGGCTGAAAACTGAGGTTCTTAAGGACTGAATCTAATATGCATCTATGCTAAGTGACTGGGCATGCACAGTCTACGAATAGACTCACAAAAGTGCCAGATCACTGCTGATCTAAACTGACTGGACTGATTGAACCCTGCTGTGGTGTAGCTTGTCCACGGACACATAGGGTTGGGATGTGTCACGTGACAACTTCGGAAAGGGCAAGAAAAAGACAAAGAAGGCTAAATCTCGCCCAGAGACTGACATTTCTACTGAGGACTCGTCTACAGACAGCTTAGATTCCGATGACGAAAACTTTTATGCGAATAAGAAGAATTTTTACAAAGCCAACCAGTATGACTTTCTCGAAGATAAAAGCAAGAAAGTCCGAGAGTTTAAGGAAGGTGGCCACTCGATTAAGTTTGATACTTTTTCAGGATACTCAGATGCTTCAAAGGCTTTGTCTTTTATACAGTAGTTTGACATCGCTTTCGCGGGAGGACGCTATTCAAAGCACTCCAAGATTCGGAGAGCTACCTCTTACTTTAAGGGGAATGCTCGTACTTGGTGGTCCACGCTTCTTTTAAACAAGACTGCGCCAGTTAAATGGCTGAAATTTAAAAAGATTTCTTCTTGGTTGACGCAAGAATATGAACGAGATATAGGAGCTGCTTGGAACCATCTTCGGATGACCAAGAAAGATACAATTAATGCTTACCGTGAAAGATTCTAGAGCTCTTTTCTACCCCCGCCTCTTCATTCAAGAAGATCTCGTTCAGAGAACAGATTGAGCGGTTCACCTTGGGTCTACCTACAAAGATCCGAGATCACTGCTTGGAGCAGAAGTCAGCTTCTATTCAAGAGTTGATGAGTCATGCGAAGCGGGGCTTTGCCATTCACTCTGGCAGTCTGACCTACCCCACAGATGAGAACATGACACAATGAGCCGAACCGACTTCTGGGAATGAAAGTAGAAAGAAAAAGAGCAACCCAGAGAAAAAGGATGCACGACCCAAGCTTACTCCTCAGGAGCGAGCTCGATTCATCAAGGAGGGGAAGTGCTTTGGATGCGGGGAACATGGACACATCTCTGCGAAGTGCCCTCAAAAGGCACAGAAAGAACAAAATGATAAAGACGACGACAGGCCTGAGAGTTCGACAACAGCTGAGGAACGTGGCTAGAAAGGCAGATTGAAAAGCAGAACGGGTACCACATGGCGTGGGACTTGCACCGAATCAAATGTCTGAAAGTACAAACTTTGCCGCTTTTGGGGCAAAGTGAAGGATCAGGAAGCTCTTTTGAAGGAGCCAAGGCCAACTTCTTTTCACTTGGAATTGGCGGCTCGATTTGGAATTACGCCCGACAGACTGACGCCACATGCGGAGGTAGTTTGACTGGCACCCGGATGGGATGTTGCCATTACACCGAGCATTGGCAAAACTTCGTTTGCAATGACAGGGGTGTTCAGGGCATGCGAGTGACGTTCTACTCAAGATCCCTTGGTACCACAAGAACTACGCCGTGGTTGACTACCAGGCCGAGAAAGAGACTTTGATAAATGAAGGGCTCACAGATTGTACTTGATGAACTTCAGTTTCTTTACTCATTCTTCTGGGGGAGAACTGAACAATGGATAAAGGTTGAATATGTTTTGACCTGATCATAAGAACGCCAAGATTTTTCTCCACACTCATGCCAATTGCTTTTCAGAGGGCCTGAAGATCAAACCATTGACCTGATACCTGGAAGCACGCCACCGAACCGGCCACCTTACTGTGTGACCCGAGTACAGAATGAAAAGATTATGAACCCAGTGAAAGACCTCTTGGAAAAGGGTCTTGTCCAGCATAGTACTTCACCGTATTGCTCTCCACTGTTGTTGGATTTGAAGAATGACGAATCTTGGAGAATGTGCATCGATTATAGAAGCTCTCAACAAAATCACCATCAAGAACAGATTTCCAATTCCTAGGATCGATGATATACTCGACAGGTTACAAGGATCCTCGTGCTTTAGCAGGATTGATCCGAAGAGTGGATATCATCAGATCCGAATCGCGACGGGAGAAGTCTACAAGACAGCCTTCCGGACTACCTTTTGGATTATTTGAGTTTTTGGTGATGCCTTTTGGCTTAACCAATGCTCCTGCGACATTTAACCAGATGATGGACATGATTTTTCGAGAGTATAGGCTATTTGTTGGCACTTTCTTTGATGATATCATTGTTTTCTCCAACAATGAAGCAAAACACAGAGATCATATGCTTCAGAGATACATTTTTTTTGGGACACTTTGTCTCAGTAGCAAGAGTGCAAATGGATCCGGCCAAGATAGACACTACCCGTTATTGGCCCGATTCGAAGAAAGTCCATGAAGTTGGAAGCTTCTTGGGACTGTGTTCGTACTATAGACGGTTCATTTGAAAGTTTGTAGAGGTTGCTTCCCCTTTGCATATCTTGATACAGAAAGGAGTCCCTTTTCTCGTGGGGATCCACAGAGGTGACTGCCTTTCAGACATTGAAAGAGAAATTGACTACAAGACCATATTTGACTTTGCCGGACTTGCAGAAGTCATTTGAAGTATTTTGTGATGGTTGTGGTCGTAGTCTGGGTGCGGTCTTAAAGCAAGAAGGCCATGTCATTGCTTACGAGAGCCGATTGTTCTCTAGGCCGAGATGACAGCACAGATTTATGAGAGAGCTTTTGGCGGTTATCTATGCTCTTACTCAGTGGCGGAATTACCTACCCGGAGCGGATTTTACCGTCTTTACAGACCATCAGAGTTTGCGCTACTTCTTGTCACAGAAGCAGTTTTCGGAAAAGCAGAAGCGGTGGGCGAACATCTTGTCACAGTTTCACTTCCAGATTGTCCATGAGCAGGGACAGAAGAATGTGGTGGCAGATGCTTTGTCTCGGAAGCCGTTGGTTGTGGCTATTTCCGCGATACATCATAGGAGCTTTGAGGATATGGTCGATCAGCATGCCACAGATACAGATTTTGCAGATTTTTTTTTTCACACGGATACAGGATGGGGCGAAAGTAGCAGGATACTCTATTCAAGAAGGCTACTTGATGAGAAAAACCATGTTGTGCGTTACACAACCGTTGAGGGAAAAAGTTATGACTAAATGCCATTGTCAACCTTTTACGGGTCACCGCGGCATTGCTACCACCATGAAAGGGGTAGAGAGATACTTCTTTTGGCCAAGACTCAAAAAGGATGTGGAAGAGTTGTGCGCAGTATGCCAGAAGGTCAAGTTTGACAGGCATAAGGGATAGGGATTGTTACAGCTTTTACCCATACCCACCCGCCCCTGGGAAAGTATTGAAATGGATTTCATTTTTGATCTCCCGAGAACAAAGAATGATCACGATGATTTTCCGATTACATGGCACGTCTGAGACGATTGTCTCCGATAGAGACCCGAGATTTATGAGTTTGTTTTGGAAGGCACTTTGGGAGAACATTGGCACGTAGTTGCAGTTCTCGTCATCGTTCCACTTGCAGACTGATGGGCAATCTGAGATTGCCAAATTCCGTGGTTTTAGATTTATCGAAGTCTTGTATCTCGGATCAGAAGACTCAATGGTAAGAACTTATCTTTGGTGGAATTTGCCTACAATAACACAATACACTCTTCGACGGGAAAGACGCCATTTGAGATTGTTGAAAGTGTTGCGAAGGTTCCATCCTTCCTGAGCACGAAAGATTAGATATTTGAAGCGGATGAATATTCGCGAGATTTGGATACGGCTTTTGCCAAGGTTCGCGAGACTTTGCAGGAGTCTCAACTTTCAAGAACGACAGAAAAAGGCAGCGGATCGCCATTGTCGCGACTTAAATTGAAGGAGGATGATTGGGTGCTCTTACGTTTTGAGAAGGCACGCCTAAGAAAGAAAAAGGGAAAGGAGAGTGTCACAAAGTGATGACGTGGCTACGGACAGCAGAAACCCTAATTTCTGCCAGAAACCCTAAAATTCCTGCAAACCCTAATTTTTACCAAAAACCCTAATTTCCGGAAATCGCGGAGGCTGAATTTAAAAAAATAAAATAAAAATTGAGCGACGCAAATCTTGCTTTTTCTCTACGCAATGAGAAAAAGAGAGAGAATGCTTTTGCTTTCAAGTTTTGACTCTCTGTGAGAGAGAGAGAGAGAGCAATTGCTTTTGCTTTTAAGCTTTTGGGCATCCCTTGTAACCTTTAAATTGGTGGTGAGGGCCTCACTTCTCAGAGCATCTGGACGCAGAGTCTGAGAGTGAAACCCTAGCCACTCTCTTGTACTTTGATCTGATTAATATAAAAAGAAATACCGAAAGGGGCGCTAGTCTTTGGGGCCAATATCTCTAGGCACGGAACTCCGCCGGGCCAGTGCAAATCTATTGTGATCTGTGAATTGTTTTGAAGTGGTTATTTGCTGTTGTCGCGGTTGATTCTTGACTTGGAGTGTCCAAGTCTGTTACAGTGGTATCAGAGCACGGCCGATTTCTCTTCTACGGGAAATCCGATCCCCAATTTTTTCTGCGGCACCTATGGCTTCACGCAAGGATCAGTCAATCCCTCTACATCTGGAGATGCGGGCTGGGATCACAACGAAGATTCAGACAGAGAGTATGGCCTGCCTCGGCCTACTCAGGCGGAGCAGAGAGAGATGAAGCGTCGTCAATTGATCGGCGATGCAACAAAGATGATATGCTCAGTTTTGCGAAGGATCCGAAATTGGCAAAATATATGAGCGAGACTTCTTTTCAGGAAGTGCATGCACAGTGGCAGAAGACCACTACACCACCCCCGAAATCTGCTTTCAAGAAACCTTCTGATCCCAAACAATATTCAGAGAAGGAACTAGACGAGGTGGTTGATGCACGGATTGCTCAGCTTTTTGACGCACAGAAGAAAGCCAAAAAGCACGGCAAAAAACAGAAGAAAAGCACTGACTTTCCAGGTTATTTGGGTCGTCAGTCGACTTTTGACAAGGCAAAGAAGCAGAAGAAGTGTGTTCGATTTGAAGGAGTACCCAGTTCTTCTTCTTCTTCTTCTTTTGACAATTCTCTAGCTCCTCGGATTTGAGCGAAGAAGACAGGAAAGGTAAAAAGCGAAGCAAGAAGCAACGCTTCGGAAAGGGCAAGAGAAAGGCAAAGAAGGCTAAATCTCGCCCAGAGACTGACAGTTCTATTGAGGACTCGTTTACAGACAGCTCAGATTCCGATGACGGAAACTTTTATGCGAACAAGAAGAATTTTTACAAAGCCAACCAGTATGACTTTCTCGAAGATAAAAGCAAGAAAGTCCGAGAGTTTAAGGAAGGTGGCCACTCGATCAAGTTTGATACTTTTTCAGGATACTCAGATGCTTCGAAGGCTTTGTCTTTTATACAACAGTTTGACATCGCTTTCGCGGGAGGACGCTATTGAGAGCACTCCAAGATTTGGAGAGCTGCCTCTTACTTTAAGAGGAATGCTCGTACTTGGTGGTCCACGCTTCTTTTAAACAAGACTGCGCCAGTTAAATGGCTGAAATTTAAGAAGCTTTTTATTTCTTCTTGGTTAACGCAAGAATATGAATGAGATATACGAGCTGCTTGGAACCATCTTCGGATGACCAAGAAAGACATAATCAATGCTTATTGTGAAAGATTCTGGAGCTCTTTTCTACCCGCCTCTTCATTCAAGAAGATCTCATTCAGAGAACAGATTTGAGCGGTTTACCTTGGGTCTACCTTTAGAGATCCGAGATCACTGCTTGGAAGAGAAGTCAGCTTCTATTCAGGAGTTGATGAGTCATGCGAAGCGAGGCTTTGCCATTCACTCTGGCAGTCTGACCTACCCCACAGATGAGGCCATGACACAACGAGCCGAACAAACTTCTGGGAATGAAAGTAGAAAGAAAAAGAGCAACCCAGAGAAAAAGGATGCACGACCCAAGCTTACTCCTGAGGAGAAAGCTCGCTTCATCAGAGAGGGGAAGTGCTTTGGATGCGGGGAACATGGACATATCTCCGCGAAGTGCCCTAAAAAGGCACAAAAAGAACAGAATGATAAAGACGACGACAGGCTAGAGAGTTCGAGAGCAGCTGAGGAATGTGGCAGAAAAGGCAGATAGAACAGTAGAACTGGTACCACATGGCGTGGGACCTACACCGAATCTAATGAATGAAAGTACAAACTTTGCCGCTTTTGGGGCAAAGTGAAGGATCAGGAAGCTCTTTTGAAGGAGCCAAGGCCAACTTCTTTTCACTTGGAATTGGCGGCTCGATGTGGAATTACGTCCGACAGACTGACGCCACAGGTAGAGGTAGTTCGACTGGCACCCGGATGGGATGTTGTCATTACACCGAGCATTGGCAAACTTCGTTTGCAATGACAGGGGTGTTCAAGGCACGCGAGTGACGTTCTACTCAAGATCCCTTGGTACCACAAGAACTACGCCGTGGTTGACTATCGGGCCGAGAAATCGACTTTGATAAATGAAGGGCTTAGAGATTGTAATTGATGAACTTCGGTTTCTTACTTCTTCTTTTGGGAGAGAACTGAACGATGGATAAAGGTTGAATATGTTTTGACCTGATCTAAAGAACGCCAAGATTTTTCTCCACACTCATGCCGATTGCTTTTCAGAGGGCCTGAAGATCATACCATTGATCTCATACCTGGAAGCATGTCACCGAACCGGCCACCCTACCGTGTGAGCCGAGCATAGAATGAAGAGATTATTAACCAAGTGAAAGACCTCTTGAAAAAGGGTCTTGTCTAGCCTAGTACTTCACCGTATTGCTCTCCAGTGTTGTTGGTTTTAAAGAAAGACGGATCTTGGAGAATGTGCATCGATTATAGCACTCTCAACGAAATCACCATCAAGAACAGATTTCCGATTCCTAGGATCGATGATATACTCGACAGGTTACAGGGATCCTCGTGCTTTAGCAGGATTGACTTGAAGAGTGGATATCATCAGATCAAGATAGCGTCGAGAGATGTCTACAAGACAGCTTTTCGGACGACTTTTGGGTTACTTGAGTTTTTGGTGATGCCTTTTGGCTTAACCAATGCTCCTACGACATTTAACCGGATGATGGACATGATTTTTCAAGAGTACAGGCTATTTGTTGGCACTTTCTTTGACGACATCATTGTTTTCTCCAAGAATGAGGCAGAACACAGAGATCATCTGCTTCAAGTCTTTCAGGCATTACGAGATCACACGTTAGTGATTAATGCAAAGAAAAGTGAATTTTTCCTCCCAGAGATACACTTTTTGGGACACATTGTGTCAGCAGCAGGAGTGCAAATGGACCCGGCCAAGATAGAGACTATCCGTGATTGGCCCGATTTGAGGAATGTCCATGAAGTTAGAAGCTTCTTGGGACTGTGTTCGTACTACAGGCAGTTCATACGAAAGTTTGCAGAGGTTGCTTCCCCTTTGCATACCTTGACATAGAAAGGAGTGGGGACCCACAGAGGTGACTGCCTTTCAGACATTGAAAGAGAAATTCACTACAGGACCAGATTTGACTTTGCCGGACTTGCAGAAGTCATTTGAAGTATTTTGTGATGCTTGTGGTCGTAGTCTGGGTGCGGTCTTGATGCAAGAAGGCCATGTCATAGCTTACGAGAGCCGTTTGTTCTCTAGGCCGGAGATGACAGCACAGATCTATGGGAAAGAGCTTTTGGCGGTTATCCACGCTCTTACTCAGTGGCGGCATTACGTACTCGGAGCGGATTTTACCTACTTTACAGACCATCAGAGTTTGCGCTACTTCTTCTCACGAAAGCAGCTTTCGGAACAGCAGATGCGGTGGGTGAACATCTTGTCATAGTTCCACTTCTAGAGTGTCCATGTGCACGGACAGAAGAATGTGGTGGCAGATGCTTTGTCTCGGAAACCGTTGGTTCTGGCTATTTCCACGATACATCATAGGAGCTTCGAGGATATGGTCGATCAGTATGCCACAGATACAGATTTTGCAGATATTTTCACACGGATACGGGATGGGGAGACAGTAGCAGGATACTCCCTTCGGGAAGGCTACTTGATGAGAAAGACTATGTTGTGCGTTACACAGCCATTGAGGGATAAGGTTATGACTGAATGCCACTGTCCACCTTTCACGGGTCACCGCGGCATTGCTACCACCATGAAAGGGGTAGAGAGATACTTCTCTTGGCCGTGACTCAAAAAGGACGTGGAAGAGTTGTGCGCCGTATGCCAGAAGGTCAAGTTTGACAGACATAATACACAGAGATTGTTACACCCTTTTACCCATACCCACCCGCCCCTGGGAAAGTATTGAAATGGATTTCATTTTTGATCTCCCTATTACACAGAATGATCACGATGATTTTTCGATTACATGGCACGTCTGAGACGATTGTCTCAAACAGAGACCCCAGATTTATGAGTTTGTTTTGGAAGGCAATTTGGGAGAACATTGGCACGCGGTTGCAGTTCTTGTCAGCGTTCCACTTGCAGACTGACGGGCAATCTGAGATTGCCAATTCAGTGGTTTTAGATTTATTGAAGTCCTGTATCTCGGATCAGAAGACTCAATGGGAAAAGAACTTACCTTTGGTGGAATTTGCCTACAATAACACGATACACTCTTCGACGGGGAAGACGCCATGTGAGATTGTTGAAAGTGCTGCGAAGGTTCCATCCTTCTTGAGCACGAAAGATTAGATATTTGAAGCGGATGAATATTCGCGCGATTTGGATACAGCTTTTGCCAAGGTTCGCGAGACTTTGCATGAGTCTCAAGAACGACAGAAAAAGGCAGCGGATCGCCATCGTCGCGACTTGAAATAGTAGGAGGATGATTGGGTGCTCTTACGTTTTGGGAAGGCACCCCTACGAAAGAAAAAAGGGAAAGGAGAGGCTTTTTCCAAAGCTTAGTATGCGATACTACGGACCTTTCCAGATCACTGACAAGATAAATGATGTCTCCTTCCGATTGAAACTGCTAGATACTTGGAGGATTCACAATGCATTGCATGTGAGTCTCTTGAAACCTGTTAAGGGTGATGTGCCTGATGATGGGGAGCTTAATGAGCAACCCGAAGTAGAAGAAAACAAGGAGACCCTTGTTCCTGAACAAATTTTGGCACATAACGATACGAAGAAAGGTAAAGTGTGAAGGCGGTTCTTGGTTAAGTTCAAGAACTTTCCTGCATTTGATGCAAAGTGGATGGAGGAGGAGGACCTAGCAGATATTCCTTGGATTGTGAAACTTTACCTCGATGTTTTGGTTTAGCATAGTCTACTCCAAACGGAACCCAGAATTCAACTTGGCCGGAGATCTGGTGCAGTGGGATACACAAGAGGGGAGTCACTCCGCTCCCTTGTCAACAGATGCCTTGATTTTGATACTAAAGTCACTGATGTCTCTGTGAGCTTCAGGGATATTGAGAGCTGACAGTATTCTGCTGGATGACTTTATGAAATGGAATTCCTAATAATGATACTGATTTGTTCTTGACTTCTTTTGAGTGCAGGAACTAATAGCCAAAATGACTGCAACATTTTGGTCTGATTGATCTCGAATAGACATGGTTGCAATAGGGGTTAGTCAATCGGACATTGATGAGGTCCCGATTGGACCTAGATGTGATTGCTAGCTACATTGCCGATAAATCATGCTCTAAGATCCGAATGAATGTTGAATGTCATGTGATGTCCTGTGATGTCTTGTGATGTTGTGTGATGTGACTCGATTTTGTACATGTGCTAGATGTGTGTTCCTAGTACGTAGGTACTAACAGTGTCTGCTAAGACGGTTTATGGCTTTTGTCAGTTTTGCAGGCGTAATCGCGGTTGATTACAATGCTTTCAAGAGGGGGGTATGTCACAAAGTGATGACGTGGCTACGGACAGCAGAAACCCTAATTTCTGCCAAAATTCTTGCAAACCCTAATTTTTGCCAAAAACCCTAATTTCCGAAAATCGTGGAGACTGTTTTTTTTTTTTTGTTGAAAATTGAGCGACGCAAATCTTGCTTTTTCTCTACGCAATGAGAAAAAGAGAGAATGCTTTTGCTTTCAAGTTTTGACTCTCTGTGAGAGAGAGCAATTGCTTTTGCTTTTAAGCTTTTGGGGCTCTGCTTTTGGGCATCCCTCGTAACCTTTAAATTGGTGGTGAGGGCCTCACTTCTCAGAGCATCTGGACGCAGAGTCTGAGAGTGAAACCCTAGCCACTCTCTTGTACTTTGATTAATATAAAAAGAAATACCGAAAGGGGTGCCAGTCTTTGGGGCCAATATCTCTAGGCACGGAACTCCGCCGGGCCAATGCAAATCTATTGTGATCTGTGAGATTGTTTGAAGTGGTTATTTGGTGCTCTCGCGGTTGATTCTTGACTTGGAGTGTCCAAGTCTGTTACGGAGAGGCTTTTTCCAAAGCTTAGTATGCGATACTACGGACCTTTCCAGATTACTGAAAAGATAAATGATGTCTCCTTCTGATTGAAACTGCCAGATACTTGGAGGATTCACAATGCATTACATGTGGGTCTCTTCAAACCTTTTAGGGGTGATGTGCCTAATGATGGGGAGCCTGATGAGCAACCCGAAGTAGAAGAAAACAAGGAGACCCTTGTTCCTGAACAGATTTTGGCACATAGGGATATGAAGAAAGGTAAAGTCCGAAGGCGGTTCTTGGTTAAGTTCAAGAACTATCCTGCATTTGATGCAAAGTGGATGGAGGAGGAGGACCTAGCAGATACTCCTCGGATTGTGAAACTTTACCTTGATGCTTTGGTTTAGCATAGTCTACTCCAAACGGAACCCAGAAATTCAGCTTGGCCGCAGATCTGGTGCAGTGGGATGCACAAGAGGGGAGTTACTCCACTCCTTTGTCAACAAATGCCTTGATTTTGATAAAGTCATTGATGTCTCTTTGAGCTTCAGGGATACTGAGAGCTGACAATATTCTGCTGGACGACTTTATGAAATGGAATTCTTGATAAAGATACTGATTTGTTCTTGACTTCTTCTGAGTGCAGGAACTGATAGACGAAATGACTGCAGCATTTTGGTCTGATTGATCTCGAATAGACATGGTTGCAATAGGAGTTAGTCAATCGGACATCAATAAGGTCTCGATTGGACCTAGATGTGATTGCTAGCTACATTGTCGATAAATCATGGTCTAAGATCCGAATGAATCTTGAATGTCATGTGATGTCCTGTGATGTGACTGTCAATTTGGCACATGTGCTAGATGTGTGTTCCTAGTACGTAGGTACTAACAGTCAGTGTCTGCTAAGACGGTTTATGGCTTTTGTCAGTTTTGTAGGCGTAATCGCGGTCGATTACAATGCTTTCAAGAGGGGGGTATGTCACAAAGTGATGACGTGGCTACCGACAGCAGAAACCCTAATTTCTGCCAGAAACCCTACTTTTGCAAAAACCCTAACCCTAACTGCTAGCTGAAACCCTAAGTGGTTGGAAACCCTAAAATCTAGCAGCAGGTACGGAATCCCGGATTTTGCGGAGGCTAAAAAAAAGCACTAGCGACGCAAATTGCTGATTTTTGGCTACGCAAGTGATTTTGAGAGAGAAATTGCTTTTGTTCTGAAGCTTTTGGGGCTCTGCTTTTGGGCATCCCTTGTAACATTTAAATACACGGATTAGGGCTCACTTCTCAGAGCATCTAGACGCAGACTCTGAGAGTGAAACCCTAACCGCTCTTTGTACTTTGACATTGATTAATACATAAAGAAATACCGAAAGGGGCGCTGGTCAATATCTCTAGGCACAGAACTCCGCCGGGCAGTGCAAATCTATTGTGATCTGTGAATTGTTTTGAAGGGGTTATTTGATGCTGTCGCGATTGATTCTTGACTTGGAGTGTCCAAGTCTGTTAGAGCAATGTTGTCAGCCTTAGTCCAAACCTCAAAAGGCTCCTCTCAAGAGACAAGGACGAGGGATGGTGCCTCCATGAGTGATACTTTGAGCGCTTCAAAAGCATTCTTAGCTGCATCGGTCATAACTACGCGCGAGTCTTGACACCTTTTGACAAATCAAACAATGGCGCGGCAATATGTGTGTAACAGACTTGGATACTCCAAGTCAAGAATCTACCACGACAGCACAAATAACCACTACAAAAACAGTTCACAGTTCACAATTGATTCAACATTGGCCTGACGGAGTTCCGTGCCTAGAGATATTGGCCCCATAGACTGGCGCCCCTTTCGCTATTTCTTTTTGTATTAATCTGAGTTCAAAGTACAAGAGTGCGGGCAGGCGCTCACATTCAGACTCTGCGTCCCGAATGCTCTCAGTTGTGAGAAGTCTGCTCACATTTTTAAAGTTACAAGGGATGCAAAAAGCAAAGCCCCAAAAACTGAAAATCAAAAGCCCATAAATAAAGCAATGGCTCTTTCTCTCTCTTGCTTATAAAATAAAGCAAGTTCCAAAAAGCTGTCCAATCAAAAGCTTTTAAAATAAAGCAGAAGCTTTTTCTCTCCCATTCTTCTATGCTTTTATAAAACAAAAGCAAAAGCTTCTCTCTTTCTCATCTCTTGCGTTGTGTAAAGCAAAAGCCAAACGGCTATCCAAAATTGCCGTTGCTTTAATTCCCAGCGCTGGCATCTGTACACAGTGCCACATGTCAGCGTGAGATGTGCCGTAAATCACGAAAGCCGTTTCAAGAATTTCAGCCACGTCAGCATTTAGGGTTTCGGGTTTCTGCAAAATTAGGGTTTTTGATTTTAGGGTTAGGGTTTTCTATAGAGCGGACATCCACGTCATCATTTTGTGGCATACCCCCCTCTTGAAAGCATTGTAATCGCCCTCGTTTACGCCTGCAAAACAGATGGAGGCCATAAAGTGTCTTAGCAGACACTGACTGTTAGTACCTACGTACTAGGAACACACATCTAGAACATGTACCAATCGACAATCCCATCACACGACATCACAGGACATCACTCGACATCACACGACATCACATGACATTCAACATTCATTCGGATCTTAGACCATGATTTATCGGCAATGTAGCTAGCAATTGCATCTAGATCTCATAGATGCCCGATTGACTAACCCCTATTGCAACCATGTCTATTCGAGATCATTTAGACCGAAATGCTTCAGTCATTTCGTCTATCAATTCCTGCACTTACAAAAAAGTCAAGAATAAATCAGTTTCATATTCAGGAATTCCATTTCATAAAGTCATCCAGTAGAATACTGTCAGCTCTCAGTATCCCTGAAGCTCAAAGAGACATAAGTGACTCTAGTATTCAAAAATCGAGGCATCTGTTGACAAAGGAGCGGAGTAACTCCTCTTTTGTACAAACCCATTGCACCAAATCTCCGGCCAAGCTGAATTCTGGGTTCCTTCTGGAGTAGACTATGCTAAACCAAAAGCTTCAAGGTAAAGATTCACATTCCGGAATATCTGCTAGGTCTTCCTCCTCCATTCGCTTCGCATGTCATAAAATCTAATATCTAATATCTAACCAACCCAAATGATTTTCTCATATTAAATTGATCACTTAATGTGGGAGAATAAACGGGAACAAGGGTTAAGATATAGACATGTGCTTATAGATCTATCTCAACACGGGGCCAATGGTAAAGGGGCCCAAATGAGAGGCGGTCTATCAAAGAGCAAGGCTAACCAATGGAGCATAAGACCTTAGGGTTAGCTTCATTGAAGACCTCCAATAATGTGTGTAAAATTCCTTTGACCTTAGGTAAGCTAGGGCTGACCTTGAGGCGCGGGAACCCGACCCAGCTTGAGGTGCTTGTTCTGCTTGTCATGCTTGATGACTAAGGTGCTTAAGGTGCTTAATGATTGAGATGCTTGAGGTGCTTGACATGCTTGAGATGCTAGGGTTGCACTTGAGGTGAGAACCTAGCCCAAGCTTAAAGTGCTTAACGGCCAAGCTTGTGGTGGGAACTGGGCCGATGTATGAGGGGCTTGAGGTGTCAAAAAGTCAAATATTCAATCCCTACAAGGAGGGGGCGAGCCTTACATGAGGGGAGATGAGAGAGAACACCCACACACTCACACAAGGCATGCATGGTACAAAGAAAGCAGAAGGGACACTTGTCAAGTTCCTCCTCATGTTGCCCTCATGGTGTGCCTGAAGCCTATTGGTTGGCCACCCAAGGGGTCCAATAATTATTTAGGAGATTTAATTAATTGATTTAGCATTTATCTAGCCCTCTCTCTCAAAGGGGAAAAGAGGATACTTGTCTCAAGGCTACCCTTGCTGCTTGTAATGCCTCCTGCTTATGATTGGCTAATCCTGGAGGGGTCCAATGATCTTCAAGCATGAGCTACAAGGGGGGATCGACCCAAGCAAGCTAGGGGGTTGCTTAGGGGGTATACTCACCCACACACACACTCACAAACACTCTCATTGTGTACTATGCAAAGTGCAAGAGCTCCCTCTCCTTCTCCAAGCAAGTAGAGGTTGAGAGCCTACACCAACACTCTTGGATATGGAGTGCAAATCCAACCAAGAGCCATGCTTCAATGCTTAAGCTTGCCATCTCCTTCTTCTTCATTACTATGCTATTATGTATACTAGCAACAAGAGTTATGATAAGTGAGGAACTAATTCTTTCTCCTACGAAATGTTTCTTCTTCCTCTTCCCTACGCTCATTCCCTGCTAGCTCTCTCCACCTTCGAAGGTGTTTGAGGTCTTGGGACTGAGGCTTGGGATAGTTAAAGCTTTCTTCAAGTTTATGTTATGTTTGTGATGCATGAAGCTTTCCATCTTCATTGCATCACCTAGGTCACAAGGAACACAAAGATTGTATTGTAACAAGTCTCTCTTAATGAGAGAAATCATAATACAAATGCCTATTGGAGGGGGGACCGGCTCCACATAAATCCAGTCCTCAATTGTTGTCATGTTCTCTAAATTCTCTCTCTTGCAAAAGTATTGTTCATGCCAAGTTAACTAATTGCTATGATTATGTTGCTATCTTCAATTATGTTCACCCGCTATGCTTAGTCATTTCTCAAAAGTACTCTCATTAATTTCCGCTACTCTCAAGTTAAATAGGCCAATTCCATTACATTGCATCCCATGCGAAGTAGGTCTTGAATTTAACCAAGAACCATCAGTGCGCTTTACCTTCTTTCTTTCTTTCTGCGCCAATTTCTGTTCTCGAACGAGTATCTGCTCGTTTTCGTCCAATTCGAGTTATTCATCATCAGGCACATCGCCTTCAAAAGGCTTCAAGAGATTCACATGAAAAACATTGTGAATCCTCCAAGTATTCTGGCAGCTTCAGTCGAAAGGAGATATCATTCATCTTTTCGGAAAATCTGGGAAGGTCCACACCATTTCATGTTAAGCTTTTAAAGAAGCAACTCCTTTCCCTTTTTTTTTCTTTCTCGGGCGTGCCTTCCCATAATGTAAGAGCACCCAATTCTTCTCCTTCAATTTCAAATCGCGACAATGGCGATCTGCTACCTTTTTCTGTCTTTCCTGAAATTTCTACAAAGCCTTCCAGACCAAGTCTCTCATGAAATGGTCGGCTTCAAAGAAAAATCTTATCTTTCGCGCTAAGGAAGGGTAGAACCTTCGTAGCAAATTCAAAAATCTCAAATGGCATCTTCCCCATCAAAGAGTCAAATGTGTTTCACTGAATTAGCAATCTCTGATTGCCTGTCAGTCTGTAGGTGGAACGATGACGAGAACTGCAATCGCGTGCCTATGTTCTCCCCAAATAGCCGTCCGAAAACAAACTCGTAAACTTGGGGTCCCTGTCAGAGACAATCGTCTCAGGCATGCCATGTAATCTAAAGACCTGGGCAATAAACAGTCGTGCCCATGCTGTGTTCTCGGGAGATAAAATCCATTGCAATACTTTCCCAGGGGCGGGTGGGTATTGGGTAAAAGCTGTAACAATCTTGTGCTTTATGCCTGTCAAACTTGACCTTCTGGCATACCAAGCAACTGCGCACAAACTCGTCCACATCCTTCTTGAGTCTTGGCCAAAAGAAGTATCTCTCTACCCCTTTCAGGGTGGTAGCAATGCCGCGGTGACCCGTAAGAGGCGGACAGTGGCATTCGGTCATAACATTTTCCCTCAATGGCTGTATAACGCACAACATGGTTTTCTTCATCAAGTAGCCATCCCGAATGGAATAATCCGCTACTATCTCCCCTTTCTGTATTCAACTAGATACATCTTCAAAATGTGTTCTGTGGCGTACTGAACGACCATATCCGCGAAGTTCCTATGATCTATTGCGGAAATAGCCAGAACCAACGGCTTTCGGGACAAAGTATTTGCCACCAATTTCTTCTGTCCTTGCACATGGACAATCCGGAAGTAAATTGTGACAAGATGTTTGCCCACCGCATCCGCTTTTTCCAATAGTTGCTTCCGTGACAAGAAGTAGCGTAAACTCACATCATCTATGAAAACAATAAAATCGGCTCCTAGTAGGTAATGTCGCCACTGAATAAGAGCGTGGATAGCCGCCAAAAGCTCTTTCTCACAAATCTGTGTTGTCAATTCCGGCCTTGAGAACAATCGGCTCTCGTAGGCAATGACATTGGCCTTCTTGCATTAAGACCGCATCCAGACTACGACCACAAGTATCACAATATACTTCAAACGACTTCTGCAAATCCGACAAAGTCAAAACTGGTCCCGTAGTCAATTTCTCTTTCAAAGTCTGAAAGGCAGTCACCTCTGTGGGTCCCCACGAGAAAGGGACTCCTTTCTGTGTCAAGATATGCAAAGGGGAAGCAACCTCTGCAAACTTTCGAATGAACCGCCTGTAGTACGAACACAATCCCAAGAAGCTTCTAACTTCATGGACATTCTTCAAATCGGGCCAATCACAGATAGGCTCTATCTTGGCCGGATCCATTTGCACTCCTGCTGCTGACACAATGTGTCCCAAAAAGTGTATCTCTGGTAGATAAAAAAAATCACTTTTCTTCGCATTTTCTACTAATTTGTGATCTCGTAATGCCTGAAAGACCTGAAGCAGATGATCTCTATGTTTTGCCTCATCCTTGGAGAAAAAAAAGATATCGTCAAAGAAAGTGCCAACAAATAGCGTGTACTCTCGAAAAATCCTATCCATCATCCGGTTAAATGTCGCAGGAGCATTGGTTAGGCCAAAAGGCATCACCAAAAGCTCAAATAACCCAAAAATCGTCCGAAAGGCTGTCTTGTAGACGTCTCCCGGCACGGTTCGGATCTGATGATATCCACTCTTCAAATCAATCCTGCTAAAACACGAGGATCCCTGTAATGTGTCGAGTATATCATCGATCCTAGAAATCGGAAATCTGTTCTTGATGGTGATTTTGTTGAGAGCTCTATAATCGATGCATATTCTCCAAGATCCGTCTTTTTTTTAATTTCAAAACCAACAACACTAGAGAGTAATACGGTGAAGTACTAAGCTGGACAAGACCCTTTTCCAAGAGGTCTTTCATTTGGTTCATAATCTCTTCGTTCTGGGCTCGGCTCACACGATAAGATGGCCGGTTCGGTGGCGTGCTTCCAGGTATCAGATCAATGGTATGATCCCTAGGACGAGTGGGTGGTAACTCGCCTAACAGGCCCTCTGAAAAGCAATCGGCATTAGTGTGGAGAAAATCTTGGCGTTCCTTTGTTCAGGTCAAAACATATTCAACCTTCATCCATCGTTCAGTTCTCTCCCCAAAAAAAGTGAGTACAGAAACTGAAGTTCATCAAGTACAATCTCTGAGCCCTTCATTTGTCAAAGTCGCAATCTCGGCCCGGTAGTCAACCACGACGTTGTTCTCGTGGTACCAAGGGATTTTGAGTAGAACGTCACAAACTTCCAAGGCAATTACATAAAACTCCGTGTGCCCTAAACACCCCTGTCATTGCAAACGAAGTTTGCCAATGCTTAGTGTAATGGCAACTATCTGGGTGCCACTCGAACTATCTCCGCCTGTGGCCTCAGCCTGTCGGGCGTAATTCCAAATCGAGTCGCCAATTCAAGAAGTTGGCCTTGGCTCCTTCAAAAGAGCTTCCTGATCTTTCCCTTTGCCCGGCAAAGTTTGTACTTTCATTCATTTGATTCGGTTTAGGCCCCACGCAATGTGGTACTAGTTCTGCTTTTTATCTGCCTTTTCTGCCACGTTCCTCAGCTGCTTTAGAACTTTCTGGCCTTTCTTCATCCTGTTCATTCGGTGCCTTTTTAGGGCACTTCGCGAAGATATGTCTAATTTCCCCGCATCCAAAGCACTTCCCCTCTATGTAGAGAGCCCTTTCTTGAAGAGTAAGCTTGGGTCGTGCATCCTTTTCTTTCTGTTCTGGGTTGCTCTTTCTTTTTCTACTTTCATTTTTCGAAGTCTGTTTGGCTCTTTGTGTCATGATCTCATCTGTGGGGTAGGTCAGACTGCCAGAGTAAATGGCAAAACCCCGCTTCGAATGACTCAAACTCTTGAATGGAAGCTGACTTTTGTTCTAAGCAGTGATCTCGGATCTCTGTAGGTAGACCCAAGGTAAACCGCTCAATCTATTCCTTGAACGAGATCTTCTTAAATGAAGAGGCGGGTAGAAAAGAGCTCCAGAATCTCTCGCAATAAGCGTCCACTGTATCCTTCTTGGTCATCCGAAGATGGTTCCAAGCAATTCGTATATCGCGTTCATACTCTCGAGTCAGCCAAGAAGAAATAAAAAGCCTCTTGAATTTCAGTCATTTAACTAGCGCAATCTTGTTTAATAGAAGCATGGACCACCAAGTTCGAGAATTGCCCTTAAAGTAAGAGGCAGCTCTCTGAATCTTACAGTGCTCTGACTAACGCCCTCCCGCGAAAGCGATGTCAAACTGCTGTACAAGAGACAAAGCCTTTGAAGCATCTCTATAACCAGAAAACGTGTCAAATTTAATTGATTGTCTACCTTCCTTAAACTCTCAGACTTTCTTGCTTTTGTCTTCTTGAAAGTCATACTGGTTGGCTTTGTAAAAATTCTTCTTCTTTGCATAAAAGTTGTTGTCATCAGAGTCCGAACTGTCTGTGGACGAGTCCTCTGTAGAACTGTCAATCACGGGGCGAAATTTAGACTTCTTTGCCTTTTTCTTACCCTTTCCGAAGCGATGCTTCTTGCTTCGCTTTTTGCAAATTTAATTGATTGTCTACCTTCCTTAAACTCTCAGACTTTCTTGCTTTTGTCTTCTTGAAAGTCATACTGGTTGGCTTTGTAAAAATTCTTCTTCTTTGCATAAAAGTTGCTGTCATCAGAGTCCGAACTGTCTGTAGACGAGTCCTCTGTAGAACTGTCAATCACGGGGTGAGATTTAGACTTCTTTGCCTTTTTCTTGCCCTTTCCGAAGCGATGCTTCTTGCTTCGCTTTTTGCCTTTTCTATCTTCTTCACTCGAGTCAGATGAGCTAGAAGAACTATAAGAAGAAGAAGAAGAAGAAGAACTGGGTACTCCTTCGAATCGAACATGCTTCTTTTGTTTCTTTGCCTTTTCAAATGTCGTTTGATGACCCAAATAGCCCCAGAAGTCAGTGCCTTTCTTCTGCTTTTTGCCGTGCTTTTCAGCTTTGTTTTGCGCGTCAAAAAGCTGAGCAATTTCAACCACCTCTTCTAATTCCTTCTCTGTGTACATCCTGGGAGTAGGAGGTTTGTTGGGTGGTTCTATGGTCTGCCGCCACTACGTCTGCACCTCCTCGAAAGAGGTCTCGCTCATATATTTTTGCAAATTTTGGGTTCTTCGTAAAATTGAGCATCATCTTTGTTGCGTCGCCGATCAATCGTTGACGCTCCATCTCTTTGAGCTCCGCCTAAGTAGGCTGAGGCGGGCCATACTCCTCGCGTGAATCTTCGTTGTGCGTGAATCTTCGTTGTGATCCCTTCCAGCATCTCCGGATGCAGAGGGAGTTGACTGATCTTTGCCTCAAGCCATAGGTGCTGCGGAAAAAAAAAATTAGGGATCGGATTTCCCGTAGAAGAGAAATCGGCCGTGCTCTGATACCACTGTAACAAACTTGGTAACTCCAAGTCAAGAATCTACCACGACAACATAAATAACCACTTCAAAAACAGTTCACAGTTCACAATTGATTCAACACTGGCCCGGCGGAGTTCCGTGCCTAGAGATGTTGGCCCCATAGACTGGCGCCCCTTTCGGTATTTCTTTTTGTATTGATCCGAGTTCAAAGTACAAGAGTGCGGGCAGGCTCTCACACTCAGACTTTGCGTCCAGATGCTATCAGTTGTGAGAGGCTTGCTCACATATTTAAAGTTAGAAGAGATGCCAAAAGCAAGCCCCAAAAGCTAAAAAGCAAAAGCCCATAAATAAAGCAAAGGCTTTGAAACCGGTCCGTAGGGCGGTAGGCGTTGGCTTTCACCCGAAATTCTTTACTTTAGACACACACATAAATAACGTGCAAAGAAAACCTGTGACGGGAATTAACACTTAAACACACACAGCTCGGAAGCTAGAATGCTCCGAGCAGACGCCGACAACCTGTAGACCCCAAAATTGGAGCCCCTTTCGGTATTTCTTTATTCTTTAACAGAGGGAATAAAACCTGTGATCTCCTACGAGCTGCATAATCCGGGCTGAAATACACCTGTTCTGGCCCGATTTCGGCAACATAATTGTACTAGGACGCTTCACAGTCAGTATCCCCACGCAATAGATGACTTTCCCGACGCATATGGACACTTTGCAAAACCTGGCGAGAATCTACAGCACGCTGAATTCTCTGTTTTCTGCCCCGAAAATGCGCTAGATCACCTCTACAGTGGTCCCCTCGCGTCCCCGAATCTCTTGGGGGTATTAGGGACCGTTTAGGGCCGAAAACCTAAACCTGCAAAAATACACAGCAGGCTGTAATTCCCTGTTTTGGGCTCCGTTTCGCATGCCGGTCGCATCTGTAGCAAGACCTCGAGCTCCCGCACCTGTAGGGCTACTTGCCCTTTGAATTGACGAGATTTCTCACGTGAAACCTCTCCGAATTCACATGTACCTGTGGGGGATAAGCCACTAGCTAACCCAGTACCTGTGCAAGAGGCTCTTGCCTCGGCAATCGCGCATGAACCCACACAATTGTACATCAGTCAAATGAAAAGCCCTCTTGTGGGTCATCACATAACTGCACGTAAGGGGGAGAGAGAGCAATGTGTAGCGTGCAGGGTATCACTCCTGACACCACACTGTACATAGAGGGAAAGGAAGCACTCCATAGCTCTTAACCTATGGCAGTTCTTCAAAAATGAGGCCTCCCAGCTTATAATTCAGCGCTACCTCTTCCTTTGTGAGGCAAGTTCACAGAAATGTGCCACTTGGTGCATTTACAAGCATTTTCCCGTTTCGGGTTTGCCACCTAAAAATCTCCCGACTGGTTGCTCAGTTGACTTTGCGGCAGAGTTGTAAAATGTTCCCCTAGTCATACCGGAGGTAACGACGTGAACACATTTCACGGCCCAAAATAGCAGTTCCCTAAATTTTAGGAAATGATTCCGTTGGGCTCTCACTGGTCATCTGACCATCTATCCTCATTGGGACCGCATCCAAAAGTGCAATGTGGCCCACTGTCGGATACTATCTGTTGGTAGTCCCGCCTTGACTTTGTTCCTTTATTGAGTTCACTTCCTAATATCCACCAACTTGCTAAGTGCGACGGGGGGACCTACATGATCTTGCTCTGAGCCTAGACATCCTCTTACTATACGAATTCCAGTGCCGATCGCTTCCCGTCTGCGGGTGAAACTATTGTTCACATTGGCCATACAATGTCCGACCGTTTGCTACTTCAAAAAGAGGGTCTCAAAAATAAAACAAATATCATTGGAAAGAAACCAACAAATAAGGTTAGCAGTTGCCACATCATCGTGACATGGTTAACAGCTGTCACGTCCTCGTGACATACCCCCCTCTTGAAATCGCAAACGTCCTCGATTGCATACCATAAATACACACCACTGATGATCTTGTGCTATTAACACTCTTTTATCATCGCATGTATCTGCAAGAAAGGTCGTAACACATAGATACAAATGACATGATGAGGCCTTCATACTTTTTGTCATTTCTATTTATTACAGTGAATTCATATGTACATTAGATGTACTAGCTCTATCATTACCCCTCCTTTGCACACGTTGGGTTGGGGCATAGGTAGGTTGTAACCCAAAGGCTTCAAGGTAAAGCTGCAATACATTTGGTGACTCTGACAGTTCATTCTCTTCCAACCACTTTGCATCCATAGGCGGATAGTTCTTGAACTTCACCAAATAATGTCTTGCAACTTGTCCTTTAACTTTTCTGTCCTTATGTGCCAAAACTTGCTCAGGTACTAGGATCTCATCAAGTTCCTCAACTTCTGGTTGATCCTCATCCGACATACCTTCTGGCACATCACCCACGAAGAGTCTTAGAAGACTCACGTGAAACGCATTATGAATCTTCCACGCATCAGGCAATTTCAGCCTGTAAGCCACATCGTTGATCTTGTCAAGTACTTGAAAATGCCCATAGTAACGCATGCTGAGCTTCGGAAACAACCGTTCCTTGCCCTTCATCTTCTTTAACCTTGCCTTTTCGAACCTAAACAATACCTGGTCACCAGGTGATAACAGCAATTCACGACGGTGACGATCTGCAGCCTTTTTCTGTTTTGTTTGAGTCTTCTCCAAGGCAACTTTAATTTTCTTGTACATTTCATCCATGTTCTCAACATATCGATCTGCCTCAAAGATCTTGTCCTTTGTATGCAAAATGGGAGGAACCTTTTTGCCGCCTTCAACAATCTCAAAAGGTGCTTTGCCAATAGACGAATGCACCGTATTATTGTATGCATATTCAAGCATAGGCAAATATTGTTCCCACTTGCCCTTATTATCTGACACATAGCATTTCAGTAGATCTAAGACATTAGAATTAGCTTCTTCTGACTGTCCATCAGTTTGTGGATGAAACGAAGACGAGAACTTGAGCGTAGTGCCCATGTTCTCAAATAATCCTCTCCAGAACAAACTGGTCATGCGAGGATCACGATCACTAAAAATCGATTGTGGCATACCATGGTACTTAAACACATTGTACATGAACAAGCGTGCCATCTGACCAAATTTTATCTTCTTCTTGACAGGGATAAAATGGGCATGCTTGCTGAACCTGCAGATAATGGTCCATAAACCATCATTCCCTATTGGCGTTCTTGGAAGATCAAAGATAAAGTCCATAGCAATGCTTTCCCATGGCTTATCCGGAATTGGCAGTGGTTGTAACAACCCTGGTGCCTTTTGCCTGTCAAACTTGACCTTTTGGCAAATTATGCATGCTCGCACAAAGGCATCCACATCTCTCCTCAAGGTAGGCCAATAGAACTATGTCTCTACCGCTTTAACTGGCGCATCAATACCACGATGCCCTGCATACGGTGGGACATGACTCTCTTCCATGACCTTATGTCACAATGGCCTAGTGACACAAAGTCTGCCATGCATCATCATAAAACCATCTCTGAGGAGATAGTGCTCATGATGTAGCCCCTCTTGTACGCATTCATTAGCGTTTAGCTGAGCCTTCTTTATCACTTCTTCATAGTAGCTCAAAGCTAAAACTCTGTCCACTTGCAAACATTGTAAATCCAACAACCTTTTCTGACAAGCATTTGTTTGCTCTTCATCTCTCAATGACAACAATTTGAGTGCAGGAATTTCTACTTCGATTGGCAATAAAGCTTCCTTGCCATAAACCAAGTGATAAGAAGAAAATCCTCCGCTAGTTTTGATAGCAGTTCTGTAGGCCCATAATTTTTCATTTTGTTTTCGGAGTTGGGTAGGGCACGCCCGGCCGCTCCCCTCATACACCAGAAAAGTATACAAGAAGAACGACCAAGACTATGCACCCAGAAACCGAAGGCAGACGCAGACGCTTTTGTCACTAGTTTCCTCGAGACTACGAGAGGCCAGAATTATCTACACTCTTAGGGCCATGACTATTCCCTTGAGAGACCCATTTCGCCAACTTGATTTGGGTGCGACAGCGACCAAGTACCTTTGTTCAGAAGCCCAGGTACTGCGGGACTTGCTTCGGTCTTCCCTTTGGAGTTGCCTCCTCCAGGTAACTTATCGCTCACCTCACTAAACTGCCTTTGTAACCCGACGGTTTTCCCCTAGGAAATGCCATATCCGCTTGGAAGGGCGTCAGCTCACAGGTGGCGTCCGTTGAGGTTGGTGGTGTCTCCCTTTCGCACCTCCCAACCCCTTGTAGGCCCATAATGCACAGGGCAACTTTGAATCCCAAGTCTTTCCATGTGTTTGGGTTATCTTTGTTAAGATTTTCACCAACTCTCCATTGAACCTCTCATTGAGACCATTGCATTGTGGATAATAAGGAGACTTGTACCTATGCTGTATATTGAGCTTCTCGCATAAGAAATCAAACAGCTCCCCTCTAAATCCTGGTCCTCTATCAGAAAGTAGCTCTAGTGGCACACCAAATTTGCAACATATATGCTCATAAACAAATTTCTCCATTTCTTTAGTGGTAATCTGTTTGACAGCCTTGGCTTCTGCACATCGTGACAAATAATCTACTGCTGTCAAAATGTAAGCATTTCTTTTGCTAGTCATAGATAAGGGTCCAATAGCATCAAGACCCCATTTTTCAAGCACATCAAAAGCTAGAATTGTCTTTCGCAATTCGGGTTTCAAAATTCTCTTTGCCATCTTCTGGCAAGGCAGACACGACTTGCACCAATGGTTACCATCCCGCTGAATGCTTGGCCATACATAGCCTTCTTGTAGAATTTTATGCAACATGATCTTCATGCCAAAATGGCCTCCACAAGATCCCTCATAGATTTCCTCTTTCCAGGGCACACGACGCAAAACTAAATCCATAGTTACCCGGAACGGGATTTCGGAATGGGGGACAGGGAATGGCAACTGGCATGAAGCGCCATTCCCTGTTACGGATACTCACGTTTTCAAACACGGAACGAGCACTCGGAACGAAAAGTTGAAAGGGGAACGGGGAACGGAGACCTGGAAATGGCCATTCCCTGTAACTATGACTAAATCGCTTCCTTTCATGTAAAGCACATCATCAAGCATTTTATATTTCCTGGCTTTTCTTATAACCACATACTTTTTGGAGAATGGTAAACCTTCAGGTAGGACACCTGTCAACAGAAAATCCATCTCCTTTGATAACACTTCCCTCCCATGATATAAAGGGGCATTTGCCTTCAGCACAAACACACAAGAGATCATTTCTTGGGCAGCATCATGAGGAGCTTCATTTTGAGACCTCGCCGCACACACACATCTATGATTCTGTTTGTTATTTATGTGATTGAAACAGAAGGATTTATGTTACCTTATACGCGTATGCGTGTGTGCACCATCTTTCTTCTGCTTCCATGTAACTCCGGGAAGGAGGTAGAGGGTAGCAGGCTCAATACCTTCGGGTCCCGGGAAAAAAATTTGCTTTGATACCACTATAAGATTCTAGGTACTAATACTTAATTAAGCACTTAAACTCATGATTAAGACTTACGAAACTTGAACTGTACTCAGAGACAAGACTCATAAGACTCTGTGTTTGATTGCTTGAATGAATGCTTGAAACTGAGTACAATAGGCTCTTTATATATGAGATGAAGAGACACAAATGAAAAGACGCGTCTCCTAGAGAAGAGACATGACTTTAAATGTAAAGACACATCCTTTCGACGAAGAGCTGCAACCATTGGGCGAAGAGTCGCACCCGTAGAGTGAAGGGGTGTGACCAGTCGTCGAAGGAGTGTGGCTTTTGGCGAAGAGGCACGTCTCTTGAGCGAAGAGTCGTGACCATCCAAGTGTAGGAATTCTCCTTGGCATGGCACTTTGCATATCTGCAACTAGGAGTAGATGAAATATTGCAACATAGTCACAATCGTGACAACGACGACGACGACGACGACGACGACATTGTGGGCTGATCTACTATAGCCGGGGACGGCGATGGGCTGAAAACTGAAATCGTTGAAGAGGCTATGGGCTGAAAACTGAAAACACTGAGGGTACTGCGACGACGAGGCTGTGGGCTGATCTGCTTTCAACTGGGACGGCGATGGGCTGAAAACTGAAATCGCTGAAGAAAACGCCAAGGGTACTGCGACGACGACGACGACGAGGTTGTTGGCTGATCTGCTATCGCCAAGGACAACGATGGCTGACATCTTAAAACGTTGAAGATGAAGATGGCTGAAATCTGAAAACGCTGGTGGTAATGTAGCAAGGGCTGCAGCCGCGACGAGGCTATGCTGAAAACGCTGAGGGTGAAACCAGCCCGTAGGACGGTAGACTTTAGCTTTCACACGATTTTTTACTCGACAAACTTAACTTGACTTTACGACACAGAGGAAAAACTTCACAAATAAACCTGTGACTGGAATTAACACTTCAAACAAAGCACGGCCTAGGAGTTAAGAGTGCTTCCAAGCATACAACGACACCTTGTAGGCCCCAAAGACAGGTGTCCCTTTTGGTATTTCTTTATTCTTATAAACTTGGGAGAAAACCTGCAAATTCCTACGAGCTATCCCGCTTTTACCGGGCTGAAAATGGCCTACTCTAGCCCGATTTTGGCAACATAACCGCAGTAGGAGGCTTCACAAACAAAAACCCCATGCCAAAGGTGACTTTCCCGGCGCATACGGACACTTTCCCAAACCTGGCGAGAATCTGCAGCACGCTGAATTCTGTGTTTTCTGCCCTGAAATGCACGAGTGATCCCAATACTTCCCCAAAGCTCCTGGGGGTATTAGGGATCAATTAGGGTCAAAACCCTAAACCTGTAAAAATACACAGCAGGCTGTAATTCACAGTTTCGGACTCCGTTTCGCGTGCCGGTCGCATCCGTAGCAAGCCCTCGAGCTCCCACACCTGTAGGGCTACTTGGCCTTTGAATCAAACAAGATTTTTCGCGTGAAATCTCTTCGAATTCACGTGTATCTGCGGGGGATTAGCCACTAGCTAATCCAGTACCTATGCAAGAGGCTCTTGCCTGGAATTAACACTTCAAACAAAGCACGGCCTGGGAGCTAGAGTGCTTCCAAGCAGACAAACGACACCCTGTAGGCCCCAAAGACTGGTGCCCCTTTCGGTATTTCTTTATTCTTATAAAACTTGGGAGAAAACCTGCGAATTCCTATGAGCTATTCCGCTATTACCGAGCTGAAAATGGCCTACTCTAGCCCGACTTCAGCAACATAACCACAGCAGGAGGCTTCACAAACAAAATCCCCATGCCAAAGGTGACTTTCCCGGTGCATATAGACACTTTCCCAACCCTAATGAGAATCTACAACACACTGAATTCTCTATTTTCTGCCCTGAAATGCATCAGATCACCTGTATAGTGATCCCAACGCTTCCCCAAAGCTCCTGGGGGTATTAAGGGCAATCAGGGCCAAAACCCTAAACCTGTAAAAATACACAGAAGGTTGTAAATTGTAATTCACAATTTCGGGCTCCGTTTCGCGTGTCGGTCGCATCTGTAGCAAGCCCTCGAGCTCCCACACTTGTAGGGCTACTTGCCCTTTGAATCGAACAAGATTTCTCGCGTAAAATCTCTCTAAATTCACGTGTATCTGCGGGGGATTAGCCACTAGCTAATCCAGTACCTATGCAAGAGGCTCTTGCCTCGACAATCGTGCCATGAACCCACACAATTGTACATACAGATGAAAATCCCTCGAGCGGGGCATCACGTTTTCGTATTCAAAGGGGAGAGAGATGCACGAGCGGAATCATCGTGCTACATAGAGCAAGGAAGAAGACAAGCTTTCCATTAAATCTGTGATCACTTGCCCCCATACTCACACACACATTGTAGTCACTTAATAAGTCAAATCAGCCTCCTCTCTCATTTTGGGCGCCCCCTCTTGTTGCTAGACTGGGAAAATTGCGTTGGAGCCGCCATGTGTCCAGTTTGCCTCTTTTGAGTTAATTTCCTAGTACCTACCAACTTATAACGTGTAGCGAGGGGCCTAAATGACTTTGAATTGAGCCTAGACACCCTTTTACTGCTCGGATTCTAGTGCCGATTGGCTTGACCATCTCGTGGCGACCTCCGCTTCCCGACTGCGGATGAGACTCTCGGCCGTCGATCGTTTCACACTAGCCACACAATGCCCATCCATTTGTGACTTCAAAAAGAGGGTCCCAAAAAAAATCAAGCGAAAGAAACCAACAACTAAGGTTAGTGGTTGCCACAACCTTGTGACAGAGGGCTCAAAACCTAGAACACTGGAACTGTTGGATACTTCTAAGAAGAGGTCTGTTGTGAACGCTACTCCTCCTTCTGCCTTCTCTAGCGCCCAAAGGCTTATACCTATAAGTGCACAAAGCTGGGTCGGCAGGCATAAATCAGCCCCCACGATTTGGAAGTTGGAAGGGTCATTTATTAATTAATGCAAGCTAAGAGGCGATTCACACGCGGTAAATGCCTATATGCCAAAATGATGTACTGTGCGAGAGGGTATGCAACTATGACCGGCCTGGACATGCACGTCCTGCTAGAGGCTCACAAAGTGCCAGGCTAGGTCCTATGCTAGACTACGTGTCATAATAATCAATATCTAATTCTCCTAAATGATTTTCTCATGTTAAACTGATCATTTAATATGGGGAAGTGCCAGGGGAGAAAAAGCTAAAATATTGGTTAAGCTAGCAGACCGGCCATAGTAGGGATCCAAAGGAGGGAAAATAGGGATCCAAAGGGGGGACCATCTGCAAAAGATCCATGTGCAACAATGGGCTTAAAAGACCCTAAGGTTCAGCCCATTAAGACTTCCAAAATGCTAAGGTTCCAAAATTCAAAGGTTGTGTCCAAAGGTCAAGCATGGGGGGAATTGGATGCTTTGTGTGTGACCTAAAAGTCTTTATCAATCCCTACATAGGAGGGGGTGAGCCTTGGGAGTAGGGGATGAGAGAGAAACTCACACACACACAAGCTCCCTTTACACAAAGGGAATGAGGGACACATGTCAGCTCCCTAGCCCAGATGCCCATAAGGTGTAGCCAATTCCTATTGGATGGCCTTGAAGGTGGACCAATGAGAATTAGGCTAGAGTAAATCTAGTTTAATTAAATTAAAAACACTTAATAAGCGAACCAATGAGAATTAAGCTCTCTAGAAAACTATTGGACAGTCTCCCAGGGGGTCCAATGAGCATTCAGCAGCCCAATGGCTTGCCTGATTCCTATTGGCCAGGAGGCAAAGGGGTCCAATGAGAGTTTAGTTGCATTTATTAATTACATAAAGCTCTCACAAAAGGGGAAAGGGGGACACATGTCAGAAGGCTATCACTTATACTGCTTAATTATCATTGGCTAGCCCTAGGGAGGTCCAATGAGACTGTAGCATGAGCAAATAGCAAGAGGGGTCGACCAAGAGAGAGAGGGGGCTGATTTTTGGAAGGCATTATCACACACACTCACACAATCTCATGTGTGAAGTAAAGAAGACTCTCTCTCCTTCTCAAGCTTTAATGGAAAGCTTACCACCTACTCCAAGCTTGTGAGAAGGGAGGCCTACACCAACAACTCTTGGTTTTGTGATGCAAATCCAACCAAGAGCCAAGCTTCAATGCATGCTCATCTCCTCTACCATGCTAATTACTAAGCTAAGCTATGCTAATATGAGTGATTATGTGAGGAGATGTACATCTTTCTCGTAAGAATACTCCTTCCTCTCAATCTACTCTCATACCCCGCTAGCTCTCACCATCTTCGAAGGTGTGTGAGGTCTTGGGTCTGAGACCGAAGAGAATTGATGTTGTGTTTGATAAGTGTTTTGCTTAGTGCATGAAGCTTTCATCTTCATTGCACTAGCTAGTCTTGAAGGAACACAAAGAATTGTGTTGTACAATGTCTCTCTTGATGGGAGAAACCATAATACAAAGCCTTTTGGAGGGGGGACCGGCTCCATGTAAATCCGGTCCTCAACTGTTGTCAATAGCTTAATTTCTCTCTCTTTTGAAAGTATTGTTCATGCTATCTAACTAGGTGTTATGCTTTTTGTTGCTCTCTCCACCCAAGCACTCTTGTAATTCTCATTAGGAATCTATTCTAATGAAATGCCCACTATGTTCATATTAATTTCCGCTACACACAAGTTACTAGGCCATTAAATGTTACACTACGACTGACGCTAGACAGTAGCCTATTTTCCTATTTTTGGTTATTTTCACTTATTATTTTTAAGTGACTTTCCAACAAAAGTAGGTAGGGCAATTTTGCTAAGTTAATATATAAGCAAACCAAAGTTCACACTTTCTAGCAGAAGAGGCAGCAGGAGCACCCTGCTCAACAGGCAACTTCTCACCAAGACCAACCCCCGCGACTACTCTGGCGTTTTCTCCACAGAAGACCTAGCGTTTTTGCATCAGATCAGCCTTGGCGATTTGTGCACAGCAGATCAGCCCCGGTGTCATCACGACACAGTAGATCAGTCTAGCGTTTTTGCATTTGCAGAACCCCGGCGACAGAAGGACCAATTTCAGCCCCTGGCGTTTTTGGATTTCAGCAACAAATTAAGACCGCCATTATTCACCTAAATTGTAGCAGATTCAGCCCGTAAAGACCATCAGTTTTCAGCCCTAAGAAACCTCATTTTTCAGCCAAGAAAACGCAGCCAAAACAGTCATTTTCAGCACCGAAACAGTCCCGGAATTCAGCGATTAGAAGATCCCAGATTTCAGCCATCAAGTCGCCGTCGTCATCGGCATAGACCCATTGCATCAGTCCATTGCATACGCATTGTACACCTTGTGCAATCAAAGAATAGACCACTCTCCGGCCTTCGGAGGAGGGTTTTACAACCTCTCGGGTGTCGTATCTCTTCTCTCTCCTTCTCTCAGTCTCATTCACTTGCACGCACAATATCCACTCACTTTGTTCGTGATCATAGCACTCTCCATAAGACGGAAAGCTCTCTCTTTCCCTAAGAACTAAAAGGAACCTTGAGCAATAAAGATCACTAATCTTGAGAAAATACAACATTCATTCCGCTGCACCTAACATTGGTATCAGAGCTTTGGAAGTGTTCTGCATTACTCAAGGAAAGAACCACAAGAACCACAAGAATTTTTTTGCTTCTTGTGATTGCACGAACCCGAGTTTACTTGGGCGTGGCGATTCCTAATCGTGTTTTGTTCAAGAGTGACAGGAATCCCAAGAAAGAAGGGCTTGTCCAGCCTTCCCTTGTGTCTCTTTTCACTCATTGAGAGCGGACCGTGCACTTAGCGGCCGGCCAATCGATGTGAGGTGGGAAAAAGCAACCTTGGTGTGAGCGCAAGGCCGCCAAGGGGTGCGCCCACAGAAAGGAGTAGAACTCGGGTGAAGAGAAGATCCTTCTCCAACGCGATTTGCAAGCGAAAGAAAACCTCAAGAACCCAAGAGACCCTCAAGACGCAAGAACCTGAAGAACCTCAAGAACCCTAGATTCTCACGAATCAAGGCCCTCAAGAACCTCAAGACCCCCAAGAACCCAAGTTCCTCGTGAACTTCAGAACCCAAGACCCGCAAGAACCCAAGTTCCTCGTGGACTTAAGAACCCAAAACCCACAAGAACCCACAAGAACCCACGATTGCAGAATGATCATCACTCGAAGTGGATTGGATACTTCGCTTGGAAGTGATGAGCATGAGAGAGGCGAAGAAGAATTTTCCCCACCAGGAGGTTTTTCCGACCCTTCCCCATTTACGACAAAGATTGCACTAACTCCTATGGAGGCTTTGCGGCAATTTTTTCTGAAACAGAAGTTAGAACGAGAAGCAAGAAATGCAGAAAGAAAAGCAGAAAGAAAAGCAGAAAGAGAGCGTGAACACGAAGAAAGAATGACAGCCATAAAGCATGAGTACAAAGAAAGGAAAGCCGCCTTGTTGCAACTCTTTTCTCAAGTGCCGGCACCGATGCACGAAATTCGGGAAAAGGAGACTCTCTCCGTTTCTTCTTCTCCAAAGCAAGATACACAGGATTTGCATGATTGTTTGAAGCATGATGATGATTTGAATGATATTGCTAAGCATGATGATTTGAATGACAATGATAAGCGTGATGATTTGGATGCCAATGATTTGCATAATGATTTGGATGACAATGACAAGCATGATGATTTGCATGATCAAGATGTGATTTCTCACAAGCATGATGAGTTGCATGACGAAGATGTGATTGTTCACAAGGATGATGTGTTAGTTGATGCTTTTTCTAGCGAAGCTAACCTCGTTGTCGATTCGATCAATCACCAAGAATCGATCTTGGATTTCGAGTCGAGGTCCACAGACCCCCCACAAGAAGATTCGATAGATCCCGAAGAAGCGATCTTGGCTCTCGAGCCTTGGTCCAAAGAGCCCTCACAGGAAGTATTATGTGTTCGCATGATTCATACGCACGCATTGTTCGAGTGTTTCATTCGTGAAGGTTTCCTGTATTTTAGTCAGCATCGTTATGTGATCCCTTTTTCTAGGCATGACATATTGTATGTTGAGCACGTTTCTCTCATGGATGAGCATGAATGTATGCGGATTGTGCATGAAAAGTTGAAAAGTTTGTATGTCAGGAAGTCACATTCCATGTCTCTTCCTTGGCATGACACAGTTTCCGAACGAGCACATGATAGTATGAGCACCAAGCATGGGCATTTCCATTGTGATTTGCCACAGTTGATTGATTTCGATCAAACAGAAAAGATTCGACCGCATTGTTTGCATGTGTTTAATGAACGGGTTGTCACTCCGTCTCTATGTTCATCTACATTGCATACACAGTCTTTGAGGAAGACAATATTTTTTTCCTTCACTTTACATGGAATGGGTATGTTCATGGTTTTGTGTTGGAGATTGTTTTAGGAATTTTCAGCCATGGAGATTCTTGAAGATGGAAGAAGCAGGACTTTAGACGAAGTTGAAGCAAGAAAGGAGATTCAGAAGACTTTGTGTCGCTTTCGGCGCGGCCCAAAGAAGCAAGCGTTGCAGACCTTTATGAAGTTAAAGTACCGCGTGACCCACACATGAGAGTGGGCCGGCGAAGAGTCCCTTCCAGGATTCCGGATGCTTTTGGCGATCTCCCTTGACGCCATACAGTTCGGTACCAGTACCTCACTTTGAAAAGGAGGGGATGTCACGTGACACATCCCAACCCTATGTGTCCGTGGACAAGCTACACCACAGCAGGGTTCAATCAGTCCAGTCAGTTTAGATTAGCAGTGATCTGACACTTTTGTGAGTCTATTCGTAGACCGTGCATGCCCAGTCACTTAGCATAGATGCATATCCTCCGGTTGCACACAGCATGATCATCGGAATTCCCATCGGAATCCATTAGCATATGTAGGGGAATTTTCCAGTGCATTTAGCCTATTTTCCTATTTTTGGTTATTTTCACTTATTATTTTTAAGTGACTTTCCAACAAAAGTAGGTAGGGCAATTTTGCTAAGTTAATATATAAGCAAACCAAAGTTCACACTTTCTGGCAGAAGAGGCAGTAGGAGCACCTTGCTCAACAAGCAACTTCTCACCAAGACCAACCCCCGCGACTACTCTGGCGTTTTCTCCACAGAAGACCTAGCGTTTTTGCATCAGATCAGCCTTGGCGATTTGTGCACAGCAGATCAGCCCCGGCGTCATCACGACACAGCAGATCAGCCTAGCGTTTTTGCATTTGCAGAACCCCGGCGACAGAAGGACCAATTTCAGCCCCCGGCGTTTTTGGATTTCAGCAACAAATTAAGACCGGCATTATTCACCTAAAGTGTAGCAGATTCAGCCCGTAAAGACCATCAGGTTTCAGTCCTAAGAAACCTCATTTTTCAGCCAAGAAAACGCAGCCAAAACAGTCATTTTCAGCCACCAAAACAGTCCCGGAATTCAGCGATTAGAAGATCCCAGATTTCAGCCATCAAGTTGCCGTCATCATCATCGTCGTTGTCATCGGCATAGACCCATTGCATCAGTCCATTGCATACGCATTGTACACCTTGTGCAATCAAAGAATAGACCAATCTCCCCAACGAGAGTGGGGCCTTCGGAGGAGGGTTTTATAACCTCTCGGGTGTCGTATCTCTTCTCTCTCCTTCTCTCAGTCTCATTCACTTGCATGCACAATATTCACTCACTTTGTTCGTGATCATAGCACTCTCCATAAGACGGAAAGCTCTCTCTTTGCCTAAGAACTAAAAGGAACCTTGAGCAATAAAGATCACTAATCTTGAGAAAATACAACATTCATTCCGCTGCACCTAACAAAAGCTTTGTTTCTTGCTTCGCTTTTTACCTTTTCCGTCTCTTCACTCGAATCTGAAGAGCTAGAAGAAATGTCAGAAGAAGAAGAAGAAGAAGAAGAAGAAGAAGAAGAAGAAGAACTGGGTACTCCTTCAAATCGAACACGCTTCTTCTGTTTCTTTGCCTTGTCAAATGTCGACTGACGACCCAAATATCCCGAAAAGTCAATGCCTTTCTTCTGCTTTTTGCCGTGCTTTTTGAATTTCTTCTGCGCATCAAAAAGCTGAGCAATCCGTGCATCAACCACCTCTTGTAATTCCTTCTCAGAATATTGTTTGTGATCAGAAGGTTTCTTGAGAGCGGCTTTCAGGGGTGGTGTAATGGTTTTCTGCCACTGCGCATCCACTTCCTGAAAAGAAGTCTCGCTCATATATTTTGCCAATTTCGGATCCTTCGCAAAACTGAGCATTATCTTTGTTGCATCGCCGATCAATTGACGACGCTTCATCTCTCTTTGCTCCACCTGAGTAGGCCGAGGCGGGCCATACTCTCTGCAAGAATCTTCGTTGTGATCCCTGCCCGCATCTCCAGATGCGGAGGAGTTGATTGATCCTTGCGTGAAGCCATAGGTGCTGCGGAAAAAAAATTGGGGATCGGATTTCCCGTCGAAGAGAAATCGGCCGTGCTCTGATACCACTGTAACAGACTTGGACACTCCAAGTCAAGAATCAATCGCGACAGCACCAAATAACCACTTCAAAACAATTCACAGATCATAATAGATTTGCAATGGCCCGGCGGAGTTCCGTGCCTAGAGATATTGGCCCCAAAGACTGGCGCCCCTTTCGGTATTTCTTTATGTATTAATCAATGTCAAAGTACAAAGAGCGGTTAGGGTTTCACTCTTAGACTCTGCGTCCAGATGCTCTGAGAAGTGAGCCCTAATCCGCGTATTTAAATGTTACAAGGGATGCCCAAAAGCAGAGCCCCAAAAGCTTCAGAACAAAAGCAATTTCTCTCTCAAAATCATTTGTGTAGCCAAAAATCAGCAATTTGCGTCGCTAGTGCTTTTTTTTTTTTCAGCCTACACAAAATCCGGGATTCCGTACCTGTTGCCACGTGGCACTGGCACCAGATTTTAGGATTTCCAGCCACTTAGGGTTTCAGCCAGCAATTAGGGTTAGGGTTTCTAGAAATTAGGGTTTTTGCAAAATTAGGGTTTCTGACAGAAATTAGGGTTTGAGGATTTTTAGGGTTTCTGCTGTCGGTAGCCACGTCATCGCTTTGTGACAATTGCCATTGGCGCAATGTTAGAACGAAATAATCATCTAGCGGCATTTCCCTCTCGTAAATTAATTAGTGATGATTTTCGTTTTTAGTTTATGATAAGAAACTTCCCTCTGTCATTCATGCATTAAAACATTGGAAGCATTTCATTTATGGAACGTGAGTTTGTCGTTTGCACAAATCACCAAGCCCTTAGGTGGCTTCAATCCATGCCGAGTACACATTGGAGTGATAGACAAGCATGATGGTCTCAATATTTTGAGCAATTTGGTGGTATGATTTGAGTATGTTCCTGGCAAAACTAACCTTGTTGCTGATGCATTGAGTGGGAAAGGTAAAGTTCTCTCATTACAAACTCATTCTCTCTATTCAAGGTGTTGGTTTTGATGATTTAAAAGATAATTACATGGGTTGAAAATTTGAAAAGCACTGGTTGTCACAAACTGCTGATGTGTGTCACAAAAATACGGAAGCGTAAACTGACTTTAATTGTATTTCAAATACTCACGAGAATTAGAGAGAGTGAGGAAAAGCTTGACACTTCATTGGGGACGAGAAGATGGGCTGGTCCCCCCCCAATAAAGAGATTATCCTTATTATCTTTACAAGCACAGGAACGAGGCAATAGTCCGTCCTCTATTCTTTCTTTTTTGCTTCTGACTGAGAGAGTGCGAAAGCTACTCTCTGAATACTGAGAGGATTTTCCCTCTGCTATGAGATTTTGGGAAGCTCTCCGAAACGAGAATCTATCTTCCACAAAACCCAACGGAAGCTCTCGAAAATGAGTCTACCTTCTGTTAACTGTGTCCCTTTATGCATAATCATTAAAAGTCCCTAGGCTATTAATGAAATGTGCAAATTAACTCACAACTGCACACACAGATGCTACTAATGAAATGTTAGCTGCTCCCCAGCGCAATGCCGTACCGACACTGCTCTGGCATTACCTGTTCGCACTTGTCCGGCCGTTTGGTCCAGCACAGGTCATTCAAAATAATTTAATTGACTTATCCTAAGGCCGTAAAAATAATTCAGACCTTAGGGTTACTGTTGTTCTAAGGACACCCCATCTCATTCCTGTGCTTGCACTAGCGCTCGTAATTTTCTGAGCCTGAAATCTGAGGCTACTATCTACCCCTTCATTGAAGACCCGATTTCCCAATCAATAGGGCTTCAAGGTATTTTCTGTTAGGGTCTCCCTGAGGTGCTCTGGCCCAAACTTGGGCGCACCTAAGGCCCCAGAACTGCTAGATCTATTCTGATGTGCACAAAACTAATTAGATAATTCTTTTCTCGTAAATGGATTAATTATTTACAAAGCCTGACATACTTACATCTTTTAAAAGTCCCTAGGCTATTAATGAAATGTGCAAATTAACTCTCAACTGAACACACAGATGCTATTAATGAAATGGTAGCTGCTCCCCAACACAATGCCGTACCGACACTGCTCTCGCATTACCTGTTCGCACTTGTCCGGCCATTTGGTCCAGCACAGATCATTTAAAATAATTTAATTGACTTATCCTAAGACCGTAAAAATAATTCAGGCCTTAGGGTTATTGTTGTTCTAAGGACTCCATCTCATTCCTGTGGTTGCAGTAGCGCGCGTAATTTTCTGAGCGTGAAATCTGAGGCTACTATCTACCCCTTCATTGAAGATCCGATTTTCCAATCACTAGGGCTTCATGGTATTTTTGCTAGGGTCTCCCTGAGGTGCTCTGGTCCAAACTTGGGAGCACCTGAGGCCCGAGAACTGCTAGATCTATTTTGATGTGCACAAAACTAATTAGATAATTCTTTTCTCGTAATTAATTATTTACAAATTCTGACATAGTTACATCCCTCTTGGTTCTAAACAGTTGACCTCAACTGTAGAGCGTCAACATAACTGTGCAAGATGTCTGAGTAGTACGTGAGATCGGACTCAGTCATCCACTTTGCATCTAAAGGGATGTAATTCTTGAACTTGACTAAATACTTTTGATGTAGGCTCCCGGACTTTAGTTGTCTCTCAGAGTGGTGTATTATCTGTTCAGGTTGAAGGATTTTCTCAGTCTCTTCGACTTGTAGAGGATCTTCTTGTACTGGCGCCGCTGGAGGAGGTCCAACATATGCTCCGAGGAGACTTACATGAAAAGCATTATGGATGCGCCAATGAGAAGGCAAATCCAATCTAAAAGTCACGTCATTGACTTTATCTGTATTCTTGGAAGGGCGGTAAAATCTATGGGAAAGTTTAACAACTTTCCCTTTTCCGACCCGCTTTTTCAATCTAGCTTTCTCAAACTTTAGTAGGACATATTGTCCTTTTTCAAGATTGAGATTCCTTCTGTGCTTGTTTGCTTTTCTCTTTTGTTGCTCTTGAGTACGAAGGATTGCTTGCTTTACTTGTTGATAGGCAGTATCAATATTGCGCACAAATTCATCTGCAACAAAGACGTTTTCTTTGTGACCATAATAGGAAGTAAGAGTGGCTTCCTATAAATAATGTCGAAGGGAGCTTTACCAGTTGAGGAATGTATGGTATTATTATACGCAAACTCAACTAATGGTAAGTACCGTTGCCATTCGGATTGTCTTTCCAAAACATAACACTTGAGGAGGTCTAAAACAGTGGCATTAGCGATTTCGCTTTGACCATCTGTTTGAGGATGATAAGCTGATGAAAAATCAAGCTTAGTTCCCAAGTTCTCGAACAATGCTTGCCAAAATAGACTAGTCATGCGAGGATCCCTATCACTGACAAGTCTTTGGCAATCCATGGTGTTAAAAAATCTGAGCTAGTAATATTCTAGTCATGTGATCAGTCTTGATCGTCTTCTTAACTGGAATGAAATGTGCTTGCTTATTGAATCTGTGTACTATAGTCCAGATTGTATCATTTCCATTCTTGGATCTAGGTTGGATCTAGGAAGATCCGTAATAAAATCCATGGCAATACTTTCCCAGGGCGTGTTAGGCACAAGGAGTGGCTGAAGCTTACCATAAACTTTATGTCTGTCATATTTCACTTTTTGGCAGACTAAACACTCACGTACATATTTTTCAATGTCCGCATGGAGTGTTGGCCAAAAGAAATATCTTTCGAGGGTACTAGTGGTAGCGGCAATTCCCCGATGCCCGGCATAAGGAGAGTTATGGGCTTCATCCATCACCTTGTGTCTTAAGGGCTGAGCTATGCATATTGCTTGTTGACGATATAGCGTATTATCCCTAATGGAGTAAGGTGGCTTTGAGTGACCAGCTTGAAGATCTGCCCAAATTGTAGCGAAGTCTGGATCTTGAGGATACATCTCACTGAGAGATTCTAGTTCCTCATGATAGATAGTGGTCATTGCATTGATCTTTGGATACCTGGAGAGAGCATCTACAACCGCATTCTTTGTTCCAGAAGTATGTAAAATCTGAAAATGGAACATTGAAAGAAAGTTGGCCCATCTCATCTGCATTTTTGATAACTTTCTCTGTGTGAGAAAGTAGCGAAGACTCTGATGATCTATCTTGATTATAAAATCAGCTCCTAACAGCTAATGTTTCTAAATGGAAAGAGCATGAATTACTGCCATTAGCTCTTTCTCATATATAGAAGCATGCAACTCTGCATCTTTAAGGCGCGACTTTCGTAGGCTATGGCTGGTTCAAAATTGCTCCTACACAATCTCCAGATGCATCGCAGTATACCTCGAAAGGTTTGCGAAGATCAGGGACGGTGAGAACAGGTCCATGACTAAGTAGATACTTAAGCTTTTCAAAAGCTTGTTTCTGTCCAAGATCCCAATGGAATGGAATCCGCTTCTTTGTCAGATCATGGAGAGGACCCGCTATGGCGGCAAAGGTGTGAATGAAACGCCGATAATAGGAACAGAGGCCGAGAAAACTTCGTACATCATGTACTGTAGTTGGCGTAGGCCATTCTACAACTGCTTGAATCTTATCAGGGTCCATTCTCACCTGGTTGTGAGATACTATATGGCCCAAATAGTGGATTTCTTTTAGAAAGAACTCACTCTTCTTAGCATTCACAAATAATTTGTGTTTGCGTAATTCTTCAAATACTAATGCGAGATGCTTATAGTGTTCGTCTTCCGTCTCTGAGAAGATTAAGACGTCATCGAAGAAAACGCTTGTAAATCTTTTATATGAATGAAAGATTCTATCCATCATTCTGTTGAATGTGGCTGGTGCATTAGTGAGTCCAAAAGGCATCACTAAATACAACCCGAAGGTTGTTCTAAATGAAGTCTTATGCACATCCTGAGGAGCTATGCGGATTTGATGATACCCGCTCTTCAAGCCTATACGACTAAAGACACTTGCTCCTTGTAACTTATCAAGAATGTCATCAATCCGAGGGATTGGAAATCGATTCTTGATTGTGATCTTGTTTAGAGATCTATAGTCTATGCACATGCGGAATGTGCCATCCTTTTTCTGTACTAGTAAGACATGCGAACAATATCCCGCTTCAAACTTGCGCATCTTCTCCGAATCTTCAATCTTCTTGAATGGAGTGACTTTCAAGAGAACGTCCCAAAACCTATCCACATAGCGTGGAACAGTTTCGTTCCCTGACTGTGAGAGTCGATCCCATTCTTTCTTTATCTCTTCCTCATAGTCTGGAGGAAGGAACTGTGCGTAGAACTCCTTGAAAGCAGTCCAATCTTGGGGTTTGCGTTTTTCTAGGATCAGGGTTAACCACCAACTGTTGGCTGTGTCTTTCAGGTACATATTGACATGGAAGCTTGGATTTTTCTTTAAAGTTCCCTTCTACAAATGCAACTTCAAATTGGCGGATGAAAGCCAAAGCTTTGTCATTATCACACCATCCATTGTAGGTGTCGAATTTTACATCTTTGTCTCTTGACTTGAATGTTTTCTGCTTGTGGTGCTTCCTCTTATGGTGCTCCTTCTTTCTATGCTTAGACTCCTTGTGGACAGGAGTCCTTTCCCTTGAATGCACTTCTTGCTGCGATGGATCGTTAAGAAACATGTCTTCTGGAGCGACTATGTCATCCATATCCTTAATGAAAGAAAACTGAGGAGAATTAGGAGGATCCTGCTCTTGAACCTTTGGATTAAACCGCACATGACGTTCTGGAGGTTTCCTCTGCCTCTCGTGCATGCGGGAGGTCCAATTAAAGGATCTTTCTTTGGTTCTTGCGTCTTTGGATTCTGCGGGATTTCTCTCGACCCCATCGGCACTTTCTTCTTCCCTTTCTCAAGAGTATGGAGAATCTTTTGGACTCCTGGATGGGAGAGAGTTTTTTGCAACTCTGCCACCTGCTGTTGAACGAGAGAGAACTCTCTCGCGTCCTCCCATTTCTGCAGTTTGCCAAGAGTCGTCAATCCCTTAAGAAAGAGAGAGATGACCTTGCTCTGATACCACTGTCACAAAAATACAGAAGCGTAAATTGACTTTAATTGTATTTCAAATACTCAAGAGAATTAGAGAGAGAGAGGAAAAGCTTGACACTTCATTGGGGACCAGAAGATGGGCTGGCACCCCCAATAAAGAGATTATCTTTATTACTAAGGGAGAATCTTTACAAGCACAGGAACGGGGCATAGCTTTTCCTCTATTCTTTCTTTTCTGCTTTTGACTGAGAGAGTGCGAAAGCTACTCTCTGAATACTGAGAGGATTTTCCCTCTTCTATGAGATTTTGGGAAGGTCTCGAAACGAGAGTCTATCTTCCACAAAACCCAACGGAAGCTCTCGAAAATGAGAGTCTACCTTCTGCTAACTATGTCCCTTTATGCATAATCATCTTTTAAAAGTCCCTAGGCTATTAATGGAATGTGCAAATTAACTCACAACTGCACACACATATGCTACTAATGAAATGTTAGCTGCTCCCTAGCTTAATGCCGTACCGACACTGCTCTGGCATTACCTGTTTACACTTGTCCGGCCATTTGGTCCAGCACAGATCATTTAAAATAATTCAATTGACTTATCCTAAGGCCGTAAAAATAATTCAGACCTTAGGGTTACTGTTGTTCTAAGGACCCCATCTCATTCTTGTGCTTGCACTAGCGCGCGTAATTTTCTGAGCTTGAAATCTGAGGCTACTATCTATCCCTTCATTGAAGGCCCGATTTCTCAATCACTAGGGCTTCAGGGTATTTTCTGCTAGGGTCTCCCTGAGGTGCTCTGGCCCAAACTCGGGCGCACTTGAGGCCCCAGAACTACTAGATCTATTCTGATGTGCACAAAACTAATTAGATAATTCTCTTCTCGTAAATAGATTAATTATTTACAAAGTCTGACATAGTTACATTGTGTCAAGCCGTTGAAGACCCGGCGGGTTGGGGTTTCCCAGGCCCAACGCTAGCCAACCTGCAGATCCGAGCCGAGGGGCTTAAATCCTAAGAGAACAAGCAGTAGCAGAAGTAGAAGCAGCAGAAGAAGTTTTGATAACTTGTAAAATCTTGCCAAGTGGCCTAATTTTTAAAGAAGAGTTCCCACCAACTTATGGGACCTTGTTGGATGGGCCCAAGTGCCTAGCACTTATAATAAAATAAAGATAGATCCACATACACAAAAACTTGGCGCCAACGATTGATGACGTGGCATGATTGTACGTACAGTCCGTAATTTGCATTGACAGGATGGCGTGACATTGTACGGCAATCCGCATTTTGCCTTGCAGCTTGCTGACATGACAGTGTACGGATTTCGTGGTTTTTTGCATTGACAGATTTTTTGGACTAGATGCTTTTGAGTTTGAATTGTAAACTGCTTTTCATGGCCTAGGGCCTTTAAATATGTGCCAAGGCCTCATTCTCTGGCATGTTTCCCCGCGTGGAAGTGCAGAGCAAGGAGTATCGGCTTGTACTGAGTTGAAGCAATATAAAAAAATATCGGAAGGGACACTAGGGTTTGGGGCTTGTGCTCTCTTGGGGTGGAACTCCTCCACTCTGTGTCTCGTGTGCCGTGCATCTCTTTCTGTTCTGTTGTCTTGAAGTGCTTAAAGTTGTCTCCTTTACTATCTTGCATCGGCACATGGTGGTGCCTTCCTGTTACAGTGGTATCAGAGCTCCAAGTGTGTGCTTTTCTAAAAGTATACCAAGAACAGGCAAAGCACAATGGCGTTTATGGATTGGCAGAGTACCTGCAATTTCTTCTCAACAAGCTTTGTGGCATACTTTCGCGTCATTCGCAACATAATCTCCCGATGCTGCAAAGTTTCCAACAGTTTTTGAACTACATGTTGCCCCCTTTGATGCCCCAGGTGGAACCCCCTCCTTCGGCACTAGAAAGTGCAAGAGCCTCTAACTTGCAACCTTCTCAGCCGTTTGCTCCGATAAGGGGAGTCTTTAGGAACATGGTGCAACCATCTGACCGTGATCTAGTGCATCCGCCTTTGCCGTTGCCGTTGTCACCCCCCCTCCCCCCCCCCCCCCCCCCCCCCCCCCCCCCCCCCCCCCAACCTTCCTACCGCCACCTGGATACAATGGTTGGAGCCCGTATGGATAATCTTATTATCCATATCCGGGGTTTGCGCCTAACCAATTGAAGGATTTCAAGGATGGTGGCATGACTATCAAATTTTTCACTTTTTCTAGAGTGCAAGAGCGGAAGAAAGCATTGCAATTCCTCCAACAATTCAACAATATGTATGCTTTGGGGAACTATATAAAAGAATCAAAGATTTCTCGAGCGGCGGGATTTATAAAGATAATGCCATGCAGTGGTGGAGTTCAATCGTGACATAACCGCATGCTCCAAGGACGTGGCAAGTTGTCAAGACAATGTTTGCATGTAGTTATATGACTTCCCTATTCGAAGTCAAGATCTTGTGGAAATGGGGCAATGTAAAATTGCTTGCCAGGGAGACCTTGGACGACTATAACCAAAGGTTTCTCGACGTTTACCTTCCGGTATCTTTCTTCAAGTTAACTCTCTCTGAGGACGAGTGCGAGCGATACATAGTTGGACTGCCATCATCGTTGCAGGAGTATTGTCTGTCCAAGCAAGTATCAACCATGGAAGAGCTTATGGACCATGTTGCGGTCGGCTACAAACTTATGAGAGGAAAGCTAGAGTTTACTACGGAACAAACCGCATCAAGCAATCCGAAAACAACGAACAAATCCCTGGGAATCACGTGAAAGACAACCTCAAAGGCCTTGTTTGACACAGCGTCAACGAGAAACCGTGTTACAAGAAGGCCGATGCTTTGAATGTTGTTTGAAACATGACATACTTTCAGTACATGTCCTCAAAGAGCGTCGATGTCTTTAGAGCAACCTTTCGCTCCGACTGCAGATAGGTCCCCAGGGTCACCTCCGGCTAAGAGAGCTTGACCTGCCATTGGTGGATATTTATGGCATTAACCTAGAAAGCTCAAATGAACTATGTAGAGTATATGGAAAAATCAATGGCTTGAAAGTCTCAATCTTCTTTGACCGAGGAGCTGCAGGGAATTTCATCTATCCCGATTTTCTCAAGTAGATGAATCTTGATTACGAGTCCCAAGGGCATGAAATTGAAGCCAAGTTAGCCACTGGGCAAACTCAAAAAGTGGTACCTCTTATTGGTGATCCTCCAGTGACTATCCAAGGATACCATGGAAAAGCCGATTTCCACATCATGAAGTTGGGCAATTGCTGTTAGATTTCAGATTCCTATCCGGTGGTGGTTCCAATATTTCCTAGGAGCAGTTTAGGGAGTGAGGGCTGTTTGGTGGTTGTGCCCTGCCGTATTTGAGGTAGACGTATGTCACGAGGACGTAGCAACTGTTAACTACGTCACGGGGACGTGGCGACTGCTAACCTTAGTTGTTCGTTTCTTTCCAATGAATTTTGTCTTATTTTTGGGACCCTCTTTTTGAAGTTGCAAATGGTCGGACATTGTATGGCCAATGTGAACGGTAATTTCACCCGCAGACGGGAAGTTGGTCGGCATTGGAATTCGTATAGTAAGAGGATGCATAGGCTCACTTCAAGGTCATGTATGTTCCCCCCTCACACTTAGTAAGTTGGTGGATACTAGGAAGTGAACTCAATAAAGGCACAAAGGCAAGGTGGAGTCACAAAAAGAAAGTACCCGACAGTTGGGCCACATTGCATTTTTGGATGCGGTCCCAATGGGGATAGATGGTCAGAAGACCAGTGGGAGCCCAACGGAAGCATCTCCTAAAAATTAGGGAATTGCTATTTTGGGCCATGAAATCTGTTCGCGTCATTACCTCGGGAATGACAAGGGGAACATTTTAGAACTCTGTTGCAGAGTCAATTGGGCAACCAATCGGGAGATTTTAAGTGGCAACCCCGAAACGGGAAATTGCTTGTAAACGTGCCAAGTGGCACATTTTGGTTCACTTTCCTCTTGTAGAAGAAGTAGCGCTGAATTTTAAGCTGGGAGAGCTCATTTGAGAGTTTTTGTCATAGGTTAAGAGCTATTGATTGCAAGCTTTCCCTCTTATGTACAGTGTGGTGCAAGAAGTCATGTCCTGCACACCTCACACTGTTCTCTCTCTTCCCTACATGCAGTAATGTGATGCGACTTATGTACAGCTGTGTGGTTACATGCGTTTTTGTTGAGGCAAGAGCCTCCCTGAGCAGTTGATTGCTGCTTCAAAAGCAGGCATCGGTGAGGGTGATAACCTCACTGTAGAGGGGTGTTTTCAGCGCTGGTTATGTGCTGAATTTTGACTGTTTTTCAGCCATACAGACGCCAAAACCATTGGGAACAGTGCCCCACTGTTAGACGACAGTTTGGGGACTGTTTAGGGTTGAAAACAGGGCAAAAACCAGTAAATACGGGGTGCTGAATTTACTGTTTTTGGGCAGAAATCAGAGGGCTTATGCCAATGGAAGTGAGTTCCAACAGGGGAATTAGTTTCGGGCAAGTTTTGGGGTTGTTATGTTGCCGAAATTTTGCCAAAACAAGTGGTATCTAGCTGGATACAAGTAAAAAATTCCGAGGACTCTTCTTGTAATCTACCCTCTTAAAAGTATAAAGAAATACCGAAAGGGGCTCCAATTTTGGGGCCTACAGGTTGTCGGCGTCTGCTCGGAGCATTCTAGCTTCAGAGCCGTGTGTGTGCTTAAGTGTTAATTCCCGTCGTAGGTTTCCTTTCAAAAGTGCTCTGTGTGTGTCTAAAGTAAAGAATTCGGATGAAAGTCAAAGCCTACCGCCCCATGAGCCGGTTTCAAGGTTCCGTTGCCGGGACATCAATCACTTTTTCCTCAAGAAGTGAGCCTCGGTTGTTTTGGGTAAAGACAGAGTACAAGAACGCGGGATTACACTATGGCCGACAAAGGGAAGGGCATTATGGAAGAGGGTTCCTCTTCGAAGGATAGACAGGAAGTTTCTATGGTGTTCGAGATTGGCGAGAACTCACGGCCACGCTTGTCTGTACCTCCTGTTGATGTGAATGTCCCTCCAGTACAAGGCTTTATGACTGAGCAACTTGAGGATGATGCGTTCAGGACTCAGTTAGTTGCCGCGGTGAATGTGTTTTCGCAACTGGTGCTGAACCCAAGGTTTATGGAGTTCTTGCAAGTGCCACCAGTGCCACAACAAAATAGACAACCTACACCGCGAACAGAGCTTGTTGAGGCTCAAGCCCAAGTACTTCATGCGTCTCAGCAGGATAGGGAACACTCGTATGTTGCGAGTCAGGGGCTCCAAAACAGGTTCCTTCCATCCTTGAACAGGTGGTTAGGACGCCTATTTCACAGGCTATGCCAGTTCAGCCCGCCACCTTTCAGAGCCCGCATGCTGTCCTGAATGGACAGGGAACTGGTTACCAGGCAATGCATCCAGTTTTTCCACCACCCGTGGTACATCTTGGGTATTTCGGGGGTGGATTTGTGTTCTAGAGAATGGCTGGTCAGCCGTACATGCCAGGAACAGTGTTTGGGAGTATGCAAGGCATGATGCCAAACCCCATGTATGGTAGCATTGGCATGCAGCAAGGTTTTCAGAGCATCCAGGGCCAGTTTGGGGTGCCACAGGCTCATTTCAGCATGGCTGGTTTTTCTGGACAACAGCCAGATATGGCACCTTTGACGCAAAAGGTTGATGGCCAAGATGTGCCGATGATGCCTACTACAGTGCCCATGTTGCAGACTATTCCTTATGACAATCTGGGGGCACTGGAAAAGCCAAAAGATTACAAAGAAGGTGTAGCTGTAAAGTTTAGCACTTTCAGCGGCTTCGAGGATAAGGCAAAGGCTCTCACTTTCCTCCAGCAGTTTGATACAGCTTATACAACTCCAAGGGCCCCCCTCTCTATTGCTAGAGAGGTATTTGCTTTAGATTGCAGAAATGCTGATACAAAGGTCCTAGATGTTGAGAGCTGATGGGATCTTGCTGTAGGTGCTTGGATCTGCAAGGCGAATGGCTGAAAATGTAAAACGCTAGGGATGTTGAATGGGATATGCAAGCTCGACGAGGCTATGGGCTGATTTGTGATTTGAGGGCTGAATCTGAAAACGTTGATACTGATGGCAGGAGCTGCGAAGGTGCAGCGAGGTTATGGCTAAAAACTGAAAACGCTGGTGCTGATGGGGTACCGGCTGATCTGGTGCAAAAACGCAAGAGATGGTGAGGTACTGTGGGTGCTTGGTGGTATTGACTTATCTGGAGAAGTGACCCCTAGGGTCATTTATATATGGAATTAAAGCTAGGTCGGGCAATGCCAATAAAAATCCCACTATTTCTTAAAATGTCACTTATTAATGAGTTAATAAACTCACTCATAAGAGGTGTTGCACATGCAAATAAATATCTAGGCTGGATACTATGGGAACACTCCTCAGTGCCTACACCTAGTAGACACTGGCTATGCTCATTTGCAATCAGAGGGTATGCAAATAATTTAAAGTGCTTGGATATGCATGTCCTGCGTACAGGCTCACGAGGGTGCCAAAACACTCCCTAGGCTGTCCTAAACCCTAGAAGTAGGAGTTACAGCTTGTCCGCATGCATGTAGGGTTAGATGTGCACGTGACAAATATGTTTGTTCTTACCACAAATGCGACAAAGATTCGCAATCTGTTGAAAGATGATTTATATTTTAAATTCCTTTTGGTGCTTCTATTGTAGTGAGTTTTGGTAACAATTAGAGCTCCTCCAATATCTTTGGCTGCAAGCTTCTTCTCGTGCTCTTGAAGAGAGTTTGTAACTAAGTCAGACTTTGTAAATAATTAATTTATTTACGAGAAAATAATTATCTAATTAGTTGTGTGCACACCAGAATAGACCTAGCAGTTCTAAGGCCTCAGGTGAGCCTAAATGCGGGCCACAACACCTCAGAGGGACCTTAGCAGAAATTACCCTGAAGCCCTAGTGATTGGGAAATCGGGTCTTGAGAAAGGGGTAAGCAGTAGCCTCAGATTTTAGGCTCAGAAAAATACACGCGTCAGTACAAGCACATGAATGAGATGGGGTCCTTAGAACAGTGACCCTAAGGCTAATAAAGCTAATAAAGCCTTAGGGTAAGTTTCGTGAAATTAAATTTAACGGTCCGTGCCCGGGCTGGCGGCCGGACAAGTGTGAACAGGTAAAGGCGGTGCAATGCCAGTGCGGCATTGCGCCGGCAGACCTTTGGTGTTCTCATAAAAGAATCATTGGTAGCAGTTGTTAGTTAGTTGCACATTTTTTTTAATTAATGAGCTAGAAGTTTTTAAAGTCAAAAGTTGAATGGTTTTTAAGTTTTTAAAGTAAGTGTGCCAAGTGGCACACTTACCAATGCAAACTAACTCTCTCTCACTCTCACTCTCACCCTCTCTCTCTTCTTAGCGCCCCCTCTCCCTGATGGCTATTTAGGAGCCCCCCCTCCCCCATTTTTAGGGCTGGCAGTGCACCTACCCCCCCTAATGTGAGCGTGCTCTACGCGGTGGAGCCCTCCATTGAAGCTTGAGAGCAGCCCCTTGCGACATATGTGGTAGCCTTGTGCTCCCATTGTCAAGAACAAGGGATCTCACAGACATAGACACCTTCTGGTGAAGTTTCATCGCGAGAAGCTGCCGTAGACGCTCTCTTAGCAGAGTGCGGTTGCTGTAATTCTCTGTTTTCAGCCCCTAATCACCTCGATTAGGGCTGTTTTCAGCAGATCAACCATAGAAATTCTCTTCTCTCTCCTTGTCCTAAGCCTACATCAAGTTTGGTGCGATTCCATCGCGAAGAAGACCTCTGTTTCAACGTAGGGGTGTGCACAGGTAAGAATTTCAGGTTATGTGCAGAAAATTACAGCAAGCATGTGCGTGTGCATTTTGCTTGTTTCTCTTTTGTGTTCGATGCATGAATGAATGAGCATGAAGGCAACACATAACGGAAGATGGACTCTCCTCTGCGAGAGCTTCCGATGAGCTGTTTTGGAAGATAGACTCTCTTTTCGAGAGCTTCCAACCAGTCTCGCAGAATAGGGAAAATCCCCTAAGCAGAAAGAAAGTGGAAACACTTTCTCAGTCAGTAGTCAGAACAGAACAGAAGAAAGAATAGAGGACGGGCGTATGCCCCGTTCCTGTGCTTGTAAAGATTCTCCCTTTGTAATAAAGATATTCTCTTTATGGGGGGGGACCAGCCCATCTTCTGGTCCCCAATGAAGTGTCAAGTTTTCTCGCTCCCTCTAATTCTCTTGAGTATTTGAAGTGCAATTAAACGTCAGTTTACGCTTCCGTATTTTTATGACAGAGTTGATGATATATTCAATTTTGGGCATAGGGTCTTTTTCTTTGAGCACTATCACAATTTGTCCAAATCTGCATCAGGAACAGCTTTTAAAAGCATAGCTTAGGGTGCTCCGATACTCATATGCTAGCTGCAATATCAGAGTTTGGCTATGAGCATCATATGATCATGTGCAATGGATTGTTGAGGTTTAGTGTATTCCCACTCTTGAAGTGAGGTTTTTTGGCTTTTGCTGGTGAAAATTTGTTGGCATTCTTTTTCTCCACCTCCTTCAAAAGCTTTTTGCTGAGCATGTGCCAGTGAACTACACTTGCCCATTGCTGTGTATTTACTTTCATTGTTGAGGTCACTGTGTTTCCTCTTTCTTGAAGGTATTTCCTCCACTTGCTTGAAAGGAAAATATTTGCTTTGTGGTAAAATTTGCTGGCCTTGGTCTCTCAGAGATTCACTAAGATGCTCTAGATGTTAGTTTAAGCAATTTCACTGTGTAAAATATGCAGGTGGATCACAAAGCGGGGCGTCAATTTGATACTGATTTAGTAAGTTAACTGCCCATTAATGGTTTTCTTATTTTGAACTTAACAGCCGGGTGGTATTACCATGGGGGATGAATTTTGTGCTACTTCCTAAATTAACTCCTCAGCGATGGTTCCTTTTTTTAAAATTGGAAAATCAGGTGGTATTACCAAGAAGGGGAGTGCATGCTTGCCTTAATTTTGCTGTGGTTGAAAATTATTTCAATGAGAAAGAGTCAATCACTCAGATGCCATCTTACCATGTGCCGTATGCCTAGGTCATGAGGCTCAAATTTTCTGCACTGTCTTTTCTGCTTGCTCAAGTGTGCTAATTCTGTTCTTTGTGACAGTTGGAAGATATTTTCGTCACCATCTCGAGCACCACGTGGGTGCAGACAACAGGGCACAATCTCGAGTTCTTTTTCTTGGAAAAGATCACAGACTATCTGGTTGTTTTAGGATAACAATGCTGTAGGCCTGGCGTTTTATGCCTTTCCTCATTATGGTATAGTTACTTGATTATTAGGGACTTAATAGTGTAGATAAAAATTTCATTGTTCTATGAGTTTTATGTTCTTGAGTTTATAGCGGCAGCACACAAAGGCATCTTGAGCAGCTGTGTATGTTGTGTATGTGGCTTCAGTTTGTTATTTGTTGTGGCTTGTCAAATGTCAAGTATGCTGGTTCATTCTCAGTGTGATCTCTCACAAAAATTGCCATACTGGAGATCAATATCTACGCCTCCCAAAACTCCTGGGGTGGGATGGGGAGCGCGGGGGGGGGGCCCTTTACACTCGCTTTCTTCCCTTGATCTTCTTGCTGCTCAGAGCTCCTTGACCACAAATAAGCTTCGATACAAGTTGAACCATAAAAGAAAGGACATTAATCATCATATAGTGAAAGCACATCGTTGGTGCCTTCGTAGGCACTTGAACTGAATCTTGAAGTCCGCGAGAGAGAGAGAGAGAGAGAGAGAGAGAGAGAGAGAGAGAGAGAGAGAGAGAGAGTTGGTTGGACAAGGTGTGAGAGAGGTACCCACAAACCTGGGACTTACATTGACAGCTATGATAACTTGACTCGGCACAAAGAGGTGCATCAGACATGCTTGAAACTCCGTGATGAGATGCATGCATGGATGCAAAGACGGAGATTGCCATAAAGGCTCGAGAAAAAGAGGGTTCAACTCCAACAACCTATCTCTAGCATTCTTTTGTTAACTGCCCTTCCCTCAACTAGAAGGTGAGCAAAACATGAGGATGAATGTATTGATGACATGAATGCTATCCAAGACCATGTGCTACTTTGAGAACGATGGAAGGTAGACTACACGCCGGCCTTCATAAGATATGGCTTTCATCATCACTTCCATAAATATATTTTTAAGGGCTCTTTAACATGGAGTTCTCTCTTATCCTTCAAATAGCATTTAGATCATGGGTGGTTTGTCTTGCCTCAATGGGTGCAAGGGTTTCTTGTGGTGAAGCTATCTTTGGCTAAATGTCCAGCCTTGTCATGTTCATAACACTTATCGAGTTTGCGAAAATAAGCTCCTTCGCCTTCATGGTCTTTCTTGATGGTTGCATTCTTATTCCTCCTCATCTCATGAAGAGAATTGGTGGTGTCTTTTAGCCTTATCATGTTCCTTTATCATAGTGGCAATTTCTTGGTAGTCTTCTTGATCATGCTTCTACTCAATGTGCATCAAGTAAATGGATATAGACTTGAGCTTATTAGTCGGGTTAGATATGTCTTGACTTCTTGCAATATCAAACTAAATGCAACAATTTTAAAGAAAATTTTAGATATCTTAGTCCTTGCCCCGAAAGCCCTTCAAAACTTTGTGAGGTTTCAATGATGTGGTAGCACCATATGTACGGTGGATGAAATTATCATCCAATGCCCTTAGAATCACTCCCAATTCTAGCTCATCCTTTTGCTAAAAATTGCCAAGGCCTATTGTTGGTCTCATCACAATCCTAAAATTCCTCCTCAAGGAATCATCTTGTCTTTACTTGCGGTTGTGGAATTCAAAGCTTTGAATTTGTCCAATCCTTTTTTTATGAAGGAGATGTAGAATTAGCGATGGGAAATGTCTTTGTTGAGTATAAGGTAGTGTCTAATGTTGAAGGATAAAAGAAGATGGTCAAAACAACACCTCTAAAAGACGCAATGATAACATACATGCAAGTTTGCTTGGAAGTAACCATGTTTGGGAATGTTGAAACGTTGCATGCCAAAAATGAATGCTTTGGTAGTCGGTTGAGTAAGCTATAGACAATGATAAAGCTATTTAAGTGTTGAGGACCTCTTGTTCTAAGCTAAACTATGTCACAGAATTGGGCTAGAGCGGAGCTTCTTGTTCTGCACAATTGAGTACTTAGTGGATAATCACATAAAATCAAATTGAAGATGTTTGAGTCCACTCAATTATTGGTATTGGATGGGCGGTCAAATGCTAAGATGAGACTTTTCTCCAATATTGCGCCTCTTTCTTCTTGTGGGCATGGAATGACATGACAATGCGAGTCTCAGCATCGCACCCCACTTGAGTGCTTAGAGTTTGATTAGATTAGATATTTCTTTATCTACAAATACAACCATGAGCTTTCCTTGTACACATTCCTCTTCCAACCACAATGTGGACACTCGATTGCGGTGCCCATTTTCACAATTCTTGAGCATCGAGTCACTGTGCCTCGTGCACATTTCACAATAAAAAATAGCAAGCAAGAGATGGAAAAAAGATGATATGAGACATACAGGTAGAGGAATTTAACACCTTCATCCACTACCTTAAAGAAAAAAAAGTAGATTAATGTCAAATGTTTGTCTCGCATCAACCAACATGGATTCTTTGTGTCAACCAAAACTTCACTGACGTTAACAAATATAACCTTTCTTGAAGATCACAAAGGATATCATGGAGGCAATTATGCAAGAGGGTATGCCTAAAATAGCACAAATATGGAGGGGCATTAAAATTTAGAGGATTAAAAATATAGTGATATAGATGCACCCTTTAGTATCATGTTAGGCTTGGGAAGTTTTTCACTTGTTTTTGCTTTCATGCATCTCATTAACACAAATCCTTACGATTTGATAACGTTTAAGCCTACATAAGGCTTTATAAGAAAGCATATATAGAACTCTTGGGAGCAATTACTGGCTGTTGGAATATAAAGCTTGCACATTAGTTCCAAATAGCAAGTTAATGATGGTACACCATTTTACTTCCTCTTTCTTGTTATAAAAGTACCCAAGGGAATCAATTAAGAACCATCTTTTGTTAACTAAGCATTAACTAAAATTTTCTAGCGGACTTTGCATGAAGTAGTGTTAAGTGTCTCATGGTGTGACCATACACACTGTTAACCTTAGGGCTCCATGCAAATATTGTCGCACCCACCTACGACTTTGTATCCTTAGTCTGAAAGTCTCGACGAGCTTAAACAAATGTCAAGGATTCTCCATTTGTTTTGTTGAAGCTAGTTAATTAGTACTACCAAATAAGGAAGACCCTTTAGAGGGAGCATTATAGGTTTTATGTTTTTGTCAAGGAGGAGGAGGAGGAGAAGAAGAAAATCACCTTCCCAACCTCAAATATATATCCTATCCAAGGAAGAAGAAACTTTACCAAATGAGTCACTGTAAAAGGATAACGATTTTTCCTTATTAGACTAGGTAGGACTCTTATTAGTTCTCATGTAATGGTTAAAAGCAATGGTGACCTAGCTTTCATTTATGGGAACTCATGCTTTGTTTAGACTTTAGAAGGCCTTGGTACAGTATAAAACGACCACTGTTCGAGAATAGTGTGTCTCAGCTTACAATCATGCCACTATGAAATTAAAAAATGCCCGTTGAGACCTTGACAATGTGAAAAGTTCATAAAACACTAAAAAGTATCTCATTCAACATGAAAATTTCCTTTTTGAAAATTCATGAAAAATGATTTTTAGAAATGTTTTTTTTTTTCATAACTAGATGGAACTCTTGGGAGCAGTTGTGGAGTATTAAATAAGAAAGCTTGCAAATCAGTGCCACCTTGCAAGTTAATGATCTAAAATCAGTAAATAGTTTATCACGGACACGAGAGATTATCTAAGCTCTAGTGCCTTCTATTGAAGGCCATGTTTTCCACTTGTGAATACTTTTCTCCCACATATATAAATCAAAGTATACACCATTTTGCATCCTTTCTAAGTTGTTTTATCACAAAATGCATGTAAACTAGAACCATAGAAAGGATCATAGTACCTTACGGCCTTTTAAATGCGCTCCATTTGGAGCATTTAGGTCTTCATACACATTATGTAGCTGCAAGGTTTTTGGTAAGCAAAAAAAATCATACCCTGACACACCGAGATTCATTGAGCACATATAATTTGGTGATCTTGTAGCGCTAATTAATTTCGGACGCAAAAGACTCGATTGAAAAAGTTTGAAAAAATAATCAAGGACAAATGAGGTTGACGGGCTTCCGGTTGTGCCGACTGTAATTATGATCGGCATAAGGTGGTGTCTTGTAATTCAAACCTATCATATCCCCCAATTTTATATCAATGTAAAAAGATAATCCCTTCCCTCTCTCTAATTAATTCAAAATGCGGTTATGGTAAAAAGAAAAAAAATTAATTCGCAAACATGGCCAGCACAAAATTATGGTGTTGTACAGACTCCATAAACAATCACGATCAGAGAAAAATTACTCATATTGCATGATGAGTCATGTGGCATTAAAACCTCCTGCAATAAACTGCATTACACTCGAGTATACTAAGCAAGGGCAATAATCACAATGTCATTGAATTGCAGGCAAAGAACAAAAGGTCCCGCATCAGCTGTTCATAAACCCATGTATATAACAGAAGGCTTGAAAACGTTGTGGTGGAGTCTCAACAATAATATTAGGTTATGATCCATATGACTTTGGTGTGATTTAAGTTATATTCAAGAATCAAGGCCTGAACCTCCATGCAAGCAAGGCAGCTACGTGAGCGTGCATGACTGCCCCCTAATTGACTAATGTGCGGGTGGCAGATGTGTGTGCACGGGCAGAGTAAGCGCAATTCCGTCCATTTCCCAAGCGTTTGCTCATGCTATTAATGCTAGCACCATGAGCTGCCCTAATTGCACGAGCTCCAGATGTAGTGGCCATGGGCGGGAGCTGGGAAGGGGCCAGCACTCGGATTGTATGCTGGCGCTTCGCTGCCTGCTCCTGCGCATAGGCTCTGTGGAGCTTTCGCTTGGACGCCTCCAACTTCTCCTCGTAGGTCAATTGAGAATTAGATGTCGATGATGGCATCGATATTGACGTGGTGCCCATCGAGGGCGCTGCACCCATGTTTTCCTTAGGCATAGGCGCTGGTTTGGGTGCCCTCTTCACCTTCTCGATCTTCTGTATCGCCTGCTCCTTGTTGATCACGCTATCTTTTTTCTGGCGGACGATCACGTCCTTCCATGCCGCCACGATGCCCTGCGCTCGGGCGGCCACGCGGGAAGAAGGGTGCTTACGTAGGTCGTTCACCAGCTTCCCAAGCTGGGTTTCCTGCAGCAGAGGCAGAACGTGCTGGTCCTGGATTCGAGCCACCACCACCGCCATCATCTCCTCCAGCATATGCTCGATCGCCATGGCGTCATCCTCCTCTCCTTCAGTCCCGAAAGCACGCAGCTCTTGCAGCCTGGCCTTCTGTCCAGCATCTCTGCGCGCACCACGTCCAGGCTGGGGTATCTTAAGCTAGCCATTTCTTTCTCTTGGACTCTACAAAATGCCGCTTTTATGTCGGATTAACATACGCCGCGCCTGATCTGCTTTTTGCTTTAGCGTCAGGGCCATGCTTTTCTGCTTTTCGCTGACGCGGCTTCTTCACGCTTCGGCCTTAGGCGGCACGCAAGCCGAAATAATTAAGCACATAAACCTTTGTTTTCAAAACAGAATTTACACACACGACTGTGTCTAAATATCGGACTCTTAAGGGATGTGGCACACCCTAAATTGTCGATCATTTTTTATGCCTTAGAAATTTTTCAAGGCGGCAAGGAAGGGGGAGTGCTTAAACAAAAGGGTAATTGAACAAGCGGGGGTTGGAACCCAGGTGCGTGCGTTCAATCACAATGCTCAACCACTAAACCAAGACTGCTCAGTGCTCGAACGCCGCCTGCCAGCGACTATATCTTAAACTCCTCTTAAGGCTGTGCCCAAGTGCGTTTTTTGGGCGGGGGAGGGAGACTTTATTTGTACAGGCGGCCCCGGTTATCGGTTGCGCTATGTATACATAGAGTCCGTTTATTAGCCCCAACCCACAAAAACAAACACACACACACACACACACACACACACAGAGTAAATGACCATTTATCTTAATTACTACAATGAATATATATGATCTTATGCTATGGATAGACCACATGAAGTAAGACCTAGCAAAATTTTGGATAAATTTTCTTCCAAATATTGGGCAAATCATGGTCCTTCATTAAATAAAGGCGATGTCTTAGCCTTATGCGCCAACAATCCACGCGGGAATATATTGGTTTGAATGTTCTCAAGCTCATGTGCATTGATGGACCATGCAATAGGAGAGAGTCCTTTCCTCCACCTACATACTATGACCACACCAACACGAGCTATCACACAAGTAGAACATGAACACAAGCCATGGACACATTTTGCATTGAAAAGCATAAAAGCATGGTAAGTATTTAGTTGTGCTTCAGCAAATGTTTATACCTCTAAGTAGATGATGTCGCAAGCTGATAATGTGGCATAATCCATCTGAGGGAGCGCGAAGGAATGAACCCAAAAAAATTGAAATACTCTAATGTCGAAATCGAAACACGGAATAACCAAAGTTGCATCCCAAAATCCACCTGCAATGTGGAGGATGTGCAAAGTTTTGCTAATGTAGTAGTTGTACGAACAATCCTAACATAGAAAAAAATTTATGCAAGGAGCTTTTCAGAGGGGAAAATGATAACAACATATGCTTTTAGTCATTGGATTTTTATAAGAAATCTCTTAAAGTGCTTTTGGGCCATATTATTGTTTTTACAAATTAGAATGGTCACACTCTAAATAGTAATACTTATTTGACACGCAGAGAAGTGAATTGGAGCAAGGATGCAAAAATAGCAAGAAGATTGAAGTAATTAACTTATTGGCCAAGGTTGGTATTAAAATTCTAGTTCAATTGTAAACCCTCAAGAAATTTTTTACAAAGCGAGATTGTATGAAACTGTCGGGCTCAATTATAAGAGAACTTCCAGCTTGTAGTGGATTCAAAGATGATTAGCTTATCACAAGAAGTTTTGGACAAATTCTCACAACAATTCCCACATTGTGACTTACCTCAACATCATGAGCTTCTGTGAGGGAGGCACTGCATACCTAGCTAGGTACGATTGGGGGCAGGGGACCGCCGTCCGGGTGGGGGGTGTAAAAGTAACTTATGATTTTAATAAGTGTGGACTTCCTTTCCACCTACCTCTATTTCCTAATTCCCACATGGACCCCTTTTACCTATGCAAGTCTCAACATGTGTCTATTCCCACCTACCTATAATTCCCATGTGATGGATAATCCTCACTTCCTCAACTTGTATATAAATCCCATTAGCTGCCCTCATTTGTAACAAGGTCTTCACTCTTCATTCAAATGCAATCTATTGTCATTGCTCTATTTCTATCTTGCACTCTCTTATGTATTGACATTAGCATATTAATTAATAGTGATATTAATCACATTTAAGTTAATCTCTAAGTTCTCACATGGTATCAGAGCAATAGAACTTAAGATTAATTTTTTTAATTAGCGTTAAGAGTATTCCATCTCTCTAGCCCACACTCGAAGCCTCACTCTCCATTCTTTTCAAGGAACCCGAAACCTTGAAAGATGGCCGAGTTAGCTTCTTCATCTTCCGCATCCACCTACAAGCCCCACTACATTATCGACAAGCTTAATGGAACTAGCTACCAAGTGTGGAAGATTCGGATGGAACTCTACCTCACGCAGCTGCAACTTTGGGACATCACGTCAGGAGTCGAAGAGCAACCTGACCACCCCGAAGACAAAGATTCAACATACTTCATCGACACCTATAATACTTGGCATAGTAGAAATAATAGTGCCAAGATCGGCAAGTCCAAATGGTGAAAAAGCTAACTACTGCTAGCGCCATTTAGAAGTTCTTCGAGAAGAACTACGAGCATATTGACCTCGTCTACCAAGTTTCCTTGATCAAGAAATTGGTAAACACTACCATGCCAGAGGGTCAGTCATCCTCCAAGTTTTTGGAGACGTGGCAAATACTTCTAGATGAAGTACTTATCTCAGGGCTTGCCATCCCTGAAGAGCTTCAAAGTATGCTCTTATTGGCTTGTCTACCTGCATCATGGAGAGCCTTTATCACTACACAAGCCACTACGGCTAACTTGCAGCTACAAAATCTTGTAGCCAAGATCCATCAGGAGGAAACGCTTCGCGACCACACTAGCAACTCGTAGAAGTCCACAGCACTTGTCACTATGACAAGAAACTCACGCCCTTACAACGGCAAGAAGCCTCAACATTCGGGCCCTCCTCGACAACACAATAATTCTGGAAGAAAGTCGCAATTTCAAAGCCACCACAATCACCAAAATTTAAAGCAATGCACCAACTGTCATCGCTTTGGACACCTCACAAAGGACTGTCGGCAACCACGCAATCAAGGTAATCGTCCTATCTCTCACCCTAACCTATATCCTTCTTACCCTCAAGGGGGGACACGCCATGGCCAACCATCTCCTTTTATTTATGGTCAAGCTCATTATGCTGACATATCTACTTATGATAGCCCATCTTATCCTTTGCAACTATATGCCATCATTATAGCTACTTCATATCCCAATATCTGGCTACTTGATATAGGCGCCACCCATCATATGACATATCACCTACACTGGCTATCCAACATCACTTATCTAGAACACCCTCTAGAAGTATGCCTCGGTGATAACAACATCCAGCTCGCCAAAGCTTATGGAGATGTTGTCATTAACCTACCTAATGGCCTACACACCACTATTTCTCACGTATATTATGTCCCTGGTCTCAAGAAAAATCTCATCTCTGTCAGCGAGCTAATCGACAACGGCATCATCATCAAATTCGTGTGAGAAGGCTGCCACATTTCGACACTAAACAAAGATGGTCAGTATGTCACACTTTTGGTCCCCAAAACTGGGGTCTTTATCCATTGGGTGACTCATTGCCTGCACATGCATCTGCATCATCCATAAAAACACAAGAAAACACACTCAAATGGCATTATAGACTAGGACATATTTCTCAACATGTTTTGCACCAACTCACTCATCGCCAACTTGCACTAGGTCTTCCCAAGCACCTCACTCACGTCACACTTTGTGAGGGCTGCATTCTTGCTAAAGCACATCATGTCCCATTCCCCACTTCATCATCACGAGACACTACACCTCTCGACCTCATCCACTCTGATGTTTGTGACCCATTGCCCGTCAACTCCCTCACTGGCAATAAGTATATGCTTACTTTTATAGATGATACACAACTACTTACTACATGGCCGAGAAATCCTCAACCTTCTCTCATTTTTGCACCTTCAAGGCATTAGTTGAGACTAAACATGGCTGTCACATTAAAACTCTCCGCACAGATCATGGTGGGGAATACACTTCTCATGCATTCAAAGATCTATGTCTTTCTGCTGGTATTCGACATGAATTCTCCATCACCGACCACCCACAACAAAACGGTCATGCCGAGTGCAAGAATCGCACACTATTTGAAGCTGCTCGTGCCATGCTTCTTCAAGCTAGACTCCAAGACACCTATTGGGAAGAAGCTACCGCCACTGCGTGCTACATTCAAAACCGCATTCCATCCACCCGCAATCCTATTACTACACCCTACACCCTCTGGCACGGTCACCCACCTCATCTTGGTCACCTTCGCATCTTTGGAAGCATTGCATACCCACTTGTGACGCAACCTTTATCAAAACTATCACCACGTGCTCAACGCACAACTTTTGTCGGCTATGGTGATCGCTTTGGCATCAAGGCATACCGCCTCTATATCCCAGACCATCACAAGTTTATCTTTGCCCGCACTGTCGTCTTTGATGAAGAATTCATCATCTCAGGCAAATCTTCTCCACCATTGGACCCTACATTCTCATCACCAGTCCACTCTTCTCATCAATCTTTGTTGACGGCCTCACCCACACACACACCCATGCAAATTTCCCACCCTTCTAGGCACAACCTTGAGCCTCCCTTAACCATCCAAAGGCCTTTCCTCATCGCCCATCCACCTCCTCGTGTCTCGCATTCTCATGCACAGCCAATCGGCAACACTCCTGCACCACCTCTTTCACCCATCTCCTCACAGTTGACACCATCACCAACACCATCCATCCCGATTGCCGCTACTTCCATCACACTGCAGACACTCGGTGCTCCACCTCATGAGCTCCCATCACCTTCGCTACCGGTCTCACCTTCACAATTGCTATCTTTTTTTCGCAACTCCCACAAAACCTTGCCAGTTACTCCCATCCCAGCAGATGTTGACGAAGTCGAGCCTCATAGCTCTACTTCTGCCACCTCGCCATCGAAACACACTTCTGCTATACACTTGGACCAAGCCGCCTCTAGCTCGCATGGTCGCACCCGCTCTCTTCGCGAGATCTATGAAGCCACCAATTTCTCTGCTGTCCTCAGTGATGAAATGATTCTTGAACATCCACCAAAGCCTCTTGAAGATGCCCTTCCCCTCTCTGTTCTCGATGCCCTTGATTCTAGTGAGAGCAAGGAGTGGCATGCTGCTATATTGGATGAACTCCAAGCCCTCAAAGAAGCTAACACTTGGGAGCTAGTGCCACCTCCTAAGAATCATAACATTGTCTCTTGCAAATGGCTATTAAAGAAGAAATACCACCCCAACAGCTCAATTGATCGCTATAAGGTACGCCTTGTCGCTCGCGGCTTCACTCAACAACAAGGTGTGGATTACTTCGACACCTATTCACCAGTACTGGGTATGATTGCATTTCGGCTTCTTATTGCACTTGCTGCTAAATTTAATCTTCTTTTACATCATCTTGATATAAAAACTGCCTTCTTACATGGCTTGCTCCAAGAGCTCATCTATATGCTACAACCTCCTCATTTTGAAGACCCTGACCACCCTGATTATGTATGTAAATTGCATAAGCCCATTTATGGCTTAAAACAATCTGCACGAGAGTGGTACATTCGCATGAACCACTACTTGCTCAAATGTGGTTGGGAACGTCTTATGGTAGACTACAATATCTACATATGGCAGACATCTAAAGGCATGGCTATCTTAGGCCTCTTTGTGGATGACATTCCTCTTCTTGGCACATCAGAGTACATGTTGCTACAAGCAATTGATTGCATCTCTCATGAATTCGCAGTAACCGACAAAGGACCTATAAATATTTTCTCGGCATTGAAGTCATAAGAGATCCAGCAGGTAAATTTATCCAATTATCCCAATCCAAATACATTGAAGAACTCCTCCTCTTCTATGGTATGTCTGCTTCAACCCCTGAGTTTACCCCTTTGCCTGTTAAGCACAAGCTTGCTCCTAAATTTCATGATTACACTCACATTGATGCACTCTACTACCCATCCTTTCATTTCCCAAAATTCTGCGGACAATTACGTTATCTTATCTCTTGCACCCGTTTCGATCTTTCCTACACAGACCATATCCTCTCTCGCTCTATGTCAAAGCCCTGTAAAGTGCACAAGCAAGCTGCAAAGCGCACCCTTCGCTACTTACGCACCACTCAACACTATGCCCTCACTTACTATTACGACCCCTCTAGCCCCATCTCTATTTCAGGATATGTTGATGCCAACTGGGCTGGCGACGACCCTCGATGTTTTTCTACAGGAGGCTATGTATTCACTTTGGCTGGTAGTCCTATCTCTTGGAAAACCAAATGACAATGTTCTATTGCAAGTTCTTCTACTGAAGCTGAATACGTTGCTACTGCTCTTGCCTCCCGCAAGGCTCTTTGGATCTCTGAGTTGATCATCGAATTGAAGCTACCCTTCAATATGTCGACTGATCCAATCACTCTTTTTTGTGATAATCAGTCTACCATCGCACTTACAGAATCACCTTCCTTCTCATCCAAGCTCAAACACATTAAGATAAGCTTCCATCTCTTGAAAGAATTAGTCACAAATGGCTTCATCAAGCTAGTGTATGTTCCATTTGCAGAAAATTGGGCAGACTTTCTCACCAAGTGTGCGCCCGCCTCTAAACAAACAGCCTCATCGCGTAATTTGAGTTTGATCCCTACTGGCTGAACTTCTCATTGAGGGGGGATAGCATGTATCTACGACATGGCTTCTTCACAAAGCTTTTTTGTATCTACGACATGGCTACTTCACAAAGTTTTTTTTTCATCAATCTCAATGCGCTACAACGAGAAGTCCACTCTTAAGGGGGGATGTAAAAGTAACTTATGATTTTATAAGTGTGGACTTCCTTTCCACCTACCTCTATTCCCTAATTCCCACATGGACCCCTTTTACCTATGCAAGTCTCAACATGTGTTTATTCCCACCTACCTATAATTCCCATGTGATGGATAATCCTCACTCCCTCAACTTGTATATAAATCCCATTAGCTGCCCTCATTTGTAACAAGGTCTTCACTCTCCATTCAAGTGCAATCTATTGTCATTGCTCTATTTCTATCTTGCACTCTCTTATGTATTGACATTAGCATATTAATTGATAGTGATATTAATCACATTTAAGTTAATCTCTAAGTTATCATAGGGGGGCCGACGGTCCCCTGCCCCCGATCGTACCTAGCTAGGTTTGCGGTGCCTCTTGAGCAGAAGCTCATGATGTTATGCATCGTATGAAAAACACTAAAAAAGACTCCGTTTTCTTACATGAGAAAATTTCTAAATGTATGTGAGTAGATTGTAAGAAGAACTTGCTCACCTACACCCTCATGTCTCAAAGGTTGAACCATAGTGGGTGCGCTCAAAGCCCTCACCTTGACCACTAGGCCAACTTCCTTTCGACATCTTTTATCAAGAATCCTAATCAAGGTTTCTTGTGTTCATTGTGTTCGTTTGCAAATCCGATATACAATGGTGACCTCCTATTTGTGCTCTTCAATTTAACGGCTTTCATTGCATGAATTATGTTGGCTAGAGACAAGCTATCTACAACTGAAATATGTTGCTCAAATAAGGAAAAATGATCAAAACACTCCTTAAATTTGTTGAAATTCTCAAAATACCCCTGTACTTTCTGTACTTAGATTGCTTTCTTTTTAAATGCTACATACTTGCTTCTTTATAGGGAATCTTCAAAGATCCCGTTTGCTCTAGAGTACATCTTCCCTCGTTCATACCTATTAAAAATTCCCAGGGCAGCACATCCAACACAGGTCTCGAGCTCGCACGACCGTAGCTTAGGTTTCAAACGGATTGATCTAACCAACTTGCCATGTGCTTTCTGTTGTTTGTTGTGCAACTCTATCTAAAAAAAAAAACACACTCCACTGCCTCTCCCCTCCTGTCTTGTCCCTTATGTGGCTCATGTAGCTTTGCTCCACATCATGTGCAGTGAAAGACACCACCTGTGTCTTCCCCCACGCACGTGCGCTTCTACTACCAAATGGACCGCCACCCATCCTGCTCTATCCCCGCCTACCTTGCACTCGGCTCTTCAATTTTCCTCAGGACATCCCCCCGCCTTTATCTTTTTCCACTCATTCACAGCACGGTCGAAAAGCATCTATTTTGATTTGGCACAAACAAATCACCTCAAAATTGAACCGACATACTTGATTTTTTGCACTACTAATAATATATCCATCATCCTATTTTTAGAAAAATTATGACCAGCGGACTAAGAAATATAGTGTTTTTCATGTGAAACTCTTGAGTTTTTCATCTCTTGTGTCCAAAAGATCCTTAAAAAGCCTCATTCTAACATGCCAAATCACTAGAGCACAATATTTTATCAAAATTTCTAAAACATAACGTATTGAGAGATGTCTTTGTCTTTCAAAAAGTTGGGGTAGGACTCTAATACTCTAATCCAAACATGGAACAACTAAAATTTGTATCCCAAAATCCAGTGGCAATGTGCGAGGTACACATTTTTGGTAATGTAGCAGTAAAAAAATTGCCAATGTAGAAACTAAGTTGTATTATACGTTATACAAAAAACATATAATACGTTATATACGAGCGTATTTTACATGATCTCATATTATATGGTGCCACATCAGCAAAAACGGGCAATCGATTTTTTTCCTAGTTTTTCGATCGAAAGAAACTTCGATTAAAAAATACTTTGAATGTAGTAGTAAAAAAATTGCCAATGTAGAAACTAAGTTGTATTATACGTTATACGAGAACTGTATAATACGTCATATACAAACATATTTTACATGACCTCATATTATACGGACACATTATATGGTGCCACGTCAGCAAAAACGGGCAACCGATTTTTTTCCTAGTTTTTCGATCGAAAATACTTTGGACAAAGTATTTTTCATCAAAGAATATATTGATAACAAAAAAAGTATATACATTATAAGAGAAGTAATCTATAACCACTAGCATTGCCGCGAAAAAACAAAGGAAAAAGGAGAGAGAAAAATTTACGGGAGCGGCAATAACCGCGGCTATGGACGCAGTAGTGGTTCCTCAACAATAAGCACGATAATAGTCGCGGCAATATACCCGCTGCTATTACCGCGACAGTTGCCGCTTCTATTACCGCGCTTATTGCCGCTACACGCCCATTCAAAAATAAAGGTGCTCATTTGGACCACCCAAAATTGGGTGACGCAAATGAACACCTTTATTTTTGACCTGCATAAAACAATGAAACACCAATTATTTTTTGGAAGACTATAAAAAAAACCAAAAAATTGAAATTGAATTTACTTTACCTTGACATTTTAATATGGAGAAGATCAACTATTTAAAAAAGTTACAATAAAAAGTAAATAGTTGTATATATATTGTGTCAAATTGGGACTTTACGAAATTTTGGATAAAATATTGTACTATCTAATTCTCCTCTATCTCGTCGTCGTCCACAGGCACATACGTTTGATCACCTTGACTCTACAGAAATCCAAACCAAATTAAACAATTAACAACAGTTTAAAACAATTGATACAAAATTACTTGTTTAAACTTACCACTTGTAGTGATCCAACCACTGCGTCGAATTGCTCGCAAGAGATGTGGTTGTTTTCGAACAACTATCGCCAAGTATCAAATTTTGTATGTCGCTCCTGATACTTGACCATCTCTCTGGTTGGTCGAGAAAGAGTGATATTTTCCTAAGTCAGCAATAACAATAACAAATCATCAACTACAATCTTAATAATCACCGATCGATGTTATAATTTAATTAACCTTACATATTTGTCCTTTCAAGATCCCTTGCCTCTGAGCCATAGTGCGTGGGAGTTTGTCTGGTGCGAGCCTCACATTGTTGTTTGTATGATGAGCCCATCGCATCTTGATCGCTCTTTTCTTGAATTGCTCACTCCCACTCCGCGTCTGCCATGTTGCCACCACGGTAGCTCCTGTCTCGATCTCTGCCCTGGACTGATTTTTTAAAAGAAATTTCTTTATGTAGCCCTCCAGCCATTGTTGTGAAAAACGTTGATCGGGGACATTTGAAATCTAGCTAACAACGTGTCCTCAATGTACTATGCATGATCGGGCAGTTAGTCTCTAAACTTTATAAAACAGTTCTTATACGTTGAATGTATAATAATTTGTAGATGGCGTCGAAATGCTTTGCCCTGTGTTGTGCCGAAGTCCACCTCCACGCCATATTTAACCCTGTAGTGGCGCCCATGCGTGTCTGACATAGATGCGTCAGTATCCTCATCCTCTGTGTTAGGGGCGGTACGCTCTGAAAGTGGGGACTCTGCTCCCTCGCCACTACCAAAACAGGAAAAACCACAAGACCTGCCGCCGCTTCGTCTCTCACGGTGCTCGCTGCCCTAAGATGAGCGTCAACACGTGCTGCTAGAGGAAGTTCGTCGACGGTGTTCTGGCGATGCAGGAGTGGGATGGAGTGGCGTAGGACCCTGTGATGTGATGGGAGTGGGACCCTGTGATGGAAGGGGAGTAGGACCCTGCAATGGAAGGGGAGTAGGACGATAAGAAGGGGCTGTAGACTGAGGTGCCGTTGATGCGAGTCTCTGTAGGTAAGGAGTCCCTCTCTGATCGACTCCCCAATGGTGTAGTCTGTGGAGAAATACCGTAGCTCGCAAGCTGTTGTGGAGTGTAGCGACCAAACAAATTCTCTATCTCTTGGAGGTACTGGTCTCGTAAAGAGAGAGCCCGCTGTAGGTATGGATCTACGACCGGTGGAGGAACCTGAGAAGGGTCGCTGTAGGATGGCCATGCTTGCAAATAACAAAAATAAACCTATGACACTTATGATTTAGGGTTAACTAGCCAAAGACATTCTTTATTTCTTTGCTTATTCTCACCGACTCAAGACTCTGGTCCAATGGAGGCGATGTCCACTCCGGGTGGGAGCCCACCTGGATGTGAACCAACCAAAAGAAGAGCCAGCTGACTGCTCCCCACCAGGTTGTCTCTCATTGTCTGACATCTACATTACAAAGAGAAATATAACATTAAGCTTTCTCCCCTACTCACTCATCTATGAACACGTACACAAGTATATTAGCACACAAACATGTAGATACATATACATACTAGTAGACCTAAGTAGAGGCTAGTAGTGCCAAAGGTCAAGTGGCATCTCTTTAGATATCATCACGGTCTCAACCTCTTTCTCTATCTCTATCTATTTCTCTCTCTCTCTCTCTCTCTCTCTCTCTCTCTCTCTCTCTCTGTGTGTCTCTGTATTCCTTTCTTTCCCTCTCTCTCTATTCCTCTATTGCTCTCTCTCTCTCTCTCTCTCTCTCTCTCTCTCTCTCTCTCTTCCTCTCTTTCCCTCTCTCTCTCTCTCTCTCTCTCTCTATATATATATATATATATATATATATATATATTTTTAAAGTATGGAGCCTGATTTACCCTTGTAATTTTCTGTGGTAAAAGTGCACATTTGTAAAGCCCCCATTATGAGGAGAAGCCATCGTGCGTGAAGGAAAATCACTCACCGGAAACCAAAATTTTCACGGACAAGAATCAGGGGCAACTTTAAAAGCCCCCGAGACTTTTTTTTTCGCTGGAATATTCTTTTTCGTTGGAATATTATGGCCGGACGGCGGCCGGAAAGTGGTCGGAAAACAACCGGTCGGTTGGCCGGTGGCCGGTAGTCAATGGCCGATGGCCGGTGGTCGGAAGTCAATGGCCGGTGGCCGGTGGTCGGAAGTCAATGGCCAGTGGCCGGTGGCCGAATTCAATGGCCGGTGGCCGAATTCAAAAGCGGACTTGTCTTCTCAAGGGCGGCCACACATGGGCGGATTGGAGGGTCCGATTTGGACTTATTCGCACAAGGGCGGCTACACATGGCTGTCTCTCATAAGAGAGGGCAGCCCTTTTGGCCTATAAAAGGAGGCCATTTCTACACACATTTCATAGTGTGAAGTTGATGCAACAAGGTGAGTGTGAGGTGGTGAGAGTGAAGCAAGGCGGGAGCTCCATGAAGGGTATAATCCCTTTGTAAACTACTTCTTGTTTTGAAGTACTACAGCCATTGAGTGGCTGCTTTCCCGTGGATGTAGCCCACATTGGGTGAACCACGTATATCGTGTGTACTCTCTCTCTCTCTCTCTCTCTCTCTCTCTCTCTCTCTCTCTCTCTACTCTATAATCTCGTGTATATAAATCTGTCTCTCTCCATTAAGTAATCTACTCAATTATCTATTTAGCTACGTCTTATTTCCTAACATATATATATATATATATATATCCCTCTCCCCCCCCCCCCCCTCTCTCTCTCTCTCTCTCTCTTTCTCTCCTCTATTTCTCTCTCCCTCCCTCTCTCTCTCTCTCTCTCTCTCTCTCTCTCTCTCTCTCAAATCCCATAAGATGTGGGAGCAGCACCAATTTGATTGAAACTTCTTATAGCCCAAGCCCTATCGAATACACAACACTGGTTTTTTAACCTCGCTCTCATGTTTTACCCTCTGGGAATCCGATCTCACTCAATAAATATCTCTTGCATATAAGGGAACTTATCGCTTTGACAAATATTAACTGCACCAAATAAGGCAAGCCTAAACATGGCCCATACAACTGGCAAAAACACTGAGGCACCGTAAAGACTTCGCGGCGGGCTGCATATAAAAAAAACGCAGAGGGCATGCGAGGAGAGTACCCTTCTGTGCACCAACACACAACTCTGAGCATTCTTTCACACACACACACACACACACACACACACACACATCGTAGGAAGCACTACTCGTTTCTTCTTCCAGCTTTGCAAAAACGACGCATGCGTACTTGAAGGAGGGATGCCCTGGTCGATCATACACAAGCGGCTCACACACATACATCTCAACAAGTGATTCCCACTCAAGAACAATCGTTCATCCGGGAGCACAATCGGAGGAGTCTTTGACAGCATTGGGAATACGGCACGGTAAGGGAAACTCGTGATTCTTTCAGTAATGTGGATCTTGTTACATTATGGCAAAGTTAAGCTAGTTGATTGATTTACATAAACAAGGTATACATAGCTGTTGCTTGTCATGTAAAAAGGAGTCTTTTTTTATAAAAAAGAAAGCGTTTTTTGCAAAGAAACACTCTCTACTATTCAATTGAAGAATGTAAAGTAAACATGGGGAAACGGGGAGCGTATAGTTTCTCTACATAACGTGCTGTATACTTATGTGTGTAAAGGCATAAGAAGGGGGAATGTTTGAAAATTAGCATGGTATAAACACTGTTCGCATAGTCTGGAACACTATTTTATTTGATTCGTTTGGAACATGGGGTATCTCATATACAAACAAAGGATGCTGTCTCGGGATACATGGTTGATAAGAAAAAAATGACCAAACTAGGTCTTAACTCGCCTTGCAATAAGATAGAATACACTCTAAATGGTAAAAAAAAGGGTGTTATGAAAATGTAGTTAACATGGTGTAGCATATAGGGTCGAAAATACATGAGTAGACGTCTGATATACCATGGTCTAACTTTATCTGTTATCAAAATCAGAAAATAGTAAGATAATGGTTGAGAAGAACGTAGCAAAGAAAAAAGTTTTTTTGAACAATGATTGACTGAATAATGGTAAACATCTACTCATGAATAGCATTCTGTATGTGTTTTGCTTGGCAGCCTCATATCGAAAATCATTTGAAACAGTTTTAGCATGAAGCATACAAATGACGACCCCGAGTTCTCAAGTAGACTTTCGGTCTACTGAGAGGGTGTTTAACTAGAGTTGAATAAGTGGTAAGGAGAATGAACCAAGGCTATAGATGAACTTGAATATATGACAACAACCAATGAGGAGATGTGACATGTGTGGAGGGGATCATCCCACTCCATGGTGTAACACTTAGCCAAGATCAACAATAGTAAATGTGCAATGTATTTTGATGTGGTGTGCTATTGAGAAGAAACGGACCAACCACAAAATGAGTGAGTGTTTTTATAACAAAAATTATGTAATAAGGGAAGGCAAACTCTGTTCGTTGCACCTATTCGCTTGGTACTGACCATCGTCTTTATTAATGATGTTTGCTATTATACTTTTCTGAGGTTGGTACCAAGTGAATAAGGGAAGGCAAACTCTATTCGTTGCACCTATTCACTTGGTACTGACCATTGTTGCACGTGTTCGCTTGGTACTGAGGAGCGTTGCACCTGTTCGCTTGGTACTGACCATCATCTTTATTAATGATGTTTGCTATTGTACTTTTTTGAGGTCAGTACCAAGCGAGTAGAGGCAATACAACCTGTTTGATTTTGTTGTTTTTAATTGTCCATTTGAAATTATATACTAGCTAATCATATTCAAAAGAATACTTTATTCATCAATCATCGCTATTTTAAATGTTCCATTTATATAAATTACATGGAAAAAAGTATTTGCACACAAATTGCATGTTTAATATTCTTTTTTAATCTTTTTAAAGGACTCTCAAGCATTATCGCTATTTTTAATGCTTCATTTACATAAATTCTCTGTAAAAAATCTAAAAAATGCAAACAATTTGCATGTTAAATATTCTTTTGTATCTTTTTCTTCAAAGTATAAACAAGTACATAATCACCTGTTTTGAACTCTTTAGTGCGCACATGTTTGTCAAAAAACTCTTTTTGTCTTCTCTTTTTAGCATAGATTGAAGCTACAACTCTCAAGGGGAGTTCATCTAGCTTTTCAAGATCATATATTCTTGAAGAGAGTTCATGCCCTGTCCATTCTAAGCGTTTTGCTACTTGTAGAGTTGGAATTAAAAACTCTATGGGTAGTATAGCATTTAGGCTAAACACCATGTTGTACGGTGTTGTTCCTATCGATGTTTTATAAGCTACCCTGTATGCCCATAGTGTTGAGTGTAGCTGCTGATCCCAATCTGTTCCTGACTCTGACACTATTTTAGTGAGAACCGTGCATAGTGTTTTATTTGTGGCCTCAGCTTGTCCATTTGCCTGTGGATGGTATGGAGCAGATTTCCTATGTATGACCATGAATTCCTCTAGCACATATTCAATGACTTCATTAAGAAAATGTGTCCCACGGTCACTGACAATTTCTATAGGTAACCCGTATCGTACAAAAACATTCTCATACAAACATTGTGCAGTGGTCCGTGCATCTGCTTTTTGCGTTGCCTTGGCTTCCACCCATTTTGTGAGATAGTCCGTAGCCACAATGATATATTGGGTATGGGTGCGATATACAGGGGGTGAGATAGGTCCCACAAAATCAATGCCCCATTTTGCAAATGCTCTTGCTCCCATCATAAGCCGAAGTGGCATCTCATCTCTCTTTATCGGCACCTTGGTGCACTGACATGCGTCACAACGCTTTACAAACTCTTCAGCATCCATGTGCAATGTAGGCCACCATATACCTACGGTTAAGACTATTTTTGCCGTCTTATCGCCCGAAAAATGGCCTCCACTTATTCCGCTATGTGCATGTTCTAGAATCAGCAGGTATTCGCTTTCACTTGTCGATCCAATGCACATATTGGGTAATCTATTGTGGGATGATCTGACCGGCAAGAAAGATACTTTGGGAGCCAGGGTTGGCCTTAGAAATGTGGATCGTATGGAGCAATATTGGCCACAGACAGCAACCGATGGATCGATAAAACTCTCTAAAGAAAATTTGATAGGAGCCTAAGAACACAAAGTAAAAGAGACCATTCGCTCTGTGGGGACCCCCACTGGCGTAATGCACTCACTTCGAACGTGTTTCACCAAAGAAGGGAAGCTTACCGATTTGAAGTCACACGACTGGCATAAAATGTATTATATGTTTGAAGTGGAATATGTCATAGTGGGAATTGTGTAACAAATTCATGTGTGGACTTTAATATCATTGCTAGACGTGTTTTGTAGTTTATTTTACCGGTGGCCATTGAGGGATGTTTGTCTCCTGACATCCGTAACACAATCTACAAACTTGCGAAGTTGGTGCAATGGATCTCACAAAAGGAGATCAATGTAGACTCCATACCATTCGTGAAACTAAACGTTGTTTAGGTTGTGTGCATGTTTGAGAAACACTTTCGTACTGCCATGCTAACCATTCAGGTGCATCTTTTTGTTCACATAGTTGATGAGGTGGAAATAGCTAGCACAATACATTCCAGATGGATGTTATTTTTAGAACGTTTCATGAAAACGCTAAAGGGATATGTGCGTCAGAAGGCACGTCCAGAGGGTAGCATGGTAGAAGGTTGGCGGTATCAGAGTCCCTAGTTTACATTGGAGAGTGGTTAGACAGATTTGATAAAGCCCGGGATACGCTATGGTGAACCATAGATGATGAGCGCATATCTGGGATTGTCATGTGCAATCTCGGTGTTGAGAAGAAGATGACGGAAGATCTAGAGACTAAAATCAATCAATTTTGCATGCTTCACAATCCAGTAATGCAAAAGTGGATTTCACAATACGAGGATGCAAAGCAAGAGCGACGAAGGACACGAATTGAGTGGAGACGGGGAAGACGACCGATGATGCATTATCCGGCGGGTCTAGAGAGCCTACCAACATTCATGAGCTTAAGATGGTTGCACAACCAATTGAAAAGTGCACAACAGTGCAGTGAAGAAGTGACTAAGGAGGAGTGGGAGTACTCTCGGGGTTGCGCGACCAAGGTAAGTTTGCAATGTACGACTAGCGACTTTCTAGATGTTTGAACGGCCACTCATAATCTTTGTTGGTTGTAGTATAAGTCATACACATCAGCATGGTGTAAAGGTCAACATTTTAGGGTGGAACGGATCGACAAAAAGCGTTTTACTCAAGATTGTGGAATCATGGCAAAATTTGAACAGTCTAGTTGACGACGGTCCTCTGATGCAGATCTTGTGGTGGTCGAATTCACTTGCTTTGGCACGCTACAAGGGATTTTGACGATCGATTATAGAGGATTTTTTGTTGACTTGTTTGACGTGCCATGGTTCAAGATAAACATGGAGGGTCGCAATGCTACTGTGTGTAGAGGAGAATCTGGTTTCCGTGAGGTGGATTCAACTAAAAAATGGACCTACCTAAGAGACACTTTCGTACTACCCGAGCATTGTGAACAAGTAAGTCTGTAAATAGTTAACATCCAATTTTAGAAGTTATGTGCTTGGAAGCTCTCATATAAGTTATGTGGCTTTGGCAAGTGATATTTCATCCTACAAAGTCTGCATCAAACTAGTGATACGTCATAGAGGTAGCCCCTTGTAGTGCACGGACGTACGAAAGCTACCGTGTGCCAACCACAGCGGCATCAATGGAGGAGATGGGAGAAGATGCTCAGTTAGAAGCCGCTGAGGTGGTGTCAGACGAGCATCAAGCTGCTACTCTCTATGGGGTGCATGCAGAGGATCTACAAAATGAAACGGAGGACATCTGCCTAACCAAATGCTCTGATACCAATGTAATGGAATTGGCATATTTAACCTGAGAGTAGCGGAAATTAATGAGAGTACTTTTGAGAAATGACTTTGTGAGCATAGCGGGTGGACATAATTGAAGATAGCAACATAATCATAGAAATTAGTTAACTTGGCATGAACAATACTTTTGCAAGAGAGACCGGATTTATGTGGACCGGTCCTCCTCCAATAGGCATTTGTATTATGATTTCTCCCATTAAGAGAGACTTGTTACAATACAATCTTTGTGCTCCTTTTGAGCTAGGTGATGGACGATGGAAAGCTTCATGCATCACAAGCATAACATAAACTTGAAGAATGCTTTAACTATCCAAGCCTCAGTCCCAAGACCTCAAACACCTTCGAAGGTGGAGAGAGCTAGCAGGGAATGAGGGTAGGGAAGAGGAAGAAGAAACATTTCATAGGGGAAAGAATTAGTTCCTCACTTGTCATAACTCTTCTTGCTAGCATACATAATAGCATAGTAATGAAGATGGAGAAGATGGCAAGCTCAAGCATTGAAGCATGGCTCTTGGTTGGATTTGCACTCCATAGCCAAGAGTGTTGGTGTAGGCTCTCAACTTCTCAAGGAGCTTGGAGAAGGAGATGGAGCTCTTGCAGTTTGCATAGCACATCATGAGAGTGTTTGTGAGCGTGTGTGGGTGAGTATACCCCCTAAGAATCCCCCTAGCTTGCTTGGGTCGACCCCCCCCTTGTAGCTCATGCTTGAAGCTCATTGGACCCCTCCAAGCCTACCCAATCACAAGCAGGAGACATTACAAGCAACAAGGGTAGCCTTGGGACAAGTGTCCCCCTTTCCCTTTTGAGAGAGAGGACTTGATAAATGAAAAATCAATTAATTAAATCTCCTAGATTAACATTGGACCTCTTGGGTGGCCAAACAATAGGATTCAGGCACATTATGAGGGCAACATGAGGAGGAACTTGACAAGTGTTCCTTTTGCTTTCTTTGTACCATGCATGCCTTGTGTGAGTGTAGTGGGTGTTCTCTCTCATCCCCCCTCTTGTAGGGCTCGCCCCCTCCTTGTAGGGATTGAATCTTGACCTTTTGACACCTCAAGCCCCTCATGCATAGGCCCATTTCCCACCACAAGCTTAGCCCTTAAGCACTTTAAGCTTGGGCTGGGTTCTCACCTCAAGTGCAACCCTAGCATCTCAAGCATGACAAGCACCTCAAGCATCTCAATCATCAAGCACCTCAAGCATCTCAAGAACCTCAATCATCAAGCACCTTAAGCACCTCAAGCTTGGGCCGGGTTCCCGCCTCAAGCAACTCAAGCTTGGGTCGGGGTTCCCACCTCAAGCTCAGCCCTAGCTTACCTAAGGTCAAAGGACTTTTACACTAACTAGGAGGTCTTCAATGAAGCTAACCCTAAGGTCTTATGCTCCATTGGTTAGCCTTGCTCTTTGATAGACCATCTCTCATTTGGGCCCCTTTACCATTGGCCCTGTGTTGAGATAGATCTATAAGCACATCTCAAGATCTTAACCCTTGTTCCGGTTTATTCTCCCAGATTAAGTGATCAATTTAATATTAGAAAATCATTTGGTTGGTTAGATATTACTTTTTATGACATTACCTATCTCTTGAAATCATAGTCGTCCTCGACTATGAGGGAGAAGAGATAAAGCCTTAGTCATTAGTCAATCTTACTTAGTGGGTAGAGGATCCCTTTTTACCCTATGACATCTTTCCAAGATGGATGACTAATCCATTTGGTGCTTGGGAAACATAGCTACCGCAAGCATGTCTGCTCTTTAGTCCATTTCATTCTCCCAAAGTAGAGTGACAAATTCTACTTGGTGGTTGAGACACGTCGTCATCACAAACATGATTCTAAGCATGCATACTATTTAAATTTGTGCACATTAAAAAGAGAACTAGTCTTATAAGACATAAACATGAGTCATTTAAAAGAAATTTGTACATTTGCTTACTCTAATGTAGCATTGTATGATTTGACAAGGTTCATTCTATCCTTAAGCTGTATTCCTAGCATCCATCTAGCATCTTCAAAAGGATAATTTTTGAACTTTATAAGATATCGTCGGATAATCTTACCATGTCGTAGTACCTTATCTTCATGCCAGAGGATAGCTTCGGGTTGTAGCACCTCTTCTTGGTCTTCAACTTCGGGAGGGTCTTCAATAATTGGTTCACTTGGTGGCTCTCCTTTGTAGGGCTTGAGTAGGCTCACATCAAAAGCATTGTGTATGAGCCAATGGTTGGGCAATTTGAGTTGGTAAGACATCTCATTGATGGGATTCAAGATTTGGAAAGGAACATAGTTTGCTAGCTTAGTAATACTTTTGATGGCCCATAGGATTTTTTCCCGTCGTTTTCCTTAATTGAGCCTTAGGAAACTTAAGTAAGACCCAATCATTTTCTTTGAATGTTAAGGCCCTTCTGTGCTTGTCAACAACAGCTTTTTGCCTTTGTTGAGAGATGGATATAGCCTCCTTCATCTTTTGAAAAGATTCTTGTAGGTCACGGCTATACTCATCGGCGGTGAAGATCTTCCCATGTACTTTGAGTAGCAAGGGACTCTTAGGTCTTCCCTCAATGATCGCAAAAGGCGCTTTTCCCGTAGAAGTATGTACAGTATTATTGTAGGCATACTCTACAAGAGGTAAGTACTTTTCCCATTGTGAGCGTTGATCTACTTCGGTAACATAAGTCTTGAGTAGATCGAGTATCGTAAGATTGGCTATCTCACTTTGGCCATCCGTTTGTGGGTGATAGGCCGAAGAGAAATTCAATCTTGTTCCTAGATTTTCAAAGAGACCTTTCCAGAAATTACTGGTCATTCTAAGATCTCTATCTGACACGATGGATGTTGGTAATCCATGATTTTTGAAAATATGAGATATGAAGAGAGTTGCCATTTGGTGTGCCTTAATAGTCTTTTTGATAGGAATAAAGTGTGCTTGCTTGCTAAACCTGTCGACTATTGTCCATATTCCCGTATTCCCATGGATAGACTTGGGTAATCCAAAGATGAAATCCATAGATATACTCTCCCATGATGAATTTGGGATAGGTAATGGTTGGAGTAGTTCACGTTGCTTCCCTCCATCATATTTGGTCTTTCGGCATACTACACATTTTGAAACATACTCTTGTATGTCCACTTTCATGGTAGTCCAATAGAAAACGTCTCTACTCCTCGGAGAGTAGGTTGAATACCTCTATGCCCCGCATAGGGAGGAGAATGGGATTCATACATAACTTTCTCACGAAGGGAATGGGTAACACATAGCCTATTGCCATGGAGAAGATAACCATCCTACAAGGTGAATGGTTCCTCTTTCTTTCCGAAATCAAGGGTTGACATCATGTCTCTAAAGTCAGGGTCAGTAGCATCCTCATCTATTATAGAAGATAGATCATTGTGAGTAGTTATAGACACCACATTAACTTTTGGTCGTCCTGAAAGTGAATCGGCCATTTGATTGTGCTTACCAGCAATGTGAGCAATATGAAAATTAAATTGAGAAAGAAAATTTGCCCACCTCATTTGTTTGTCGGAAAGCTTGGTTTGCGTCATGAAATACTTGAAACTTTGGTGGTCGGTTCGTAGGATAAATGGAGTCCCCAATAGGTAGTGCTTCCATGTGTGTAGGGCATGTAGAATAGCTAAAAGCTCTTTCTCATAAATGCCCAAGACTCGTTCATCCGTATTGAGCCTTCGCCTCTCATATGCTATGGCATGCCCTTCTTGAAGCAAAACTGCTCCAAGGCAATTACCACAAGCATCACATTGGACCTCAAATGGCTTTGAGAGATCGGGAAGCATGAGGACTGGTTGAGAGGTAAGCTTCTCCTTGAGCTTGTCAAAAGCATTTTGCTCCTTAGCAGTCCATACATACTTAACGTTCTTCTTAGTTAAGTCATGTAGTGGTCCTGCTACTTGGGAGAATTTTGCTATGAAGCGTCTATAGTATGCGCACATACCAATGAAGCTTCTTAGATCATGTAGATTCCTTGGTTAGGCCATGCTTTTATTACCTCTAACTTCGATGGATCCATACGGATACCATCTTGAGAGATAATATGACCTAAGTGTTGAATATCTTGAAGGAAAAATTCACTTTTCTTTTGGTTGAGAAAAAGCTTATTCTCCCTCAATGCTTGAAAAATCACTTGGAGATTTTGCTTATGTTCCTCCAAAGACTTGGAGTAGATGATGATATCATCAAAGAACACTCCAATGAATTTACGATAAGGTCTAAAAATTTTCTCCATTAGATGATTGAACTTAGCTGGTGCATTAGTCAAGCCAAAAGGAATTACTAGATATTCATAAAGACCAAATGTTGTGCAAAACACGGTCTTTAGGATATTTTCATTCACTATCCTTATTTGATGATAGCCACTTTTAAGGTCAATCCTACTAAAGTAGGTAGAGACTTGTAGATTATCAAACAGATCTTCTACTCGAGGCATGGAAATCTGTTTTTGAAAGTGATATGGTTTAGTGCTCTAGTCCACACACATACGGTATGTACCATCTTTCTTTTGCACTAAAAGGACTGGAGAACAAAAGGGAGAGGAACTAGGCCTCACCGTCCCTTTGTCTACCAATTCCTGTACTTGCCTCATGATCTCCTCTTGTTGAGCTTGTGAGACTCGATAAGGAGGCTTGTTAGGCGGTGAGCTTCTTGGAAGGAGCTCAATGCGATGGTCATCATCCCCTCGTTTTGGAGGTAAGTCCATAGGGATATCATCGATGAACACATCTTGGAATCCTTTTAGAAAATTAGACAAGTCTAACTCTTCTTGATTCCTACCATTTACGTTTGATGAAACATTAGGATCTTTTAGAGACTCTTTGACAAAAATCATGTACGCAGAAACTGAGCTCTTCATTGACTTATCAAAAGCAGGAGGATTTACAAGTGGAATAGTGCGACCACGCTCACTAGCATCTATATACATGTTCTTTCCCCTATAGGTGAAGTAGATTCTCCTTTCAGGGAACTTCATATTAGCAGCCATGCGATCAAACCATGGCACCCCTAGGATAGCATCCTCATGTTGGAGAGGAGAGATGAAGAAGTCTTCTTTGTCGACATAGCTTTGGACATGAAGCCTCAACTTCCCAATCAAGGGAGTAATGGAGGTTTGCTGTACCTTGAAAGCTGCGTCAGCCCCGTTACCATATCTCCCATCTTGAAAGCTCGAATGTCCAACTTGGTGGCCAACTCCGTTGATATGAAGTCGTGAGTAGAGCCAGGGTCAAACAAGATGAAGGCATCATGCTCTCTTACCTTTCCCCAAGCATAGGAAAGTGATGATCCTTTGCAATGAGCATCCTCTTTTGGAGCTTCGATGGTGGAAGCCCTAGGAATCTCATTGCGAGTATTCTTCTTGGGGCAAAAACGATAGCCATGTCCTTGCTCCCCACACTTGAAACACTTATGGTCCTTGCAAAAAGCTTCAAGCTCTTCAGGAGAGAGTTTGTTTTTACCTTTGTAAACTCCCTTCTCCTTGGACCGATTGTTGTTGTTGTTGTTGTTGGAAGTGCCTTGGGAAGAACTTTGAACATTGGTTTTCCCCTTTGCATCATTTTTGCCTTTGTGTTCATGGGATTGACATTAAGTCTAGCCCCTTGATGGAAATTGGCGTGAAGCAACCATGGTGTGATATATTAATTCACTAATAGTGCCATTGAGAGTTGATGTATTCGTCCATCTCTTCAGGTAATCCCGCACAGAATTGCTGCCTTTGCTCGGCAAAGTCTATCTTTTGAAAGACAGTAGCCTTGAGATGTAAATCCAAAAACTTTTCTACATACTTGTGGATAGACGCATGAGAGAGAAGCTTCAAGCTGTGCCATTTGGTAAGCAGTTTATCCTTTGCATCGCTTGCAAGGAATTTCTTCATGATGGAAACTCGTAGAGTTTTCCATGTCTTTGGGGCTTCGCCATTGCCACAAAGGCTAGCCCACCATTGATGAGTTGAATTTTGAAAGTGCATAGCTACTTGGCGTAGCATGGAGGACTCCGTAAAGCCCTCGTCTCCAAAGCCGCATCAAATTGCTGGATGAAGGCCAACACTTTGTCGGTAGCACCAAAGGTGCCATCATAGGTGAGAAAAGAGATACTCTTTCCCCCCTCCTTGGACTTCTTTAGCTTTTGTGACCTTCGCCATGCGGGGAATAATTTGCGATGTCCTCCCCTCTTGTATTCTCTAGGAAAATAGCCATAGCTTTCGTCGGAAGAGGAGGAAGGTGAAGAAGAAGGAGAAGAGGGTGACCTCTTCCTAGCCCTTTTCTTCCTTTGTTTCCTCTCTTCCCTTTTGGGGTGACAAGGAGAAGGACTATGTGTTGATCTTTTCCTCTTGGGAGGAGTGGGTGATGGTCTAGACCGTCGTCTTCGGGGAGCCACATCTTCAGAGGAACTTAATGTTTCATTGCTTTCTTGCTCTTTGGATTCCTTCTCTCAAATGGGAGAGAGTCTTCTTTTGGGGGTCTCTTCAAGAGGCCTCCTAAGCTCTCTCTCCTCTTGGAGAGGAAGGGAATTCCATAACCACGAAGTTGTTGAGTAGCTTCGGCTTGCAAAGCATGGTTGCCCATAGCTTTCTACAACCTAGTGATGAGATAATTCACAACCATGGGAGCATCATCATTAGCGCCTTCATGTGAAAAATCAAAGCTATCAATGTTCATTCTACTCTCTTGATTATTGTGAGCCATGTACTTAGTGTATGCTTTGGCAATTCAAAACCTTAGTTGCCACTCCTCTTAGCCTTTGAAAATCGGCTCTTAAGTATCTACACCCACGACTCAAAATGGTTAATTATAGAGAGTAGAGGAGTAGGTCTAACATAACAAAGTTGCCGAGGGCTAGCTCCTTTCGGACTTCTTATGGCTCAATAATGGTAAAGCCATAGGAAAGTCTAAAAGGACTCCATTATTAAGTCTAAAGCTCCCGAGGTGTGCACCATATCCCACATAGTGGGGTCAACAGAATCGATAATAGATCCCAGTTTCAGTTACCCTAATATAATTAACAACATCAACCATTTATAGGCTACTTAAGGACCTCTCTTCTTAAGCAAGAAAAGAGAAACCAAATGCTCTGATACCAATGTAATGGAATTGGCCTATTTAACTTGAGAGTAGCGGAAATTAATGATAGTACTTTTGAGAAATGACTTTGCGAGCATAGCGGGTGGACATAATTGAAGATAGCAACATAATCATAGCAATTATTTAACTTGGCATGAACAATACTTTTGCAAGAGAGAGAATTTAGAGAACATGACAATAGTTGAGGACCGGATTTATGTGGATCCGGTCCCCCCTCCAATAGGCATTTGTATTATGATTTCTCCCATTAAGAGAGACTTGTTACAATACAATCTTTGTGTTCCTTTTGACCTAGGTGATGCAATGAAGATGGAAAGCTTCATGCATCACAAGCATAACATAAAATTGAAGAAAGCTTTAACTATCCCAAGCCTCAGTCCCAAGACCTCAAACACCTTCGAAGGTGGAGAGAGCTAACTGGGAATGAGGGTAGGGAAGAGGAAGAAGAAACATTTCATAGGGGAAAGAACTAGTTCCTCACTTATCATAACTCTTCTTGCTAGCATACATAATAGCATAGTAATGAAGATGGAGAAGATGGCAAGCTCAAGCATTGAAGCATGGCTCTTGGTTGGATTTGCACTCCATAGCCAAGAGTGTTGGTGTAGGCTCTCAACTTCTCAAGGAGCTTGGAGAAGGAGATGGAGCTCTTGCACTTTGCATAGCACACCATGAGAATGTTTGTGAGTGTGTGTGGGTGAGTATACCCCCTAAGCAACCCCCTAGCTTACTTGGGTTGATACCCCCCTTGTAGCTCATGCTTGAAGCTCATTGGACCCCTCCAAGCCTAGCCAATCACAAGCAGGGGGCATTACAAGCAACAAGGGTATCCTTGGGACAAGTGTCCCCCTTTTCCTTTTGAGAGAGGGGACTTGATAAATTCAAAATCAATTAATCAAATCTCCTAAATTATCATTGGACCTCTTGGGTGGCCAACCAATAGGCTTCAGGCACACCATGAGGACAACATGAGGAGGAACTTGACAAGTGTCCCTTTTGCTTTCTTTGTACCATGCATGCCTTCTGTGAGTGGGTGGGTGTTTCTCTCATCCCCCCTCTTGTAGGGATCGCCCCCTCCTTGTATGGATTGAATCTTGACCTTTTGACACCTCAAGCCCCTCATGCATAGGCCCAGTTCCCAGCACAAGCTTGGTCCATAATCACTTTAAGCTTGGGCTGGGTTCTCACCTCAAGTGCAACCCTAGCATCTCAAGCATGACAAGCACCTCAAGCATCTCAAGCACCTCAATCATCAAGCACCTCAAGCACCTCAAGCTTGGGTCGGGTTCCCAGCCCTAGCTTACCTAAGGTCAAAGGATTTTTACACTAACTAGGAGGTCTTCAATGAAGCTAACCCTAAGGTCTTACGCTCCATTGGTTAGCCTTGCTCTTTGATAGACCATCTCTCATTTGGGCCCCTTTACCATTGGCCTGTGTTGAGATAGATCTATAAGCACATCTCAATATCTTAACCCTTGTTCCCGTTTATTCTCCCACATTAAGTGATCAGTTTAATATGAGAAAATCATTTGGGTTGGTTAGATGTTAGTTTTAATGGACCCGAAGAAAATTTGTTTATGTAGTAGCCTAGGCCATTATTAAGCGTTGGAGCCTAACATGGCTATGGCTAGGAAGCTCTAAGATGTTTTCAATGCGTATGGAGCTCTTCTGGATCGGGACATATTCCCTTGGAGCGAGCTTTTTGTAGGGTATGGACAACATAAATACAGTAAGGAAACTCTATGCTACTTTCTTTTGATGCAAATGCATGTCTTCTCTTGAGAATGGAAACACTTATGCTTAGCAATTGAACTTAGGGACCATGTTGGTCAACATGTATGTAATATGTGGTGCAACACAATAAGACATTGATGAGCTTCTGGTGCGGGATATCTATGCTTGCATGTTAAAGGTATTGTGTAAGAAGTTGTCAAATGTTGACATTGGTAAATATGTAGCCAAGTCGGTACACTTTTTAGAGCTAAACAAGTCATTGACCACCTTTTTAGTCAGGATGTCATCTCTTGGGTTTTCCTTGGATCTAAAATGAGGTGCACTCTCCAGACGTTATCACCTATGCCTGCACATTCAAGTGATGTGGTGTCATGGAAAGGGAAGAAGTCTCTCAATCATAGGTATATAAGTAGGACCATACATAAGTCCTCTCTCTCTCTCTCTCTCTCTCTCTCTCTGTGTGTGTCTCTGTTGTGTGTCTTCAACAATGACACCTCTTGCTCCACCTCGCTCATGTGGGTTGTCGTACTAAGGCCATCACAATGCACTCGAGTGACCACTTGAATATAGAAGCTATGCTTGATATATACTTTCATGTAGTCTCTCTCTCTCTCTCTCTCAAGGTCTCCATGCATGTAGTTAGTTAAGTCTCTTAATGATATACTTTTACAAAAGGTAGGTTTAGTTCACTTTTGGTTCTCTTTCCAAGTTTTTACTTTGTAGTTTCATTTGATTACTTAGCTCAAGTTGTACGATTCTTACAAGTTCTGCTTGCTCAAGTTGTAAGGATTTATTGCACATGGCATGACCATTGTGCACACATGCTCCTTATTTCCTTCATGTTGTATGTTGCTAGTTGTCATCAAACAAACAAGTGTTAAAAGTATATGTCACAATGGCCTACAAAAGACGATGCATAGTTAAGCCCCCTCTTAGACCACTATCACATGAACGACCAGGCAACATTCTACTTACGTCATAGAGCTTGCCAAATTTTGTAGCTTTACAACATATCATATGTCTTTTTTCTTTTCGCAATTCTTCTGATTTAAAAGACCTTGCCTCTCAAAGTTTCACAGAAGCACACAAAACAAGTGTGAGGTGACGGTAACACAACTAGAGGCTACGTGCGAAAGGTACCTTACAAGAAATACGAAGAAAGAAAGTTTTCCATTATTACATTGCCGTGTGGCATTGATTGACAAGCTTTATCCATCAGTACACAATTGCTCCAAAGAGTTCATTTAGTTCAAACGCTCTAAACCAAGAGTGTAAGTGCTCGACCTAGGAATTGCATACCTTCTTGCAATGCAATATGGTAAGCTCCTGTTTTAGAACAATGTTTGCTGTACTACTATATCATTCGCTCTGAGAAAACATGCATAGCCTATGGAGTTGCGAGCTTTACTGCAGGCAAAGCCTGTATCGCGCGATCAATTCTTCCATCTCCTGCAGCAATGTGTTAAACACAAGGATCTACTCTCAGGAAAGCAAGCTCATTGCCTCATGCTCTCCAACAATCTCCACGTTATCGCCGCTCTTGGAGATGTTGTCATCAGGTTTTTTGCGGCTTGCGATTGCCTTCTCGATGCCTGCCTGGTATTTTGCAGTGTTTCGGAGCCCAGCCTATACACATGGCACGCCATCATCTCTGCACATGTGACGCTTGGACATTATCATCAGGCTCTTGAATTGTGGAGAGAAATGCAAGAAGATCATGGCATCCAGCCTGACAAGGTTGCTTTTCTCTGCATTCTGAAAGTGTGTGGCTGCCTGCAGGCCATCTGGCAAGGTAGCTTGGTTTACAAACAGCTTGTCATTGCTGGTCATATAGGGAATGCTCCCATTCAAAGTGCCCTTATCCTCATGTATGCAAAATGTGGTAGCTTGGATGATGCACGTAGAGTCTTTGATGTATATTCAAGTCAAGATGCAGTCATCTGGGGTACCATGCTTGCAGCATATGCACAGCATGGTGATGGTCTTACTGCTCTAGCATTGTATACAAAGATGCATCAACAGGGCATTCAACCTGACAAAGTTACTTTTCTTTGCATATTGAAAGCAGTTGGCAGTATAGAGGATATTTTTGCAGGGGCAGCAGTACACCATGAGATAATCATGAGGGAAGTTGAACTTGATGTGGTTCTTGGAAGTGCCCTTATAGACATGTATGCCAAATGTGGCCGTATGGAAGATGCACAGGTTTATTTTGATTGCCTATCAAATAGGAACACAATCACTTGGAATGCAATTATTGCTGGTTATGTCCAGCATGGACATGGTTACCCTGCACTTGAGTCTTATGCTAGAATGCAAGGACAGAGCATTCATAAACCAGAAAAAGTAACCTTCTTATGCACATTGAAGGCATGTGGCCTCATTGGAGCAGTCATGGAGGGCAAGTTATTGCATGACCAAATCCTAAGATTCGGGTTGGAGAAAGACCAGACACTTGATAACTCTCTCATCAACATGTATGCTAAGTGTGGAAGTCTTGATGAGGCAGGTAACATGTTCAAGAAAGTCTCTTATCGAGAAGTGGTATCATGGAATTCCTTAATGGGAGGGTACACTCAACAGGGACAGGCTCTACAGGCTTTGAGGCTCTTTGAGAGCATGAAAACTGTAGGTGTGCCATATGACATGGTCACATTTGCATGTGTTTTAAAAGCATGCGCTAGTATCGAGGCGCTAGATTTTGGTCAGCTAGTACATGACCACATGCTTCGATCAAACATTGAAATTGATGTAGTTGTTGGAAGTGCTCTTATTGATATGTATTGCAAATGCAAACATCTAAAAGAAGGTCTTAGAACGTTTGAAAAACTGCGATATGCAAATGTAGTCTCTTGGAATGCGATCATTTCTGGTCATGTACAGCTTGACCATGAGCACAAAGCTCTTGAATTGTTCCACCAAATGCTATATAAAGGCCTAGTGCCAAACGATGCAACATTTTCATCCATTTTGAAAGCTTGCAGTAACTTGGGTGACATGGAGGAGGTCAAGCTGGCACATCATGGAATTATAATCTATGGATTAGAAGCTGATGCAATCCTTGTTTGTACCTTGGTGGACACATATGCCAAGTGTGGCAGTTCAAAGGATTCTTGCTGGGTGTTCGATAGATTGCCTAATCGCAATATTGCAGCTTGGGCAGCTTTGATTGGAGGCTATGTACAAAACAAGAGTGGTCTTAGTGCCCTTGAATTGTTTGAAAGGATGCAACGACAAGGTGTAAAGCCCGACAAAGTGACATTTCTCAGCGCACTGAAAGCATCGACTATGTCAAATGCCATTCAACAAGGAATGCTGATACATGATCAGATCTTAAGGGAACTGCATAGCTTTGATGTAGCCCTAGGGAACACCCTTGTGGACATGTATGCTAAATGTGGCAGGCTTAATGAAGCTTGCAAGATTTTTGATGAGCTGCCAATGAGAGATGTTGTTTCTTGGGGTGCGATAATAACAGGGTATACACAGCAGGGAGATGGTTTTGCTGCTCTGGAGCTTTATGAAAAAATGGAGAATGATGGTAAGGACCCAGAGAAGGCTACTCTTGCAAGCATTTTGAAAGCATGCGGTACTGTAGGGGCCTTTGAGCAGGGCAAAGCTCTTCATGACAAGATTGTGAGACAGGTATTTGATGATGATTCGATTGTTGGAAATGCTCTTGTTGACATGTATGCTAAATGTGGGAGAATGAAAGATGCGAGCAAGGTCATGCTGAAGTTGTCCTCTAAAGACAGAGTGTCTTGGAATGCCATGATTGCTGGCTATTCTATGCAGGGAAATTTTGATTTGGCTCGACTATGCTTGAAGGACATGCAGCAGCATGGCTTGGAGCCTGATAGCTATACGTATACAATTATCATCACCGCCTGCAGTCACGCAGGCGATATCCAAGCATGCCTCACAATGTTCAAAGGCATAATGAAAAGGCAACAAGCTGAAGATCTGAACCTAGAAGAATTCAACTGTATGATTGATGCTCTCGGGCGGTCAGGATTCTTGGGCAATGCAAAAGAGCTACTTTACAGCATGCCCAGCCTCCCAGATAAAACTGGATGGGTGTCCTTGCTTGCTTCTTCCAAGGCACATGGCAGCATAACTTTAGGAGGGGAATGCTTGAATGGGATTATTGACACCGATGATGATAAATCTAAGTATGAATGTATCCCTTGTGGCTTCTCCAACTTCAACAGGATGGACGTACATTGTGAACGGCATGACTTAAGAGGACGAATTGATGAACTTGAAAGAGGGCCTTATCTTGGCATTTGTAGCCCAGAAAAGCCAGTGAGGAAGGCAGGGCGCTTGAATGCTTTTGATACAAATACAAATCTTGCAAAAAGGAATCACTGCAAAGAGAACCGTTTTGTAGCGTTGGGACTTACTAGCAGGGACGAGTGTGCTAGTATTAGGTTAACAAGAATACCAAGATTGCTTGTCCAATGCAGGAGAGTTGTGAAAACCAAGTCTGCTAGGAGCAATATACTTTTACTAAGACGCTATACAATCAAGAGTTTTTTCAAGTCTCTATTGATGGTATCAAATCTTTTACCATGCTTACTTTTAAATTGTGATAAAGCTATAATTTACAGAAGTCTTATAGATTTGAGAAGAAAGTCTTTGTCAATATGTAGGGGGAGAAGGAAAATATTACTCTACTAAGAGATATTACAAGCATTAAGCTTGTTGACTCTACTATTTGTGGCCAAAGAAATGTATCTATTCATGATTCTTTCAAAAATGATATGTACAAGTGCAAAGATTCTATAGGTACATGTAGCAAATGGATGTGAAAAGTCAGAATGGCCTACATAAGGGGATGAGAAAGGGACTAGTGTGTGACCCATTACTTATTTTCCCTCTCTACACAAAGATGGAAAACAAATGATCAACCATCTATCACATTGCCTACGTATATATAAGACAATGCACAGTTAATGCCCCTCTTACAAGAAAGAGGAAGAAAAAAAGTTTGTCATTATTAACTTGTCATGTGGCACTAATTGACAAGTTTTATCCAACGGTCTACAATTGCTCCTAGGAATTCCATCCTTTACTAAACCTTATGTGGGCAAGCAAGAAATTGAGAATAGAGCAAATCACTATGAAGAAGCATCACCCTCTTTACTAAAACTCTATTGTGATCTCAACTTGGAAAAGTGGGAGTTGTTCGCTCGTTGGTGTTGAGTCCATGCCACCATTTCACATCTCAGCTACAACTCATCACTTCTAATAAGTGTAATATGAGTTAGAACTAACATATGCAGAGAATTTGTAGATTAATCGAGTGTAAATGATTGTATGTGATATGAGAAAGAATGGACCATAAAGTAACAAGCATGAAGTGTTAAATGGTGTAAACCTTAGGTGCTCCATAAGCGGTAGGTGCTCTTCAAAGGTCCATATTTTGAGTTGTCTCCTCATGGTGAAGAGGTAAGAGTGGTTACCTACTCTTAGGCATATTCCATGCCTCAATTCCGGCAAGGTTTCTTTATCCCATCCCATTTTCTAGGTGTGGGGAGGACAACATTAACTCCACTCTAAATGGTCCTATGGGTGTTGCTGTGACTCATCCCCGTTTGGGCTTTCACTTGCGTGGTTCTCTCCTCGTCAGATAGATCTTTAAAGTCGCTTGGGATAGTTTCCTACGACGTTAAAATTCTCTTCTTCTTCTTCTTCTTTTCTTCTTCTCACCTTCCGATGACCCACAATGGAATCCCTCAATTGGGTTAAGCCTCATATGTTCACTATGGAATCCCTCAATTGGTTTAAGCCTCATATGGGAGTGTGGCTTTTTATGCCTTTATGCCTCATTGGGAAATAACTTACTAGTTGCTTAGGAAATAACCTCTTTTAACCTCCTTGGTGTCTTGTTGGGAAACTAAAAGGATATTGCCTACATAGGGATATCCCATGTGTAGCATTGAAACAAGACATGATTAGTATGCTACCCGCATATGATGCTATGAGGAACATGCATACATCAATGGTGAGCATGCAATCAAGAGGATTTGCTATCACTAGGTGATCCCAATATCAGGATATAAATATGAAAAAATGAAGATTTTATAGTAAAATTTGCAAGTGATTGTGTCTAAGTAAAAAAGGCACACATGATCAGTGATTTTTTTTGGTAACTATATCAGTTGGGTAAGAGATTATGGAGGGGTGAGAGGTGATTGTATCTAAGTAAAAAAGGCACACATGATTAGTGATATTTTTTGGTAGCTATATCAGTTGGGTAAGAGATTATGGAGGGGTTAGTTTGGGCAAAAGTAGTGGCGTTGTTAATATGTTCATGAAGGAGGGTGGCCAATCCACAACAACAAGGGGAATGCTTCCATATTGGCCATCTCTTTTGGTTTATACACTGGATTTTTTGTGGTGATCTTGTAGATCATACCATTGACCCTCTCTACCAGACTATTGTGTTGAGACAAGTAGGGAGTGGAATGTCTCCTTGATATTCCTAAATTCTTCATTAATTCTTCCACTAGGTCACCTCTAAAACTTGGACCCCCATTTGATTTTTTTTTTTGAAAGGCACCCCATACTGGCAGCAAATGTGCTTAAGAATAAACTTTGTGACTCTGCTATGCAATCCTACAAGTGGTAGTTGCTTTCACCCATCTTGTCCTATAGGGTAGTAGGGAGTGGATTACCTCGTTGATATTCCTAGCATTGGTTCTCCCAATAAGTCAAGTCTAAAACTTGGAACTCAATTAGAGGCACCCTAAACTTTCAAAAAATGTGCTCAAAATAGACTTATTGAACTTCAGTTGTTGTGATCCTATTAGTAGTAGTTGCTTCCACACATCTAGCCATATAGTTTACCTACATGTTCTAGGGAGAGGGCCTATCGCATCTATTCCTCATTTGTCAAAAGGCTCACATGGAAGAATAGATGTCTGTGGCTCATATGCTAGCCATCTATTTCCTACTAGTTGACACCTGTGATAACTTCGACACTAGTGTTGTACATCTTGATGTGGGCTAGGCCAAACAAACCCTACTTGAAGTGCTTGTGATGTATTGCAAAAAATGACCACCACAAATTCCTGAATGGCAGCTGAAAAAAATTTCTTGAATCTCATTGGACAAGCATACTCTCCTAAGAACTTGATCCTTCTCCTTGTAGTACAGATTGTAGTTTATCACCCTGAACCTCTTGGCCTTACAAACCATTTCCACTGGCCTTTACGTTCTTTGGGACATTGTCCTATCTCAATGAGTACAAAATGACATGTATGCAATCATGCCTTTGGAATAATGTCTTCTGTAGAGCTACATTAGGAGATTTCGGAGGTCTTTTGGAGGGCCTTTTGGTAGAGAGAGGAAAATAAGCTCCTCCAATGAGAGAAGAGGCTACGTTACGTAGAAAAATAGATTGATATTAACAAAAATATAAAAGGTGTCCCTCTCCTCATTTAATAATCTAGTGGTCCTTGAAGACGAGCACTCTCTTTTATTTAATGCGAGCACCTTTTTCAGAAGGTAGATGCGGTGCATTTGATACGGGATACGTCATCACTAGAACTCAAAAAGTCACAAAACTATCAAGTGGTGGAAGATTTTGAAACTTTTGATACTGCCAATGCGTCCGGAACACACATATCTCCTAGAAATGAATGTCCAATTGCCTCGCTTAGACATCCAAAGAGGCCAAAAATGTCAAACACCCCTAAAAGAACATTTTACTAACGGCGCGCGAGGGGGCATTTCCGCCGTTAGTAAAAAGCCCCTTTTTCCCTCTTTTTAGGGAGCTTTTTGACAGGAAAATGTCCAAACACCTCTAAAAAGGGGCTTTTTGGAAAGATAAGTGTCCAAAAATCACTAAAAAGAGCTTTGTACTAACGGCACGCGAGGGGGCATTCCAAAATTTTGGAATGCCTCCTCGCGCGCCGTTAGTAAAAAGGCCCTTTTTTCCTCTTTTTAGAGAGCTTTTTGAGAGGAAAATGTCCAAAAACCTCTAAAAAGGGGCTTTTTGGAAAAATAAGTGTCCAAAAATCACTAAAAAAAGCTTTGTACTAATGGCACGCGAGGGGGCATTCCAAAATTTTGGAATGCCTCCTCGCGCGCCGTTAGTAAAAAGGCCTTTTTTTCTTTTTTTTAGGGAGCTTTTGAGAGGAAAATGTCCAAAAACCTCTAAAAAGGGGCTTTTTGGAAAGATAAGTGTCCAAAACCCCCCAAAAATGGGATTTGTACTAACGGCGCGCAGAGGGGCATTCTAAAATTTTAAAATGCCTGCTCGCGCGCCTTTCGTAAAAAGCCCATTTTTTGGGGTTTTTTGACATTTTTTACCTCTCCGGATGTCGGAATGAGACAAGTAGACATTCGTTTTTAAGGTATTTTGGCGTTCCGGATGCATCGGTGGTGTCAAAATCCTCAAAATCTATCACTATTTTACAGTTTGTGACATTTCAACTTTCAGTGATGACGTAAGCTGCATTGAATGCGCCGCACCTGCCTCCTGAAAAAGACGCTCGCATTAAATAAAAAAGTGACCGTTTTCAAGGACGATTGAGAATATAAATCTACTTTTCAGAGTGTCTGGTTGTCCTTTTGGACGTACTCACAAGGTGCAAGTGCATTTTAAAAAAAGTTTCTAGAGAGAGAAATACAATTTCTTACAAGGCCCTCCAAATGACCTCCGAAATTTTCTAATGCATCACCCCAATGGTTTCATGTAAATGCTCATTGGCCAACACATTAGTCTCCTAAGTTTTCTTCCTACACACATGAAGCAATTGAATTGTTTCAAACGTCTTTAGCAATTCTAGTACCCTTCATAGTAGCCCAACCAATCCTTCTTTCCATATAGGCCCAAGTGCCATACATTTGGTTGATTAGTAGAAGAGTATCTACATATAGCTTAATTCCCAAATGTTAACACCTTGGTTGTCTTCATCTTTGGATTCTTTTTGTAGCACTTGTGCATGAGCATAATTGCTAGACTAACTCGTGTTGACTCTCCACCTGCACAATGTATTCAAACTTTTTTAAACATACTAATTGTTTTGAAGTTCGTGCACACATAGCCATGTGTTGTAGAACAAAAGGAAAGTTTTCTTTCATAGGTAAAATGATACATTTTAGGCAAGAGAGAAGATCTAGATTTCCCCACTTTCAAACACGATAGCCATCACCATATGTAGTCTTGTTTAGTCATGGTCATCATCCTACTAATGAAGTAGATAGACCGCATTCCTTCTCATGTTTACTTAATCTTCTGATGTCTCCTCTTGCCTTGCCCTTTTGATGGGCATGAAATTTTCTTCTCCCTACTCCTTAGCTTTTCCCTTGCCCTTGTGTAGGGACTCCCCTTCTTTGTCTACCTTTGGGTTTTGTTTTGCATCCAGACTGAATATTCCTATTCCCAGGTACAAATAGCAATGTTGGAATGGGTGTAGGTGGCAATCGTGGCACCTACACCAATGGCTTCAGTATTTGCATAGACGATGCTTGCTGAATCAATAGGGGTGGTTGATATTGCTAATATCTTTCTCCTGGTGGGGTGACGTCTGTTTTGCCTTATTCCTCTATAATTTTTGTTCTTGCTTTGATAGGGGCAATAATACATTTGATGGCCATTCTCATTGCAATTATAATAGTGAAAATCTTAGTTCTTCCTTGACCTCCATGCTCTTGCAATAGTTTTCTTATCAAGTGTATTGACATGCCCTCGAACGAACTAATAATCCTCTTTTTTTTTGGGTTGTGCCTCCCTTCCATGGCTCCTTCCCCCTTCAGAGGCACAACCATGTTAGTAATTTAGGGCTAGCCGCTTAGGGTTAACCACTCAAAGATGGCTGTTTAAAACCACTTAGAGTTAGAGTTAAGTCGCCTAGGGTTAGCGGTTTAGAGAAGTTTATGGTAACTTTGCTTAGGGTTAGTAGATTAGGCTATCTAGTGTCACTTGAGAAAAGTGGATCAATGTCATTTGACACTTTATGGCCGCTTGGGATTGGCAGTGTAAAGTGACTTAGGGTTAAATTGAAGCGACTTAAGGTTAACCATTTTGGATTAATCCATTTAAGGCTAGCTGTTTAGAGTTATCCATTTAGGGTAAAGCTGCTTAAGGTGAACTGCTCATGAATGGCCATTTGAATTGCTTACGATTAGAGTTAAGTCACTTAGGGATAGCAACTTAGACCAGTTTAGGGTTACTTGGATTAGTGGTAGCAGTTTGGGGCCACTTGGGGAAGCGAATTAGAGCCGTTCACACCACTTGGGGCTAGCAAATAACGTTCATTTACGGCGGCTTAGATCCAGTTTGGGTTGGTCGTTTCAAATCTTTTAGAGCCACTTAGGGTTAGTTGCTTAGAATTATCAGCTAGATTCTAATGGTGCCCTCTATTTTTTATTTCAATGGGTTCCACCGATGGATCAAGAGGCTATCATTGATGCTTTTATATCAGAGAGTTACACCTATGGGAAGGCACTCTATCCTTACAAGTCTAGCATACTATTTGCAGGGCTATAAGCCCACAATAAGCATACTTCACTACTTTTCTCTACACTATGATGAATTAGCTAGTTAACATGCTCTCCTCTTTTTAGACATCCCTTGCAGCTTCTTAACCAGCCTTCCTCTCCTTTTAGCCACACATCTCCTTCACCCAATCCATGACCAGGTATGATGCACCCTCTAATGCCACTAGGGAGGCTTGGGAAAGGTTCACAAAGGCCTCACAACATCTCACAGACTTGGGGTACAACATGCCCTCTCCCTATGGAACACCTTATGTCAGTAGCATCCCACTAACCGCACCCTCTATGACATTAGTAACCCCTCTAACTTCAAACCCAACCTACCCGAGAAACTAGCCCTCTGTCCACCCCTAATCATACACCCTTGCACACGACATCTAGACCTCTAGCAAGATAGTTTCAAGATCTCATAGTCACCCCCCTTATTTTCCTAATAGCAAGCTTTAGGTTCACAAGGTTATAGCTCAGCTTGACAATCCACATAGGCTGGAGGGAGTGGGTGCATACAATTTTTGGTAATGCGCATAGTAAAAAGGACGATTGGGTAGAGCTAGATGAGAATGGACTTTGGTACAGTTTTTTGGAGCAAGGGATTGCACTTATGTACATACACATGCATGGTGCATCGAATAAAGGATTGCCCATTTTCTAGAGCCAGGTGGTTATGTTGGGCCCACATGTGTACAGGTAGGACAACATGTACATAGTGCATCGATTTTCACTATCACCAATACCAGTATGTTTTTTCTACAATAATGAGGAGTTTATAGCACGTAAAACTTCTCAAGGAAGCTATCCGCGGGCCGACGACATGAGGTAAGCAGGTGCGTCAGATGGCATCGAGTGGCGTCAGGAGGCTGAACGGGGTCAATATTTGCACGTGGATGAATACAGACACAAAGTGGTGTTTTCTTGTGAGAGTTATGCAGAAAGGTCATCATTAGGACCACTTTTTGGGGCCACTTCACGTGGTGGTGAGATGCATTATTGGAAAAAAGCTGAGTGCCAGGTGTGCGAATGATGCAAAAAGGTGACAACTATGCACTGCGAGGTCAGTTTTTGGCCTGTTCGGGGTCCGTTTGAGGTCATCTAAAAGGCCAAGGGTGCCCAAGTAATAAAGCTAAGTGTGGGAACTGAAAAAACAGAGAGGAGACCAGAAAAAATGTGGAGAAGAGAGGAGGAACAACCGCAGGTGTGTTTTTTGGGTTTTTGGAGCCTGTTTTGGCCGTAAACTGCTCATCCGAGGTCGGATTTGAGCACTTTGACATTGTAGACTAGGTTTTGGGCCGTTCCGGACGCGATGGCGCTGTCCATTTTGCCAAATTCCTCACTCTTTTTCTGCTGTTTTTCTGTGTAAGTTTCTCCTATGAGCGACGTTTCTGCTCCAGTTTGTGATTATATCTGGCTTATTTTACCCATATTGTGTGAGCTATTTGCCCCATTGGTGTTGGCCCAAGCTCAATTGTATCTAAACATCAGAAATTCTCCTCTTTTGAGATGAGTTTTTTGGGTGTGTGTGTGTGTGTGTCTGTGTGGAGTGGGCAAGTGGATAGTCTCTCTCCTCTCACTCCAGAGGTGTGTTCCCTGTCTCGGCCAGGTGTGTTGTGTAAGCCGAGTGGTGCCCCATAGTGTGTGTGTGTATCTTCCCAAGAGTGTGTGTCGGGTCGTTATAGAGGCGCTGTGTGTGTTTTCATCCCGCTCACATTCTTTTGGCGCCCCCACGGAGGATCTTCTTCGAGTACCTTCTGCTTCGAGCTTCGAGCTTCGGGATTACAGGTTGCAGGTTGCAGATTATAGGTTACAGGGACAGGTGATTCACACAGGTACAGGTAGCTGGAGTACAGTGATATACTAGCAGTGATGTCACTTGCAGTTGTTGTGGGTATGCATGACTTGGCGCCTATTTGAGCGCATTGTCTGCTGGATTGTACGTTACTTGTGGAAACTGCCATTGTACGCATTTGTGGAGCCATACTTGGTTGTATTTGGCAGTCCTAGCCATTTTTGAGACTTGGTCTGGAAGATAGCCATTTCTGAGACTTGACTATATGCGCTTTGCATTAGCCTTCGTGTGAGGGTCGATAGCGTGAGGTTTTTATTGAGCTGGGGGATTCTCAAATGTGGAGATCCTTTCGGTGATACAGGTAGCTGGAGCACCCTTTTTGTGACCTCGCCATAGGCTATGTACTAGTGAGTCCTACTTGATGCTCGGGTTCTATTGTTGAGAGTTTATGCATACATAGACAGTCTATATTTTGGGTTCCTACTGCTCTACTTCTGGGGAAACTCTGTCGAAATTTTCCCAAGTTATGATGGCTGGTTTTTTGGTATTTTGAGCCATTTATGCTGTTATGCTGCTGAAATTTTGGCAAAATCAGAGGTTGAGTCAGGTGTGCCTTCTTGGGAGCTTCATGGTTGGCTTTAATGGATGATCAAAATGGCCCTCAGTTCACTCCTTTTCATTTAACTCAAAGAATTCAGATTAATGTTCATGTGTCCAGGAAGATCTTTTTCCAGCAGCGTATAGTCTTTATGTTTGGGCCAAGAAGATTGAGAGAGATCTTGGAATGTCCTTTGCCTGTTGTAATTCCAATGATCAACTATGAAAACTCATTTGATGTGCATGTGTTTGTCCTTATCTAAAGCTGAGCTCCATTGAAGTTTCTAGGGATTGGGTAGTGAAAAGTTTTGGGTTCTTGCACGTGTGTTCGAAGGGGTTCTCAAAGCATCATAATTTGGGTAGCCATGGCTTTCTCTTATCCCGAGTTTCATGGAAGAAGTGATGAAGATGTGGAAGAATTTTTGGAAAAGATGGAGGTTGCTTGCATTAGCAACCAGATTCATGACCCTACGCAAATGTTACGTCTTCTCCAAATTTTTTTGAAGAGTGATGCACGAGTTTGGTCTAAAGCATTTGAAGAGGAGTTGCGTGTGGCTGATCCACCTGTAAGGTTGAGTTGGGACAATCTACGACATGGGTTGGAAGTGGAGTTTGTGAAGATAGAAGATCCTGACAAGGTGTGGCAAGAAGTACAGGCTTTGGTGCAAAAGGAAGGTGAGCCAGTAGATGCGTACATACGTAAGTTTTCATTGGCATGGGAGCGAATGTGCAAGGCTTTAGCACCACAGGTACCCCCGCCTGACATGATGAAGAAGGACAAGTTCTTGGCTGGTCTTTGGGAGAATATACGTTGGAGAGTGGAGCTAAAGAAGCCTAGGACATATGAGGATGCACTAGAGGTAGCAAGGAACAAAGAGTGGAAGCTCAGGAAAATGATCCAGTTAAGGGTGGAGTCTTTGCCAATGAGGTCTGAATTTCAGCCTATAGAGTCTTTACAAGGGCGCATGTCAGGGGTTCATCATGAACCAGTAGTTCCTGTTACTACTCAGGTTATGCCAGCAGTGGTCACTACAACAGTGCAAGATGATGGGCTAAGGCAAGATATGAGGCAAATGGTAGATTTGATGAAGAATCTCAGCCTAAACATGCTAGGTCAAGTGGAAAATAATCGAGGTCGAGGGAGGTTTGCAAATCAGCAAGAAGGTGAAGAAAGGCCTAGGAATGGTGTTGGACAAAGCAATGGTAGGTTTTGGAGGCAGACGCCCACATGTTATAATTGTGGAGAGTTGGGTCACATCAGCCCGCAATGTGATAAGCCACCAAGGATGGGGGGAGACATGTATCCATTGCCAAGACAGGTGCTAACTAGGTCAAATGATTATGGCATCGAAATTAAGGGAGACGAAGGAACCAGTGGACTGACCCAGGAGGAAAAGGGAAAGACAAAAGTGCTAAGTGTAGTCACCTTGGAGAAGGCATCAAAGCTAGAGGATACATTAGTGATGCCTATTGGGAAGAGGACCACAGAGGATAAGGAAGGAAGAAAGTGCCCCAGGTCCTAGTAAGAAGAAAGGAAAGAGCCATGAAGGCGAGGATGTCAAGGCCAAGAGGAAAAGGAGAGCTCGTCGAAAGTTTCATGTTTCAGATTTTCCACTAGGGGATGGGCAATTAAGCTATGACTTGAAGGAGGATCTAACAAGCAGGAAGGCAGATGTTACTTTTGGGTAGCTTATAGAGATGGTGCCTAAGCTAAAGCGACAGTGGAAGAGGATGGTTAACCCAATGGAGAAAGAGCCACAGAGAGGTTCAGTGAAGGTGTTGGCAATGGACGAGCTACCAGATATTTGTCCAATAGTAGATGTGTGGCATAATAGGAAAAATTTGGGACAAGGTTATGTGGATGGCGGAGCCCAAATATGCGTCATAACACACTCATGCGTTGAGAAGATGGGTCTCACAGTGGCTGGGGTGTCAGGTTTTCGGATCAGATTGGCAAACCATCAAAAAGTAAAATACTTAGGTGTTGTAAAGAGCTTAGAACTGGAGGCATATGATGCAAAGGCAGTGGTTGATTTTCATGTGATGCCAGCAGGGTTGGGAGCATATCCTATTATACTGGGAAGACCATGGTTACGTGCAGTGGGAGCTGTTCAAGATTGGCGACATGGTACGATTAGCCTCTATGGAAAGACAGTTACCAAGAAGCTTTATAATATGGACACAAGGAAACGATTAGAGGAACTTTATGAAGATGAGGATGAGTCTAGTGATGAAGACTCTTCCACGGTGACAGATGAGGACAGTGATAGCACTACCAGCAGTGATGAGGATGCTGATGTTGCATTTCTTTTGATGGATAAAGAAATCCAGGAGTGTGGTTTAGTCGCATTTGCGAAGGAAGTTGAAGATGAAAGTGAAGGGCCTTATGAAGTGATTGAAGGGCTGATGCAAACCAAAGTTGAGTTGTCAAAGAAGCAGGAATTAATGACGCAAATGATTAGTGGAGACCTCTCAGCTATGGAGAAGGATATATTTTTGCATATGCTGGCTAGTTTTCCTGATTTGTTCATTACTTCATATGAAGAGATCAGAGGGTTCAAGGGTGAAGAGATGCATATAGAGCTGAAAGAAGGTGCTAAGCCAGTGCGGCAAAGGCTAAGAAGGATGGGTCAAGAGCAAATGGAAGCCTTGCGGGTAGAGGTGGACAAGTTATTGAAGGCAGGGTTCATAGTTCCAGTGGAGACCACAGAATGGGTGAGTCCAGTTGTAGTCAGTCCAAAGAAGGATGGGAAGTGGAGAATTTGTGTGGATTTTAAACCCTTAAACGCAGCCACTAAGAAGAACCCATATCCTCTTCCATTCATGGATCAGATCTTGGATTCAGTGGCAGGTTATGAGAGGTACAATGTGTGTGATGGTTTTTCAAGCTATTTTCAATTGAAGATTGCTCTTAAAGACCGCACAAAGACAACTTTCATTACGCCATGGGGCTGCTATTGCTACACAGTGTTGCCGTTTGGGTTGTCAAATGGACCATCTTTCTATCAAGAGAGAGCGAATTGGGTGTTGGGACCATTCATTGGTAGTTGTGTTAAAGCTTTTATGGATGACTTCTGTGTTTATAGCAGTAGGGCTGAACACCATGAGAAGCTACAGATGGCATTGGCTCGATATGATGAATGTGGAGGACAACTAAATCCAAAGAAATGCCATCTAGCACAGCCAAGGGTGAAGTTATTGGGCCACATGGTGTCAGAAAATGGCATTGAGGCTGATCCAGACAAGGTTAAGTCTATTATTCTTCTTCCATCACCTACGAGTACGAAGCAATTGGCAACCTTTATACACAAGTGAAGTACATGGCACGGTTTATTCCATTGTCTTCGCAGCTTCTTTATCCATTACAGCAAGTGGCAAGGCATGATCCATTGCAATGGGATGACAAGTGTGAAGAAGTGTTTCAAGAGGTGAAAGAGGTGTTAGGGGGGTTGTCAGCCATGCAGGCTCCTCATTGGGAGAAATTTTTTTATGTAAATCCATCAGTAGGGGATGATGTCATTGGAGCCATGCTATTGCAAAAGGGGAAGGGCAGCCAATATATGAGGCCAGTGTATTGTGCAAGCCGAGTGAAGTTGGTAGCGGAGAGAAAGTTATCGGAAGTAGAGCTAGTGATGGCCAGTGTAATATTTGCTTGTCGACGATTTCGTCATTACTTGCTACCACGGCCTTTTGTTTTCTTGACGAGTTATGCTTTTTTGCCACAGTTAATTAATGGTACTAGCATGTCAAATGTGGTGAAGAAATGGGTAATTGAGCTGCAAGAGTTTGAGTTCTCTTTTCTAGTGGAAGATAGTACAAGGGCTACCCTAGCTGATTTGTTGACCTACAAGGAGAATCCCCTTATTGTTAAGGAAGAGGTGGTGAGAAAGGTAGTTGAAGGAGTGCCACATATCAGCAATGCACATGTGTTGTTCTTTGATGGTTCATACAGAAAGAGCCACGATGCAGCTTCAGGGGGTATAGCACTTTATGATCCAGAGGGTATGCTAGTATGCAAGAGAGGGTTCAAATTGGATGCTCATAGTAACAATGAGGCTGAATATGCTACTCTGGAATCCGGATTACACATTTGTTTGAAGCATGGGGTTCGAAGGTTGAGCATAAAAGGTGATGCCTTGTTAGTGGTGAAGCAAGTGCTGGGTGTGTGGAAGAGCAAGAACACCTCATTGAAGGAAATGTGCTTCAGAATTAAAGGCCTGTTAAAAAAGTTTGAAGCATGGATCATCAGACACATTGAACGTGCTCTAAATGGAGAGGCACATGAAGCAGCTCAAGGCATGATTGGGGAGCTATTCGTGTTGAGGACCACTTTACCTCTTTATCATGGCCGGGAAAGTTTGGCTCAAGAAGAGGAGTTTTTGCTAACAGGAATCATTCCAAAGGAGATTCAGAAGTCTAAGAAGTATGGCTTTGTGCGTAGAGTACACAGGTACAAATTGATTGGTGATGTCTTATACATGAAAGGGGCTGATCTCGTGTTGAGACGTGTACCTTGGCGGGAGGAGCTTTACAGAGTGTTGGAAGAGAATCATGAAGGCCCATGTGGTGGCCATTTTTCTCTAAAGATCACCTTGCATAAGATTTTGCAAGAGGGGTATGTATGGCCTAGTTTGCACAAGGATGTTCACCATTGGTGTAGGTCTTGCAATAGGTGTCAAGCATTTGGGAAGAGAGTGTTGAAGCCAGAGCTACGAAAAACCATTATGGCGTTTGATGTGTTTGAAAAGTGGGGAATTGATGCAATAGGCCCGTTACCTATCACAAGCAGGGGCAAAAGCTATATCTTGACAGCAGTGGACTATCTCTCTAGATGGGCAGAGGCTATAGCAGTAAAACAGATCACTGCAAAGGATGTGGCAAAATTTGTGTATGATGAAATATGTTGCAAGTTTGGGGTGCCATTATAGCTACTTTCAGATAAGGGGCCATGATTTAGAGCTAAAATGCTAGACTTCTTATGCACAAAGATGAAGATTAGGCACCAACATACCACTCCTTATTACCCGCAGTGTAATGGCTTAAATGAAAGATTCAATGGTGAGTTGGTACAAATTCTTTCTAAAGTGACAGAGCACCAAGGAAAGAATTGGGATTTGGAATTGCCTAGTGCATTATGGGCTTACCGTACTTCGGTGAAGACAGGTACAGGGTTTACTCCATTTCATTTGGTGTATGGAAAGGAAGCACTATTGCCTGTGGAGGTAGAGTTGCCTGCGGTCAAGATGTTAGAGAAGTTGCTTGGGTCGCCTAGTGATGCATTCAAAGAGAGGCTCTTGCAGTTACAAGAGGTCCAGTTGGATAGGATGAGCGCATTGGAGCATTATGGGCAGATGCAGGATAAGGCTTTGGCAAAGATAAATGAAAAGGTTAAAAGTAAGGGTATCAAGAAACATGACTTGGTTTTGTGCTACAATAGTAAGCTGGAAAACACCTTCCAAAAGAAGTTTCAAATTAAGTGGGAAGGCCCTTTCAAGGTAGTGGAGTGTTTTCCAAATGGCACATATCAGCTGGCTAACCTGGATGGTGTTATACATAAGTCAAGGGTAAATGGGTTGCGTCTTAAATTGTATCATGCTAGATTGATGATGGTGGAGCAAGATGAGCTGTCTGTGGATCAAGCAGTGTTGGTGAGGGATGAGGAGACCTGTGATGCGGCGAGTCTCATATCTCTCTTTGCTGCTGCTGATCATGAATGATCTAGCAGGCTAGGGGATGGGCAAATTATGTCAGGAGTTTTTTGGAGCAAGGGATTTCACTTATGTACATACACATGCATGGTGCATCGAATAAAGGATTGCCCATTTTCTAGACCCAGGTGGTTATGTGGGGCCCACATGTGTACAGGTAGGACAGCATGTACATACTGCATCGATTTTCACTATCACCAGTACTAGTATGTTTTTTCTACAATAATGAGGAGTTTATAGTGCGTAAGACTTCTCGAGGAAGCTATCCGCGGGCCGACGACATGAGGTAAGCAGGTGCGTCAGATGGCATCGAGTGGCGTCAGGAGGCCGAACGGGGTCAATATTTGCACGTGGATGAATACAGACACAAAGTGGTGTTTACTTGTGAGAGTTATGCAGAAAGGTCATCATTAGGATCACTTTTTGGGGCCACTTCACGTGGTGGCGAGATGCATTATTGGAAAAAAGCTGAGTGCCAGGTGTGCGAATGATGCAAAAAGGTGACAACTATGCACTGCGAGGTCAGTTTTTGGCCTGTTCGGGGTCCGTTTGAGGTCATCTAAAAGGCCAAGGGTGCCCAAGTAATAAAGCTAAGTGTGGGAACTGAAAAAACAGAGAGGAGACCAGAAAAAACATGGAGAAGAGAGGAGGAACAACCGCAGGTGTGTTTTTTGGGTTTTTGGAGCCTGTTTTGGCCGTAAACTGCTCATCCGAGGTCGGATTTGAGCACTTTGACATTGTAGACTGGGGTTTTGGGCCGTTCCGGACGCGATGGCGCTGTCCATTTTGCCAAATTCCTCACTCTTTTTCTGCTGTTTTTCTGTGTAAGTTTCTCCTATGAGCGAAGTTTCTGCTCCAATTTGTGATTATATCTGGCTTATTTTACCCATATTGTGTGAGCTATTTGCCCCATTGGTGTTGGCCCAAGCTCAATTGTATCTAAACATCAGAAATTCTCCTCTTTTGAGCTGAGTTTTTTGGGTGTGTGTGTGTGTGTGTGTTTGTGTGGAGTGAGCAAGTGGATAGTCTCTCTCCTCTCACTCCAGAGGTGTGTTCCCTGTCTCGGCCAGGTGTGTTGTGTAAGCCGAGTGGTGCCCCATAGTGTGTGTGTGTATCTTCCCAAGAGTGTGTGTCGGGTCGTTATAGAGGCGCTGTGTGTGCTTTCATCCCGCTCACAACGCTAGGTGATGAGACGGGGGGGGGGGGGGGGGGGGGGGGGGGGGGACGGGGGGTGAGGGGCATACTTAGATGCACTCAACTATGCCAATTGGTAAACTCTACCTACAAGAATTGCTTCCTTTCTTCGGATTAACAAAAAAGAAAGAACTTTGAATATGTGCACAATGTTCTAAATGTTTTATTTTGCAATCCAATGACTATTGCTTTTTGGATGATACAAATGGCACTTACCACCGGGTGGCATGAACAGAAAGGAGTGGGTACTAGTAATCAAGGAGATGCGGGATGGTGTAGAATCTTCAAGACAAAGAGCAATGAACCAAGCCCAACTACAAAAAATTGGAGCAACACATCGAGGATCGGGAGGGAGGGATGCTTGAAAGACCCACTATGTAAGTATTTATTGTTTAGCATTGATTGTAGTGTATTACATTAGCCAAGAAGAGTACAATAGCATGCAATGGAATGTTACAACAAAATGATGAAGAAGTAATGTTTCTAATCTTGGCCGTTTTAGTTGTACACCAACTTTACTAAAGTGTTTGAATGTCTTTGTGCTAACTAAAGCTTGTTTAGGAGAAGGGTGAAGAGGATGCAAGAAGGGGGGATGAGGAGGATAAAAAATGCTCTACACTCAAGGTGAAGATGAGGAGAATGCATAGGATGTCATAGTTTTTGCACCATTTCTCTCTTTTGTGCACTCAATTACATGAGATACAATATTTATGTCGCTTTTGAAAGTGTGTGTGTGCGTGTGTGTATATGATTGTTTGTTTTTCAAAGTGTATTCAAAGTCTTAGCTTTGTTTATTCCAACTTGTCTTAAGGATGCATACAAAAATTGGCGTGCATATGCAAAAAAACCAGTCACCAAGTGACTAGTTTTTGTGGCAAAGAGTTTCTTTTGCAAGAGTTCTCCTTGCATAGGCAGCTCTTTGTTTTCTTTAAAACTATCTATGTGATTATAGTGGTAGTTATAGGTGCTGCAAAGGTCAAGGTTGTGTGTGTTGCAAAGCTTCTGGTGGCTATATGTGCAACTCTAATGGTGCGGTGCCCATAGTAGATCAAGGCAAAAGTTGATAAAGACCATATTTTGGCGAAAAAGACCATAACTCTGAAATTTAGAAAAATTTGATGGGAAGAGCCTAAAGTTTGATCAAAAGTCAAAAAGTTGCCGCTCAAGGGTATCACTAAACTCATAGGAAGCAATCTAAAAAATTTCATCCAGTTTTGTGTTGGGACATGGATCACGATCCACGTACCCCTGAGACTGTTTGAGTAGGAACATATACCATCAGGTAGATACTACTTCCAAGCAACTAAAACCAAAATTTGGGGACAAATTGAAATAAAAAACACACTCAAATCAAAGAAATTGGGCAAAAATTTTAAAAGCTAATCAAATTGACACAAAATTGGGGCTTTTCAATGTTTAGTAATCCAAACTCAAATTTTTTTGGGGAATAACATTAGAATATCACTGACAACTAACTGACCAAGTTTCATGTCAAAACGAGGTCAAACATGGATCGCGATCCATGTATCTTATCCATGATTTTTGACTAAGATTTATATAGTAGGTAGCAGAGACTATTTGAAACACTTTTTCCAAAAGACACATTTGCAAAAAAGCTGAAAACTTTAGTCAATAGAGAAAAAGTCAGAATCTAGTCAAAAATCACAACGCAGACACAAAATTTCACTTTTAATTAGCAAAGAGTGATCCACATCCAAAAATTTCTTGGGGGTAGGCTATAAACATCATAACTAACCAGCAGGCCCAATTTTAGGTCTAGAAGTGATTAAACATGGATCACGATCCATATACCTCATCTGCATTTTTGGATAAAGACTATACCACCTTGTAATAGAGACCACTACAAGCAATAATTCCTAAAACAAGGTAGCCAAAGAGTTCAAAAAGTGGGTCAAAAGGACCAAAACACTTTTAGGGTAAAAAACCACCAAGGCAGACCTAGGGTTTGACTTTTGACTGACCTAACCAAGTCTAAACTACACAAAAATCATATAGCTAATGTCAGGGTACCAAGGGCAAGTTGTGTGTCAAGCTTTATCACATTCTACCACTAAGGTACATGGATCCCGATCCATATCTTTGGAATGTGGCAGGTGCATTTGTGAGACCAAATGGCATAACTCTCTATGCAAAACAACAAATTGGATTTTGCATGATAAATTGGATTTTTGCACCCAAAGTGCGATAATTTTGTCAATTCAAGATTTTTGATTAACAGAGCGGCTATAAACTCATAGCCACCAAGTGTTTTTGTACATGTTACAAGGGCTAGAGCATTGCAGCTTGAAGTGATTTCAGTTCAAGGTTTGGAAGCAATCTATGAGGTAACATGTTAGGATTTTGTAATAGTGCTTTTTCTTGATGTATTGGGGATCAAGTAGATTATACCAGAGTAGAAACCCTGCTACAGGAGACAAAAGAGAGTGTGACTCAGAGACCATTGCCTATCTTAGCGTCAATTCTTTCGGAGAGTATGTTTGATACTTCATCAGAGAGATCATATACCTACATGACTAAGGGATTCAAAAGTGTGAGTTTCAAAGAGGGAACAAACATGGGAGCAGGACCGCCCCAACCGGCATCAACCATGAATCTGTTGCACTCAAAATACCAGTTTAAAAATGAGGAGTGCAAAAATTTACAAAGATGGTATGGATGGCTAGTGTGTGTGGAAGAAATTGGGAGGAATTCAAGCTTGCTCTAAAAGAAGACTACTTTATGGAGGACTCCGAGAGGGTGACCAAAAGAACTTTCTTAGATTGGGTTGCAAAGCCTAAAGAAGGGATTTTTGCTACATAGATTCTCAAAGAGTTTGAGCGACCCTATGCTCAACTATCACAAACTGAACGAGCTTCCTTGGATAGGGAGAAGCTAGAACTTTTCCTACAAGCAACGGGAAAAGAAATCGAAGAAAAGTTAGAGCTTCTCTTGGAAGACAAATATACAGAGCAAGGTTTGAAGACAAGGTGGAATGATGTACAAGATGCAGTCTCGCTATTGGCAAAACAGCAACGCATAAGAAGACAAGATGGTGGTGAATAATAGTGTTCTAGTTTTTTCTATTTCTGAGAAGCAATCGAAACGTGCTATCGTAGCTTCTAGGGATGATGGATCTATGCTTGAAGAGCTTGTGAAGGGCATACATGAGCTGAAACTAAAGCTAACAAGGCTTGAAGAAAAAGGGGAAAAATCTGGATAGTTGTCAAGTCAAAGACCTCAAAATAGAGAGGGGTTTGTAAATAGGTGCATATGGTGTGACAACCCAGACCATCCAATAAGGGACTATGAAAGCTTCAAAGATGCCTTGGGCAAAGATCTTGTCTTCTTCAAAGAGGGAAAAATAATGTTAGGAGTCGACTACGGTGGGTGCCAACAAGGGCAAGCCATGGCTTAGGAGATTGTGCAGCTGAAGGGATTGAATGAGAGAGGAGAGAGAGAGAGAGAGAGAGAGAGAGAGAGAGAGAGAGAGAGAGAGAGAGAGAGAGAGAGAGAGAGAGAGAGAGAGAGAGTTCGATACTGCACTAAAAACACGCTATTGTGTTCAATTGTATATTTTTTATATGAAGCTTTAATACATAAATATAGCTTGCCATGCAATGCCCATGCAGTCTGGAACTGTAATTGCATGCTTATCTGCATGCCATAAGGGCATGTGCCCACGGATTTGACAAATTAGCCAAACTCGGGCTTGAATACCCAACAATCCCCCCTCAAGCCCGAACTACACAAGCAACTCATGGTACCTCGAGTTTTTGGTGTACTCGTCAACTGTGAGTTTTAGGTTTTCTCACAACCAAGGATTTCTGGTGTATCCATAACCTTGTGCTATGATAGTAGAACCCCCCCTTGAACAAATAGGGTGTAGGTCAAAAAATTAGCCACCAATAGATGGAGATTTTAGTTCACTGCCAAACCTTGGGTTTCAGGTGTACCCAGTAGCCTCACAAGAAGTGGAAAAAAATGGGCTGAGAACAAATAGTTTTGGGAGGTCTTACCACTCATGTGTGACAGTGTCTATAACCCCGTACAAAATTTGGACATGGCTGTAACTAACATTTGATAAGCTAGAAACAAGGCTTTTACAGAAAATATGCTTTTATTGAAGACAGATAATGATGTTGACTGTAGAAAAAAAAACATAATAAAACTATGACACTAGAGAGGTAACAACAATTTTGAAGTATTTTACCACGGTTTTGAAGAAGATCTTCATGTTCTTCATCACTTTGCCTCATTGCTAGCTGTATTGCAACCAGTGAACGGACAGATTTGGCATTCATGTCTTTCTGCTATTGTTGGGAATCATTCCCAGCTTTCCTAAGATCCTCCAACCTTTTGAGAAGTTTGGTGATCACATCGGCTCTAAGCTCCTCCATCTGCTCATTACCCAATAAACCTACTGGTGACTCCCTTCGTATTTGTTGGACCCTTTTCACCAAATCAACAGGCTGTTGCCTCTTGCAATGGTGTTTTGAAAGGTTTGGTCTATAGCCCTGGAACACAAGCCCTAAGGTAGTGTTTTAATATTCTACTATAGAGGGGTGCGTTTTGGTAGGCGTTTCAAAATGCAAGTCTGCCGGCTAACTCTGCATGTGCCACCTTGCAAATCTGACAGCGTCTTGAGAAGCTACAAGTAGCACCTTTTGATATGCTCGCAGATTGGCCTACTTGGAGCACGTCTTGCCTGTCCGCCTGCGAAGATCTTAACCTTCTCAGGGGCAACGTTTCAAGATGCTTCTTGGAGCGCTTGTCTGCCTGCAAAACTGGCCCTTGCCCACAGCGTCTTGAGAGGTGCTACTGCCTTGCAACACTAAGAGCACCAAGCCTGTGGCTTGATACCAGGTGTTAGGAGTCGACTATGGTGGGTTCCAACGAGCGCAAGCCATGGCTTAGGAGAGCGTGCAATAGAAGGGATTGAATGAGAGAGAGAGAGAGAGAGAGAGAGAGAGAGAGAGAGAGAGAGAGAGAGAGAGAGAGAGAGAGAGAGAGAGAGAGAGAGAGAGAGAGAGAGAGAGAGAGAGAGAGAGTTTGACACTGCAGTAAAAAGACGTTTATTGTGTTAAATTGTATATGTTGTATATGAAGCCTTAATACATAAATATAGCTTGCCATGCTTGCCATGCAATGGTCATGTAGACTGGAACTGTAATTGCATGCTTATCTACATGCCATAAGGGCATGTGCCCACGGGTATGAAAAATTAGCCAAACTCAGGCTTAAATACCCAACAAATACATCTTAGTGAAATAGGAGAGCCCTTGGCAACCAACTTCAACAAAGGAGGGAGGAGAAAGCTAGTAGAGGACATGGAAACGTTTGGCTTGAAGACTGGCCAAGTCATGCTCCAAGGATCAAAATTTATTGAAGACGTGAGTGAGGGTGGTGAAGATGTCTGGTCATCTGCGATGGATTTAGCTATAAAGGGAAAGTTGACTAAAAAATCCTACATGAAGCTGGAGATTGTATCTGTCTTGAGACTGGGTGGAATGAACAAGTGTAGATACCTTTTCAGGTGTATGCCTATATTGCAAAGTGTCAAGCCAACAAGGCACTTGTTGAAGAAAAGTGCAGGAGAGAAAATGGGAATGAAGGCCCCTCAAAGAGGGCTACTAGAGGTGGAGGAAGAAAGGATCCGAGTCCCTCTCAAGAGCCCATGGCAAGGGAATTTCCATAACAGGAAGTACCAATGAGAAATGTTTCACCAAAAGAAAAGCAAGTAAATAAAAGAGCAAAGGAAAAAGCTCATCATACAAGCTACAATCAGATATAGAAGCTGCCACAGATTTAAAGAAAGTTTTAGAGGAAAGGATCTCAAATAGCAAGGTGGAGTTTACATTGCGAGAAGTCCTTGGCATTGCAAAAAGAGAGTTCCACGAGGAAATATGTGATATCATAAGAAGAAAGCGACAAGATTTAACAAATATCCAATTAGAGGCTGAAGAGAGTGCTTCAAAGACACATGTGATGTAAGTACAACAAAGGATGAAGATGAGAATGCTATAAGCTACTACCAATCTTTGGGCGACATAAATAGGCATGTTAAATTTGAAGATGAAGATGAGAAGAAAGCCACTCATAAGAGCCACTATTCTAGAAACCATTGGGTAAGGGCTACAACAAAAACCCTGGTTAAAGTTTGAGATCCCGTGGAGCCTTATGTGGCCTTGAAAGACCATGGTTTGGAGATTAACCTCATGTCCAAGAGTCTCTGTATGAAGGGAAAGTGGCCGATTGATACTGACCACGGGTGGATGATTAGGAATGCAAACAACTCATGTAGAGATCTCTATGGTGCTTGTCCAAATGATAATGTAACCATAGGGGATGTGAAATGTGAGCAAAATCTCTTTGTTCAAGAGATGTCAAGCTATCCTCTAATCCTAAGACAACAATACATCACCGCAGTGCGAATGGAGAAAAAAGTATTAGATGATGGATCTTCTTATGCCAAGGTCAAAAGCAAAGATGGAAAACGAGTTGTTCAATTCTTGACAGTTTGTGTTGACCATGAGAAAAATCGTGACAACTTAAAGGACCATTTTCTACCAAAACAAAGCAAGGAGTTTTGAAATCAAAGGGAAATGAGGGGTTTTGGCCGAGTACCATTGTAAAGCAAGAGCGCAATGGTACATGAAGAAAAAGGTTCTCGCCTATCCAAAAGGAGATGAAGCTTTTTCTACACGTGCCCTTGTAGAAAAGGATGGATAAGTATCTTTTACAATGCTTCGAGATTTAAATAAAGGACAAAAACAATATGTAAATAGTGTACATAGAAAAAACAAAAACCATGAATTGCTAAATGAGGACGAGTATATTTCAAGTGTTTTTGAAGGGGTTTGTTTTGTAGATACTATGGGTGATCTCAACGCTATTGCAGGTTTTAGGTTTCAACATGAAAATGACTTGGTAAAAGTAGCTTCTATGGATATGTATAGAATCATTGAGTCTTTCAAAGATGAGGAGTCATTCAATGCGCAAAAAGATCTGGAAGTGCGAGTGGAGACAAAGTACAAGACTGTAGCAAAGAAGGTGACTTGGTAAAAGTAGCTTTTATGGATATTTATGGAATCATTGAGTCTTTCAAAGATGAGGAGTGCTTCAATGTGCAAAAGGATCTAGAAGTGAGAGTGGAGACAAAGTACAAGATTGTAGCAAATAAGATAAAACCAGTGGCATTGCTGTTGCCTCTATATTGCAAGGAAAAGATGGATCGGGCTTCTTTGCAACCTAGCCTCCGAGATCCAAAAGGAATTGGGCACAAGTTTATGCAAGATTCATTGAAGATGTTAAAAGTTGAAAGCAATGATTCCTTGACAGAGTTTGAAAGAAAATGATTTGAACATACACTCTCCAAACATGGAAAAGCTTTTGCATTTGAGCCGCATGAGATAGGGTGTGTGGATCCTTTTATTGTCAAACCAATGGTAATATTTACTATACCTCGTGTACCTTGGAATCTATGATCAATTCCAATGCCAAAAGCGCTCTTGCCAAAGTTTATAGACTTACTCAATGAAAAGAAAAGATGGGGATTTTGGAGCCGTCATGTGCCCCCTATGCAAGAAGATGGTTCACAGTACCAAAAAAAATGAAGGTCTATGCTTCATTTAAGACATGTAGCCTATCAACAAAGTCACAATCATGAATATGGGTACATAGCCAATTGTAGATGAGTTTGCAGAGGCATTTGTAGGAAGGGTGATATATTCTATGGGGGATTTGTACTCAGGGTATGATTCTTTCCAACTAGCAATGGAAATCAAGACTTGACTACCATGAGAACACCCTTGGGTTTGGTAAGGATGTGCACCTTACCGCCGCAGGGAGCAACCAAATTGGTTGTGCACATGATGAAGGGTATGAAAAAATTCCTACGTGACTTCATACCTCAAATTACAATGCCATTTCTTGATGACGTGCCAATCAAAGGATGCAACTTAGCTATAAAAGATGAGGCTCTTGATCTGAGGGGGTGCCGTAAATATGTGGCAAACCACATCAATGATTGTGACAGAATTTTAACAAGCCTGGAAGAAGTGAACCTTACATTATATGGGCAAAAGTCATTGTTTAGGGTTGAAGAAATATTCATAGTGAGAAATCGTTGTTATCCTCATGGCCACCGACCTTGTCCAACTAAAGTGGCTGCAATACAGAGGATGAAAGAATTATGTGTAAATATCACGGAGGTGAGAAGATGTCTAGGCGTATGTGTCTTGTATCTCATATGGATTCCACATTATGCACATGTCACAAATACTCTTTATCAATTGCTAAGGAAAAACCAAAAGTTTCAATGGAATGATTTACATGTAAAATCTATGAGAAGGTTGAAGAAATTGCTACTGTCTTCACCAACTTTGAGGAAGGTCGACTATGAGTTTGGAAGACCGGTGATTGTGATAGTGGACACTAGTCCACTAGCGAGGATTGGATGGGAAATAGGACAAGATGATGAATAGAAACACAGGTATGTCATGAGGTTTGGGGCCAAGGTTCTAAGCTTACACCAAAGAGCATATCCACAGGTAAAAAGGGAGTTATGGGGAGTGGTTTCAACATTAAAGTGTGACAATGAGTAGTTCATTGCAGCATCCGTAGTTGTGGAGACTGATTGCTTACCACTTCTAGGGATGATTGCAAGTTTCTCTACTCCTGACATTACTATGCTTAGGTGGATTGATTATATAAAGTACTTGAACCCAAAATTGAATCACATTGCAGGAAAATATAATTCAATGGAAGTTATGCTTTCAAGGGCAAGGCATGAAGATGAGGACAATATTGATTGATGAGGAAGAAGATGTGGACACAAAATTCTAAACTTCTCATGCAAAGTGTGATGATATATGCATTGTATTTTCACCCAAGTCCTTCTCAGAGGAGTTTTATGAGAATGAGTGGTTTCTTATAGGTCGCTACCTGAGTACTTTACAAAAGAAAGATTATTGGACTGAAGAAAAATTCAAAAGGTTTAGAAATAAAGCATATGGATTCTTCTTGAGGGATGGTTACTTATGGAAACATCCTAAAAGAAGAGATGGGACTCCATTGAGAGTAGTATGTGATAATTCTAGTCAGCTCAAAATTATCAAAGAGCTTCATGAAGGCCTATATGCTGGACATCAAGGTGTATGGGATACTTTTTCCAAAGTGAAAGAAAGATATTGGTGGAAATGCATGTATAACAATGTAGTAGATTTTGTGGAGTCTTGTGTCACATGCCAAATGTATTCTAATGTACGCCATTGTGATGGATCGCATCCTACATACCCATTAGCCATGCACTATAAATGGGTTGTTGATCTAGTCACAGTGCCTTTAGGACTTTGGCAAATGAGATACTTGGTACTTGCACGAGAAGAATTGACAAATCAAGTGGAAGTGTGTGCATTGAGGTCAAAAACTACAGAAGCTGTTTGTAAATGTTTGCTTGAAGATGTGATATGTTGCTATGGATGTGTGGGAAAGATAACTGCAGATACAGGAGAGTTGGATGTTGATGAAGCAAGGGAATTCTTCTCTAGGATGGGCATCAAACTAGCTTTAACTTGTGCTTATAACCCAGAGGGAAATGTCAAAAGTGAAAGAGGAATCCTCCAATAATCAAAGATTTAGCTAAGTCTTGTGAAGGCAAGCTTGGAGAGTGGTCAAGGTTACTACCACTTGCATTATGGGCTGATCGTACGACACATAGTTCAGTCACTAGCTATACGCCTATCGAATTGATGTATGGTCAAAAACATGTGATGCCAACTGAAGATGTAGTTCTTACATGGAATGTATTGCCATGGAAAGAAGGAATGATTAGAGAAGGCTTATTGCATTGCGCATGCAGAAATTGGAAAGAAGGCCTACAGACATTGAGCTTGTAAAGGCTCGATTAAAGGTTGAAAAACAAAGACAGATTTGACAAGAGGCATAGGCTCAAACCAAAGGCCATTGAAGAAGGTGATTGGGTGTTGGTGTATGATAGTAGCCTTGAAAACCATCATCTACAATAAGGAATCTTGCAAAGAGATGATTTGGTCCTTATATTGTTTTACATGTGCACGGAAATGCAACTTACACCTTGCGTGAACTCGATGGGACAAAAATGGAAATTCCCATTGCAAGAAAAAGAATTAAATTGTTCAAAAGAAGATTGGATGTTGATCCATTTGATACACTACCAAGTGAAGAGGACGATGGATCCAACTATATGCAAACTGAGGATGAAAGTGAAGATATGGTGTTTGACCATGAGTTTGGATGCTAAACAAATGTTGTTGTGGCACATATCGGAGGATGTATAGGTTCAAAGGGGGTGGATGTCATGCCGTGAAACATACATAGTGTGAACAAAACATTCACCTCACTTTTGACACTTCATGATGCATGGAAAGAGAAGCAATAATGTACATATTGTGATATATGCTAAAGCGGCTACTACGGTTGCTATACAAACCTATTTGGAGAGTAATGGCCCCGGATATGCATTATTACATGTTTTTCCACTTGATGACATGCTTAATTTGTTTTGACAATGTACATACTCCATGAGTTTTATAGTGGCACACTCATCTCGCCTACAAAGATTGATGCGAATAAAAACTGCCAAAAATAGCAGCTCACAGACGTCATTGCAAGATTGCATGGAAAGTGACCCAAAATAGAATAATGATGAAAAATGATGCATATCTATACTTTTTATGCTTATACAAGAGATCCCACAAATTTAGGGATTTTTTTGACTCTGTTTGGGATTTTTCATATTAAAAATGGCCTTTTTTGGGTCAAAATGACCTGAAAATGACATAGGTTTCGTCCAAAGTGGAAAAATGGCCCAAAAATTGACATATTAGGTCATATTTCCATGGGGAAGAGAGGGAGGTCTTCTTTTTATTGAAAAACCTGCAATTTTTTTCTACTATGCAATAGCTTCCATGGTTGCCCAATCTATGTGTGTTGTAGTCGTGCCTCTTCGCAATCTTGTATCTGAGCTTGTAAGGGAGTGAATTAGGGTTTTCCCTTATCAAAATGGTGTGTAAGATTAATTTAGAAGCTCTCTATGAAAAATCAGAAAGTGCTCGCCATGAAGGTAAAAGCTCGTGTATTCCTTTCAACCATTTGATGTTACGACTATGTAATTGGGGGCGAGGCTACATGATACCATGAAAAGGGTTTGGGTTTTGATTGTGATTTACGCTTGTATGAGCATTGAGGTTTCGTGGCTGAAGGTTTAGTGTTCTTAATTGCTCTTTTTAAGTGAACTGAATGTGAATTGGTGAACCTTTCATCAGGAACTCGCCTACGGAAACAAGTAAACTCCAAGCACAATAGGGGAGAGGGTTTGTGACTTTCTTGTCATGAACGCTCTTAGATTTTAATTCATCTTTAGAAAGAGAGTGGTTATTTTCCATAAATGATTTTTCTTAAAGTTTTTTTTGACTCTCATCACGAGCTCTCACAGCCAGAGGTTTTACACCTTCCCAACAAGACCGCACACATCCCGACAACGTACTTATGTTTGGTACATCTAAAATTTGGCTAACAAGGATCAGAGCATTCATACACGTATGCCAGCCACCACAGCTGTAGTCATCAACTTGCGTGGGCACGCTGACCCATTGGTGCTAAGTGACAGTCCCTAGATCATGTTCAAACAAAATGTGCTCTACACAACATACAAATTTTTTTGCTGCACTACATACATAAGCGCTTGCTTCAGTAAGGCATTACTAACAGATACTACTAGAAAACACATAAAGATGTGCCTTACGTCTTTACATGCCCATGGAACCCCCTGATTTTCTTGGAGTTTCCATAGTAGACCATCTTATCTTCGACATTGAATAACAACAAAATCCAATGCTCACTACACAAAAACACCAAAACCATCAAGGATGAGGAAAAAGAAGATCCTAAATCCAACATATTTTTACTTTTCAAGACAAAACTCATGATTGATTGTATGTAGTGACCAAAAAGCACACTAAATCCCAATTTAATGTGCTAAACGAGCCATCAACGCCAAAAAGGAAACTGCATTGTTCTAAAGCATAGGCAAGATAAGTGGATCTTTTGTTCTAAATGTCCACATGCAGAAGTGAGATAGCATGCCTAACATGAGTAAATGCTACTGATTAGATTGCTTAGTGGATGTAGATCCAAACTAAGAAAAACGGGGCCTTGAGAGTTTCATGAGGGTCCCTATTTGCTTGGTTCTGGACCTCACTGCCAAAAAGACATGGTCAATACCAAGCGAATCGGGGACTTGAAAAATTTATCAGGATCCCTATTCGCTTGGTTTTGAACCTCATTGCCGCAAAGACATGGGTCAATACCAAGCAAACCGGGGACTTAAAAAATTCATCAAGGTCCCCACTCGCTTGGTTACCGACCCTCACTGCCACAAAAACATGGGTCAATACCAAGCGAATAGGGGCCTTCAAAATTTCCAAGGACCCCTATTTGCTTGGTTATGACCCCAACAACATGACTAATAATGAACTTGAGACGTACCACATAGCAATGTTGACAACTGAATCCATTCCATTAGTGTTGAAAAAATTGCACAAGCATAGGAAATCTTGTTGATCAAGGTTGAAAATGCAAACCTCCAGTGACCTTCTAGGACAGATAAATTTGTGAATGAAGAGGTGCTAAAATAACAAGAGCTTGTAGTTCCTCTTTGTTTTCTTTGTTGATTTTTTGTACAATATTCTAGTCTTTTGGTAGAGGCTCTTGCTTTGTGTTGGCTAGTTGTTGCTCTACGTTGGCCGACCCTCACAAAGAAGAGGCTTTCCCTAGCTTTTTTGAGGTGTCTCTAGATCTTCCTATATGGGCGTCTTCCTAGATGGCTCAATCTCATCCCTAACCGGCATAGTCTCCTCCCTTACCGGCTTGGCCCCTCTCTAGCTAGATCCTACTCCTTCCTAACTAGCTCCATCTCCTCCCTCGCTGGCTTCGGCTCCTCCCTCGCTGGCTCAGGCCCCTCCTTGAATCGCTCAGACTGCTAGAGTGGATTTGTGTCTGGCTCGGGTACTCTCGAGTTCCGCACGCTTGGGATTTACCTTCCACCTATCTAGGCCAAGGAGTGATCATTCCTCACAGCTCGTGATCAAGTTCTTTTGATGCTTTCAACCCTTGAAGGCTCTGTCTGTCACACACAAGAATGGAGAGGGGATTATAAAGAATATTCATGGTTTTACTATCCCTAATAGGTATCAGCTGAAGCAGTCCATCGTAGCAGAAAGGAAACCTCCACAGTGTGTCAAAATCCCATGGCATAATTGTAACGCGCTTTGATATATCCATTGCTAAAGAATTCAATGAGGTAGTCTTTTGAAAACTCTTGCATGCATAGAAGTGCATTGTTGGACCATTGCATGCCCACTCTCCAATGCTCACAAATCTCTCGCACCACTCGCTACAATGGAAGTTGTAGGATGGTCGGTTGCATGTGCCTTTCGATTCTTCACAGCTCCTATGGGACGCATTTGTGTCCCTCATATTGGTGTCTTCTTGCTTGAGCATGCAAGGACTCACGTGTTGCTCTTCTAAGCCTAGCCTTTTCAAGATCCAACTCTACTAACAACATAAAATAAAATCGCACCACATTCTGAGTGAATGTTCCTTTCGCACAAGGGGCCCCAAGTGACAATGGTCAGTACCAAGCAAAAAAGAGCACCACATGGTTCTCCCATCCTTATTTGCTTGGTATAGACCTCAAAATATAACACTGCAGAAAAGTATAATAGCATACTGCTTTAGTGTGTGTAGAGATTTGTGTCACGGGGTCTTCTAGTTTGCTCACTATTTCTCTCCTAGGCTTGGCCTTTTCACGAGCTATCTCTACAAAAAACATTAAGAAAACCCTCACCACATTCTATGAGCAAATGCCTCTTGCATGGAAGGGGCTCCAAGCGATGATAGTAAGTACCAAGCAAAGAGGAGCACCAAACACAGCTCTCTCATCCCTATTCGCTTGGTACTGACCTCACAAAATGGAACTGCACAAAAGTATAATAGCATACCTCTACATTGTGTGTAGAGATCTGAGTCAATAAAGCGTTGTAGAACAGGACACAAAAAGAGGGATGCGAGCACTAGAGAGGCAGAAGAGGATGTGAAAATTGGGTTGGAAGCATAAGCAGGGTTTTCTCACCTGGGTAGCACCGAAAGGGGTAGAGTTAAAATGCTAGGTGGGATGGGAGTACTAGAGAAATAGAAGAGGATGCGAAAAGAGGTAGAGGAGCACTTGTGATTTTACTATTTTCTCACTACATGCATGCTCAGCTAGGGTGGGGGTAGAGTTAATATGTTCGGCGGGGCTAACTACCTCTAAACTTAGGACCATGCACCTATTTAATGAGCATCATTACTAATTGTAATGCATGAGAATCTAAGCCCGTTTATTGCTCCCAAACGGGTTGTTCCTGTGGGCACGACCCACGTGCCTTTTTTGAGTTACTGTTTAGCATCAAAAATCAATTACCATTGCAGTCGCCATCTCCATATCCAAATAGGAGAATGAGATAGCCCTTGCATTTGTCTTTTCTGTGATCGTCCTCCTTGTCCACCTCTTGCGATCTTGTAGTGAGCGACCTCCAAAGCTTTGAGTCTGTCACTGCAGCGTCACCATTACCCTTGTCTTTGCCTTTTTGCCACCTCTCCCAATCTTGCTTTTGGCAACCTCCAGATCTTTGAGGTTGTTACCTTCCGCATGTAGAGACATGCTCTCTCTCTCTCTCTCTCTCTCTCTCTCTCTCTCTCTCTCTCTCTCTCTCTCTCTCTCTCTCTCTCTCTCTCTCTCTCTCTCTCTCTCTCTCTCTCTCTCTCTCTCTCTCTTTCTCTCTTTGTCTATGTGTTTCACCTCTGTGCGCACCGAAGCCACTACATCACATGGTTAGGGAACAATACTTCAAGGGACAAGAGTAGTTTTTAGGGTTAATTTAGAAGGCTCGCAATGCCAAAATTGGCATAGTTACAAATTGTACAAATTAGTTGAGATTCTCCATGCAAAGTTGTGAGGTTCAAGAAATAGTTGGAATAATAACTCCTTGTGTGACCGTGCAAGGCTATGGTTGTTCATTTAATGCTATGTTTAGGCATAGTGAGTGAGTGGGCTAGATGGGTTTTGCTGACAACATTTAATGCTATGTTTTGACCCATGTGTGCCGAATGGACATGGGTACAACGTGAATTCTACTGACTTTATCACTTGGGTCAAAATCAAGCAAATAGGGGTCTTGGGGGATTCCTCAGGCCCTTATTTTCCTGAATCAGACTCTCATCACATGACATGTGTCAAAAGGACATGGATACAACATGAATTGTCCTAACTTAATCACATGGGTCAGAAGCAAGCAAATAGGGGACATGGGGAATTCTTCAGGCTGTTATTCGCCTGGCTCTAACTCTCATCACGTGACCTGTTATGAACTCAATAGAGGGGTCAAAACCAAGGGAATAGGGGCCTTGGGGGATTTTTCAGGCCCTTATTTTCCTGGTTATGGCTCTCATCACGTGACATGTGTTGAAAGGACATGGATACATCGTGAATTATACTCACATAATCACATTGGTTAGAAAAAATCAAATAGGGGCCTTGGGAGATTCTTGAGCCAGGTTCTGACTCCCATCACGTGACTTGTTGTGGCCTCAACTTACGGGTGAGAACCAAGCAAATAGAGACCTTGAGATCAGATTCTCGAGGCTCACTATTTGCTTGGTTTTGACACCAAATACTGATCAATATATAATAGTAGTTTTGGCTTGCGTTTTCTTTCAGACATGGGGAACATAGTCTTAGAGACGACGAGGTGATAGCCAGTTTTCAAAGACCTCGATTGTGGGTACTAACCCCAAAGAGGAGCATTATAAGATAAATAATAATAATAATAATAATGAAAACCGTTTTCACAAATTACAGGGCCGCCACCTCCTTGTGCTCACAAAGTGGCCATCGCCCTCCTCCCCTCTCCCTCTTGCATGGCACCACCAACCTAGGCCACCTCTCTCTCTCTCTCTCTCTCTCTCTCTCTCTCTCTCTCTCTCTCTCTCTCTCTCTCTCTCTCTCTCTCTCTCTCTCTCTCTCTGGCGGCACAACATGACATCAATCCCACACACACACACACACACACACACACACAAACAAACAAACAATTCAACTCTCTCTCTCTCTCTCTCGTTTTGTGTCAACAGAAGGCGAAATTCAGCTCTCTCTCTCTCTCTCTCTCTCTTTCTTTCCACACACACACACACACACACACACACACACACACACACACACTCATGAACACATACATGTACATACACATACATACACTACACACATAAGCACACACACACAATCACATACGCACCAACATCGCACACACACGACACTACAAGAAGGAAGGAAGCAAAAAAAAAAAGAAAAAAGAAAAAAAGAAGATTGACATTGAAGCATTGACAAACGAATAAGGACAAAAAACACGCAACGGCAATAGAAAATCAAAGAATGATGCCAAAGGCATGCCCCAACTACCTTTGTAAAGACCATTTGTATACTCCACCTCTCTCTAGGTGATGGTCACAAAGGCCAACCTAGGAGAAAATCATTTTCTTATTTCTCCCAAAACAAAGCACCAATCAACCGTCTAGGACCTGCTTTGTGTCTCCAGCTTAGGACCTCAAACCTATTTAGTTTATACTAAACTAAGTAGCCTGCACCTATCAAAGAGCACTGAGAGGTCACTATCATGGATGATTGCATGCTTTGTCTCTCCAACTTAGGGCCCTAAACCTAAGCAATTTATACTAAACTATGCATCTCACACCTATAAAAGAGCACTGAGAGGTCACTACCATGGACTGTCAGCACTTGAAAGAGAAGTCATACACACACACACACACACTGATCCAAGGGTCACTACACACAGGAGTAGGATCTCTGAACACATGAAATTTCCCTAGAGAATGCACTATAGGCTCTCTCTCTCTCTCTCTCTCTCTCTCTCTCTCTCTCTCTCTCTCTCTCTCTCTCTCTACAGTGTGCTGTGTTAGGGATATTTGAATCGCTATTGTTCGGTAATTGGCCGCTTAAAGCTAGATGGTGCCCCTTGTTCACCCCCTGTGACGAGTTCTGCATGCACGGGCCTGTCGTAGAGGCCATTGGGGTTTGTTTTGCACTTGCGCTTGTCATTTGGTGCCCCCATTGAGGAGAGCTTCTCAAAATCCTTTAGTTTGCAAGGCTGAAGACGATGCACATCGTCAACCATGGGCGAGTGGCTACGGAAGTTCTCCAATTGGAGAATGGAGGAGGAAGAAATTGAAGAGGCACTAAGAGCCTTCATCAAAGTGCTGGTGCTGGGATACACCGTCGTCAACATCTAGGAAGTAAGTTCTCCATCTTGCATCTCTCATTCTAGCTGTGAATCAAGAGCCACCAGAGGGAGGGCAGCAGGCTCCTCTCATTGCGGTCACCCAATGCACTCTATCAATGAGTTCCATCAACAGAAGTAAAGAAGAAGCAGAAATCCTCTACATCAACGTCCACCGCAAAGAAATTGTCCATATTAAGGAAGGAAAGAGGTTAGTAAAGCCTCTCTTCCCCAAGGAATCTAAAAATAAAAGTGTAGCCTCGGTTCCTAAGTGGCCTAAAGGGGCTACTCGTGCCAAGGAAAAAGGAGGAATAGGCCAATCCTAAATCACATGACCCCCAAGGAAGAAGAAACACCTAGCCACGTGAGTGCTTTGAGTTTGGCTCTAGAAAGCAGAATCGTGCCTAGACTGCTAGAGAGAAAGTCATCCAAGGTAAAGAGGCGGAAGATCGCCTATCTATTTGTGGCACGCATGTGAGTGTTGCCAGTTCACTTCGACAACCCCAAAGCGGGGGTGATAAGGAGGTTCCCATGCCCTAGAGAAGAGTTGTTTGGCTATTGTCATCATTGTTTGGGAAGGCGGATAGAGGGCCTTCCTTCTCTCCCCCTACAACTCATCTTGAAGAAACTGTCTACCACGGGTGAAACACAGTGGGCCAAAGATGAGCTACAATTAAATGGTGTGGAATTCATGCAACGAGCCGATTACAGTAACTACTTGCAATGTTGCTAGCTAAAAGGCTAGGAGTGGTCAAACACATTGCCATCATACATGCTGAGCAATGAAGGGAAGGTAGATCCTATGAAGGGTGATGACCTCCTGTGGATGTGCCTACTTGTCAACACCTGCATGGTAAGGGTATAAGTGAGTAGTCTACACTCTGTGCATCATGGATAACGGACCAACCGCTTCTCCATTTAGATTTCTACAACACATGCACGTACATATATATGTAGATAGGAAGATCTTCTATTAGCAGAAGGTTGTGTTCTTGTTCGGTGTTGCTGTGCTAGGAGAGATCCTTAGCTCCCCAAATCCCATTATCCTCCTCGTGTTGGATTACCATCACTCCGTTAACGTTTCAATTTTCATTATGCTTTGATCTATCCACCCAACCTTGTAAGAAAGCCACTATAAGCCACTAAGTTACTTATGTTTAAGAAAAGAAGGAAAAAAAAAGAGAGTTTGAAATCTTGTTTTGCAATGGTAAAAGTTTCCTTCCCAACCTTCATTGATAAGGTGGAGGAAGATGCTTCGGATTTCTTAGATAGTCTTGAAATAGCATGTATCATCTCTGGAAGGGATGACGATGCTTCACGTCTGTGTATTTTTTCACTGTCACATGAAAGTGGAAGCAAGATCATGGTACAACGCCTTGGTGCAAGCCACCAAGGAGAGGTGGGACCTGCTAAGGCACTTTGGAGAAGGCACCACATTGAAGAAATTGTGGCAATTGCTGATGGAGTTGAAGCAAGGAAGTATGGATGAATATGCAACCATACAAATTGAAGTTCATGGATCTATGGGGACGATGGGTTGCATCACTGAGGGAGGGCAAAGGGGCACCCAATTTTCTAAAGAAAGACTGGTTTGTGGATGGTTTATGACCAATCCGTAAAGAGAAGGTGAAGGGAAGGTTTCGTGCTACGTATGAGGTAGCAGTTGAAGTAGCCCGCCTTAAAGATAAGAAATTGCGTATACAAGCCAGGACTACCGAGGAAGAGAAATCGGGACCCAACCACACCTAGCCGCACCTGTAGGAGTAGTCCAGAGGAATCAACCACATGAACTGGTTGAAGATCAACAAGACCTGGTGAACCGAATCACCAACCAGTTAGAGAATCGTTCAGTACATCTGGTGCAGCAAGGGCATGCACCTGTCAGAAATCCAGAGCAAGGAAGAGGACAACAAAGACAGAATCAAGACTGCCATTGTTACAAATGTGGAGAGGATGGCCATGGCATGTACTACTGGCCTCATCCAAGAAGTCAAAACTTCAAAAGAGGAGTAAGGTAGAATCAAATTTCTTCACCAAGGGCAAGGCCATCACCGCCCAAGCAACCGGAGCCAATTCCATCGGTCCAAATCCTTCGACCGCCCTTAGAACCACCATCACCACCACCACCACCGAAACCTCTCATTCCACCACCTACTGGAAACCAAGCAGTGAGTGTCATTAGTCTTGTAGCTAAGGCAAAGGCAAAGGTAGAAGAGCGTATCAAAGAGAAGGACAAAGGAAAGGAAAAGTAGAAGAAGTGGATGCCATGGGAGTGAAGCGTGCTAGGCACAAAGAGGCCTCTCAAAGGGAGAAAAATATGAAAGGAAAAGGAGAGTCTAGCAAGCATGCATTTAAGCCTCGGTGGAAGATCGACATCGTGGATTTTTTGTTGGGCGAGTATGCTAAACCATATGACCTAGTTCAAGATGTTTTGATGCAGGGTCCAAAAATAACCTGGCCCCAATTACTCCATCTTGCACCAAGGATAAGTAGACAATGGATGAAGATGGTAAGTACTAGAAAGTCAAGACCAAGGATAGGTGGGGATATCTCTGGGAGGAATCTAGAAGATATCATACCTATCGTGGATTCCCACATTAAGGGGCAACATATCTCAAACATCTACATGGATGGTGGTGCACAAATATGCGTCATGAGTGAGAAAATGATGCACCATCTAGGCCTAGAGGTAAGTAGGCCGACACCTTGCCGAGATAAAATGGCAAATAATGTCAAAGCGAAGTGTGTAGCATTGTGAATACAGTCAAGGTGAAGACATTCAACACGGAAGTGGAGGTAGACATTTTTGTCATGCCACACAAAGGGGAGGGCTACCCTATCATCGAATACCATGGCTCATGGGTATGGAGGCTAAGCAGGACTGGAGCACTGGAATGATTTAGATGAAGGATGCTAAAGGAAAGCACATATTCTATGACATGAAGATTGGCAAACAACACAACATGATCTTGGAGGCATTGGAAGATGAATTCACCAGTGACTCTTCGACCACCTCGGGAGAAGAGACGACAACAACATCCAAAGATATTGACACAGTCTGAAGCACCACCAAAGAACCAAGAGGGACCATCAGATACGCAACCCTTGGTGGATACGAGTAAGTTACATCGTATGCTCTCCAGTGAGTTAGCTAGTGAAGAGAGAGAAGAATACATCTCTATTCTCAGTAACTTCACCACACTTTTCATTGATGGTTATGACAAGATCACAAGCATCACAATGGTGCAACACTGCATAAGAATCAAGGAAGGAAGTAATCTTGTAGTGCAAAGGCTCAGAAGGCTTGGGATAATTTAGCAAGAGGCATTGCTCAAAGAGGTAAGCAATTTGCTACAGGAAGGTTTCATTTACCCCATCGAAGACTTAGCGTGGATCTATCCAGTGGTGGTCACGCCAAAGAAGAACGGTAAGTGGAGATTTTGTGTACACTACAAACCTCTCAATGCAAAAACAAAGAGGGATCATTTTCCCCTCCCATTCCAAGACGAGATTCTCAACAAGGTAGCAGGTCATGAGCGCTACACAGTATGTGATGGCTACTCACGCTACTTCCAGATTAGCATTGCAGAAGAAGACCAGAAAAAGACAACCTTCATAACACCACGGGGATGTTTTGATTACAGAGTAATGCCTTTTGGCCTCACCAACGCTCTGACCACATTCCAACGCTATGTAACTTTTGTCTTCCAGCCATACTTTGGTAAGTCAATACGGGTTTTCATAGCAGATGATTTTTGCATCTACAGCTCTCGCTCCCTCCATTTGAGCAAGGTCTATGATGGCCTGGCTAGGCTATAAACCTTGGGTGGCCGGCTTAACGTAGATAAGTGTCACATTGGTGAAAGCAAGGTCACTCTTCTTGGCATGTAATTTCAGCAAAAGGGATTGAGGCTGACCCAAGCAAGGTTCAAGCTTTAGTGTCTTTATCATCACCCACAATAGCTAAGCAATTGTTCTTTTTCCTTCAAAAGGTGAGGTATTTGAGCAGGTTCATTCACTTGCTCTCTCAAGTGGTTCTCCCTTTACAACAAGTCATCCCTAGAGATGCCTTCCTATGGAGTGAAGAAAATGAGCAACAGTTCAACGAAGTAAATCAGATCCTGGCTTCACTTCCCACCATTGCACCCCCTAGATGGGATGAACCATCTTATGTTAACCCCAGTGTAGGAAGTGATACACTTGGGGACGTACTATTGCAAAAGGACCCCCAAACCTCTTTCATGCATCCTCTCTACTTCTCTAGTGATGTCATGAACCCATCAGAAAAAGGATTCACCACGGTAGAGCACATGGCGCTTGCATATATGTTTGCCACTACAAAGTTCCGCTCTTATTTATTGCCTAGACCCTTTGTAATTATGACAATGAAGAAGTATTTTTGTATGTAATGCAACACATGGATGTCTCATCTAGAATCTCTAAATGGCTCGTGATATTACAAGAGTTTGATTACACTATGCAAGTGGAGAACTCCACCATATCCACTCTAGCAGGTATTCTTACTCATCGTCACTATGAGAAGAAGCTAAAGGTCAACACAAAAGGCAAATGAGTGACACCAATGGTGGAAGTTCCTAAGCTAGAAGGAGCTCAATCTCTTTTCTTTGATGGAGCTTACAAAAGGACAATGGACCAGGATGAAGCTGACATTGTCATTTTCAATGAGCAATGGGAAAAGGTCTTCTGTATTGGGCAGTTACTACACTCACACTCCAACAACAAAGCAGAGGACGCATACCTAATTCTTGGATTAGAACAATGTGTTTTGCAAGGTTTTCAACACGTAAATGTGTTTGGCGATGCCATGCTCTTGATAAAACATATAAATGGAACTTGGGTTTGTAAAAATTGGGTTTTTCTTGGCCAATTATGCCAAGTTAAGGATATTTTAAGTTTAAAGCAGTGCAATTATTTCATGTCCCTAGGGCAAAAAATCAAGAAGTAGATGCTCTAGCCAAGGAAAGAATACAAGGTGTTCCCATAGGAGCAATCAAACTAAAGCTGCCCCTCTTTCAGGGTAATGATGCTATGCCTAATATCATCAGCTTCTTAGATACAAGAGAATGTCCTAAAGGGTATATCAAGGGCCAAAAACAATGACCTGTCGAAAGGCAACAAGATACAACATTAAAACAACATCTTGTACTGCAAGGGCAAAGACTAGATCCTCAGGCAAGTGCCAATCTCCAGTGAAATCACGGAGGTGATCTCAAGTTTCCATGATGGTATTGTAGCGGCCACTTTTCTCTAGATATTACTAGTAGGAAGATTCTATAGGCAGGATTTTGTTGGCCTAGTCTGAACAAGGATGTGTATCATTGGTGTAAAACATGCAGAGGTTGTTAAGTATCTAGTGATCGAACACTAACCTATGAGCCACAGACTCATATTATCTCATATGGCCCGTTTGAGAAGTGGAGAATAGATGCAATTGGTCCTTTACCAAGGTCCCAATTGGGTAAACTATACGTTCTAATTGGTGTAGACTACATGACCCGATGGGCGAAAACAGCAGCCACCACACGCATTACAACCCAAGAGGTGGCGAAGTTTATATTTTTGAGCACATTTGTTGTCGCTTTGGTACAACTCTGGAGATAATATCTAATAGAGGACCAGGTTTCAGAGGCGACTTGGTGGGAGAACTGATGAAAAAGCTAGGCATCGACACACATCGGCACTTAACTCCATACTATCCATAGTTCAATGGTCTAATGACAAAGGTAAACGTCATGATCTATAAGATCATCACAAAGCAGGTGAATAACCACACAAGTGATTGGGATAAGCATCTCATGGCCGCTCTTTGGGCCTACCGCATGACATTCCAAACATCACTAGGTTTCACCCCTTTCCATCTGGTATATGGAAAAGAGGCCATTCTACACATCGAGGTGCAGATAGCCAGCTTGCAAGTCATGGCTAGCCAGTTATTACAGCACCCAATTACCCGTCTTCGCAACCACATCTTGGATCTAGAAAGGCTTCAGTTAGACAGGGAAGATGCGATTAACTACTATATGACGCAAGCAGAACAACACGGGATCCCATTCAATCAAGGGCTTAAGGAAAAGGGCCTGAAGAATAGCATGTTAGTATTGAGATACGACAACAGATTTGACACTAGGAAAGATAAGAAGTTTCAGCCCAAATGGGAAGGGCCATTCATTGTCAAAAGGCAATACACCAATGGTAGCTACAAATTGATGGAAGCATATGGTCGAATTCACAAGACCAGATTCAATGGATGGAGGCTCAAAAGGTACTTCTTAACACTAGAATGGTAACCTAACAGGACATAAAAGTGTCCTTTCAAGGTTTTGGGAAAAAATTCCAAAACCATAGTAGATCCACTCATTTTGAAAAATCATTTCATGAGCTTATAGTTCAATAACTACTACATATGGAAAAAATGCGAAACTTGTAATTTTTCTCATCCCTTGGTCACTACAAGCCTCCAAAGTTGATGGACCATTGCATTTTGCCCAAAATAGCAATTTCTTACGGTTGATTGCATATAAATAAGACTGGGGATTTTTGTAGGACATGATATAAAATGCCCCGTTAACTTCAATGGGTTGGTGACCAAAACATATGGTTGATTTTACCTCACTAATTTTTTTTCGGTAAAAAAAAGTAGGTACAAAAAAGTTGCATTTTTGCCATTCTGCAAACCTATCATCAAAGTTTCTATAGTCACGCTCAATACAGATAGTATATACATGTTTTCTTAGTTTCCTTTGGGCCTTTGGATTCAAAAGGAGCCATGAAGCATGTCAAAAGGATAATGGATCTCTTACAATTGGAACCTTGGGGGCAATGATAAAGTGCTAAATACAGCAAACATGAAAAAACTGGGTTTAGCATTATGACCTCTAGAAACCCATAAAAACTACTCAATATCTAGCCAAGTTTGTAGTCTATGATTAGATATGGTTACTACCTACAAAATACACATAATTGGCCTAAGAAACTAGCAATATTGAGAAAGTTATACTTGCTACTCTAAAATGTATCGTATTCTTCAGCAATCAAAAAACTCAACCATCATCATATACTATGCTATATAGCATATTAGGTCCCCCAAAACTCAAGGAAGATTAGCTTTATGTTATACATCACACTTACACAATCAAAATTGAATCTGGATATCAAGAAAGCCACAAAAAAAAATCATAAAAGTGCTAATTTTGGCCAAAAAATAGGATTATGCAATTCTTATAAATTGGTCATAACTTTCAATTTTAACACTTAGCTCTCCCTACAAGCATCAAAACATGTTGAGACTATGAAGGCCTAACCTCTAGCCATCTAAACCTCACAAACATGAAGTTTAGAGTGGTATAGTTGCCAAAAATTGAAAAAAGGCCAAAAACAGGACCCGTTTTTTCACACAGTTTAGGTTCAAAAATGTTGTGCAAGAGTAAGGTTAATGGTGAGATCGATACTAAAAACAAAATGCTAAGTTTTTTTCAACTCATAAGGAAACTTTGTGGATATATAGCACCTAGAAATTCATTTTCATACTCTTCAAATAATTCAAGCAAAATGGTCACTTAATAGGACACAAAAGTGTCCAAGGACATAAAAGTGTCCTGTTACCATTCTAGTGTTAAGGTTTGATCCGGAGTTCATGATAGATAATTTAGAGGAGGGAGAACCACCCAAATCCCATGCTAGAGAATCAGAAGTAGAGCTAGAGGCATGAATGAATCTCCATTATCAGTAAACGCCATCTCTCTCTCTCTCTCTCTCTCTCTCTCTCTCTCTCTCTCTCTCTCTCTCTCTCTCTCTCTCTCTCTCTCTCTCTCTCTCTCTCTCTCTGGCAGCACAACAGGACATCACTCACACACACACACACACACACACACAAACACAAAATTCAACTCTCTCTTTCTCTCTCTCTCTCTCTCTCTCTTTCCATATACACACAGAGACACACACACACACACTCACAAACATTCCATCACACACTCTCTCTCTCTCTCTCTCTCTCTCTCTCTCTCTCTCTCTCTCTCTCTCACACACACACACACACACACACACACACACACACACACACTCACTCACCCTCACAACCCTCTCTCTCTCTCTCTCTCTCTCTCTCTCTCTCTCTCTCTCTCTCTCTCTCTCTCTCTCTCTCTCTCTCTCTCTCTCTCTCTCTCTCTCTCTCTCTGTGTGTGTGTGCGTGTGAAACCCTAGCCACCTAAGCCTAAGCCTGCAAGCCTTCCCCTGAGGCGAGGGGAAGCCCTCGGGGGGGGGGGGGGGGGGGGGGGGGGGGCATCTGCATCCCTCAGCTCAGCCTTGTCCCGCCCCTGCCAGCAGTTTCAAGGTCCTCTCCGCTTGTCCCACCACAGGTAGCAAAAGCCAGCAGTTTTCTGTGTCTGTCCATTGCCAGCATCGTCGTCTTCTCGAGGTGCAGAGATGGGAAGCTACTGTGTTTCTCCATTGCCAGCAACATCCAGCAGAACACGAGCTATAGCCCTGTTCTCTCAAGTTACAGGGATTTCAAGCTTCAAAAATCCTGTTTTGGCATTTCCACGCATTTTGGCGAGTTGAAAAAACGATTTCTCTGCTTGCTTATTCTCCTTTAAGCAGTATTAACCAAGCTTAAACTCGGTTCCCATAATTGCGTCCACTTACACAATAGCCGAGAAAAGCACTGGTTCCCATAGTCGGGCCTGCTCACACAACAAAGTCAAGAAATTCCAAAGATCTAATGGCCTCCTTCAACACACCAATGACCAGCACACACAAGAGTTTCCTTGCGGTGATAGCTACGCCTAAGAAGGATCCCGCCACTCGTCAAGAAGCAAGGAATAATGCTCTCGAAGCTCAGATTCAGGAACTTATTGGAGAGAATGCGCAACTCAAACAACGCTTGCTTAAGTTAGAGGAGGCGAAGATAGAGACCCAAGATCTAATTGCAAAAGCTCAAGGTGTTGAAGCATCCCTTACCAAAACCGTCAAAGCAGTGGAAGAAGCTCATGAAGAAACACACGAGAAGATTGACACCAAGATACAAGCAGTTTTACAAGAATGCAAACTACAAGAATCTGTTGGCCTTAAGGTCAGGATTGGAGGACTTCACACACCTTGGTGCACAAGCGAGGACACTCTCGAAGAGGCAATCGCCAAACTCAATAACATTCTTCAACCTGTCAACATTGAGCCTGAAACCATTTCCTGGATAAATGACACACACAAGCATGTGCCACCCGAGCATTGTATTCTCACCTTCAAGGACAAAGAAGAACGAAAAAAGCTACTACGCCAATCCCGTCTCCTTAAGGGAACAATATTTTGGATCACCGAAGAATTAACCACAAACCAACTCAAAACCAAAGCAAGTGATCTCAAGAAGGTACATGAAGCCCATAAACAAGGTAAATGGGCAGTTTACCGAGGTGGTAAAGCCATGATCCAAGAATTTCAAAACCCTAAATTAGCTCACTCCACAGCTGACCCTCCCTAGGTTTTTGTTTTCCCCATTTCCCTTTTTTTTTACCCTCCCAATGGACCTTCAGTCCTTAGCTGATATGTATCGTCATCATCATCTTTTTTCTATTGGAACCGTTTGTAATGTTTGTTTTTTGGTCCCATGGGTCATATCTAAGCTCGGTGGACGATAATACAATCTCTCTCTCTCTCTCTCTCTCTCTCTCTCTCTCTCTCTCTCTCTCTCTCTCTCTCTCTCTCTCTCTCTCTTTCCACACACACACACACACACACACACTCACAAACAAATACATGTATACACACATACATATACTACACACACACACACACACACACACACACACACACACACACACACACACACACACACACACACACACACACACACACACACACACACACACACACACGGCATGCACAAGAAGAAAGGAAGCAAAAAAAAAGATTGACATTGACGCACCGACAAACGAAGAAGGACCAAAAAATGACACCGAAGGCATGCCCCAACCGTCACCGAAATTGACGAGTGTGCTACACCAATGCACCAGTGAAGCGTGCGATTCGCCATCATCTCAGCCATGATGCACTTCCTCAGTAACATCCGTAGGGTAATTCATTTTCCATTTTCCAAGCCAAACCTTTGTAGAAACCATTTGTATATTCCACCTCTCTCTAGGTGATGGTCACAAAGGCCCACCTAGGAGAATATTATTTTCTTATTTTGCCCAAAACAATGCACCGGTCAACCGTTCGAGACCTATCTGCCTACTTTCTCTTTCTAGCTTAGGGCCCTAAACCTAATTAGTTTATACTATACTAAGAAGCTTGCACCTATAAAAGAGCACTGAGAGGTCACTATCACAGACGGTCAACACTTGAAAGAGAAGTCACACACACACACACACAGACTCCAAGGGTCACTATGCATAGGAGTAGAATCTGCACACACATGAAATTTCCCTAGAGAATGCATTATAGTCTCTCTCTCTCTCTCTCTCTCTCTCTCTCTCTCTCTCTCTCTCTCTCTCTCTCTCTCTCTCTCTCTCTCTCTCTCTCTCTCCCCCCCCGATGGTGTGATGTGTTAGTGGTATTTGAATCGCTGATGTCCGTGTCCTAGCCGCTCAAAGCTAGATAATGCCCCCTGTTCACTCCCCATGACAATTTCTACATGCATGGGCCTGGCGTAGAGGCCGCTGGGGTCCATTTTGCACTTGCGCTTGCCAGAGGTAGGGGACGATACATGTGAAGAAAAATTGTACATGTTCCTATACAGAACCCGTGCTCATCACCATGCACCAGAGCTATTAGGAATGTTTAATGCGAAGTTTTCTATCTAGCGGATCATTGATTGCTCAATTGAGAACCTACAAATGCAGTTGCAACATTATGAAGCAGTCATTTGTGAGAATTGGTGGCATGAGATATGTGCACCCAACCGATCTTGACCCTGAGAAGCATGCGACAAGGAGACTAAATCACTGTCTAGAAAAGTTTCCCTTCAATGCACTGCTTATCTAAAATAGATGTATTAGGCACTCTAAAAAGTTTCACTTAGTGGAATTCAACCTTGGGGTTGTTTGTTACTTGTACTTGTTGACGGATGGTGAGTCAGAGACTTCCCAGTCACATCAAATTTTGGTAGTTGCCCATTGGGACCGCAGGAAGAGGTAGAGGATGTGGATGTACAGTTTGACCCAAAAAAAGAGTGGGTAGAGCCTTATTAAAGGAAACATTTGATGCACGCTTAACTCTTGCTTCTCTTGCAAATGCAGCAATAGAAAGTAAGCAATGAATCCCAAATGAGAAAGGGTCTTTGCCTTTGAATTGTGCTCCTAGCTTTGCTATGGCGGGCAACATTCACTACATTCTGCTCACAGATATCACACATGAGATGAATATACGAGAGGATTACTGACTAGCTGCAATTAAAAGTGTGGATAATGATGGAGTGGATCAACATACCCTTGTTGACACAATTGTCCACGACACAAAGTTCCCTTCAAGGGGGGAAACTGATCAAAGATACATTCAACAAAGCAAAGTTTGGAGAAACCAAATTGCCAACAGATGAGCAGTTCCAATAGACCACAAGGCAACTTGGCTTGCTAAAAATGGGTATCTTTGTGGCACCTAGAGCTCAATTTTAGTCAGTCTATTCACTTATGGGGAAGGTCCATGCTGGGAATGGATAATAATTAGATGGTAAATTTTTTAAAGGCATTCAGATGGTTTTGGAGCTCTCTCTCTTTCTCTCTCTCTCTCTCTCTCTCTTCCCTTGTGATCCTCCTTCCTCTTGCTAGTGCTCCCTATTCCTGACATGTGCACACCCTTTTGGTGTGTCATTTCTTGTAGAGTGTCCTCATGCCCGTACAATGGGTGGTTCCTACTAGTAGCTTGAATATGAGGAGATCCATCATAATAGATCCAAGATCTATTGGCTGCCTGGTCCGGAAAGGAGGTCTGCTCGTATGGCACTCCCCTGCATTTGAGTTTCCCCAAGACCTTTTCTTTTTTTCTTTGCAGCAGATATGTTGCAAAGAATGTGTAATTTTTTAACTCTTAAGAATATCCTTCTTCCTTGCTCTATAAACAAGTCATCTATAAGTCCATTGGTGTAACTATAATAGGCTATTGTATTTATCCTTTCCTCCCTCATGTCTTGTGTGCTTAAAGTAACCCTCGTGTCTTGTGTGCTTAAAGTAACATCTTCTTGCCATGTAGTGGGTCTTTTCCATGCCTTGTGTGGACCATATTGACAATGAGTCATATGTCTTGGAAAATTATGGACCATGGTTGAATAGTATGTGCTGCATTGATGGAATAAAACAAAATGGTGAGTAGAGTAGAGTTTTAAATGTTGTTTGCATATGTAGCATGCTAACTCACCATGTAATGAGTGATGTGTTTCCCACCCCACCCTGCAAGGTATGCCTTCTTCCAATCTAGCAAGGCTGCTTGAAATGATGTGAGCTTACTTTTGTCCCAAGAATTTTGGTCAACGTAGTGGAGAATTTTATCAAGTGATTCCCACATGTTCGCCTTGTGATTCTAGATTGACCAGCATTGTCTTTAACCACTCTCTGTAAATAGTTTCATTTGTTGTGAACATGTTTCTCCTCTCCTCTCTATTAGAGTCTTTGAGGATAAATCCAAGAAACCTTATCGCCTTCATGCCACCTATTGATGCTTTCGTAGGTACCTTGTAACGACTTTGAGACATCTTAGGGTCCTCTTTGATTTTGACATTGCCTCCCTACAAACCAATTTCTCAGAGCACTCCCTATAATTCTTTGATGACTCTTTTTTACTCACTCTCTGGCTTTAAGATCCATGCAAAACATATGTACAAATGAAAAACCTTTTCAATTATTGTGCAGAGTGCATGATTTATAAAGACATGAACTCTACTCAGAGGAATATCAAGCATGGCCTAAAAGATCTATTTTAAAGATGTTTGTTGGGAGCTCTACTCCATTGAGTGAAAGAGGGCATCCTCCTATCATCAAAGCTTTGGCCAAAGCTTGCGAAGGAAGAGTTGGTGAGTGGCCAAAACTGTTACCATATGCTTTATGGGCTGATCGTACAACACATAGCTCAGTAAATGGCTACATGCCTGCGGAGCTAATGTATGGTCAGAAGCCAGTGATTCCGATTGAAGATACAATTCCCACATGGAATGTACTACCTTGGCAAGAGGGGCTTAGCAAGGAAGATCTCCTTGCACTGCGTATAAGGCAGCTAGAGAGAAGACCTGGAGACATTGAAGCTGCAAAAGAACGACTCAAAAATGCAAGGTTGAAAAACAAGGAATACTTTGATAAGCGACATCGACTCAGGAGCAAAGCAATTGACAAAGGTGACTGGGTTTTGGTGTATGATAGTAGCCTTGATAACCAGCACACAATCATGCGTAAGTTTTCAAAAAGATGGTTTGGACCGTATGTTGTAGAGCATGTGCATGAAAATGCTACTTACAGCTTGTCTGAACTAGATGGTACAAAAGTAAAGATTCCCATTGAAGAAAAAAGGATCAAAATGTTTAAGAGAAGAGGAGACAGTGATCCAGAAGATGTTGATGAGGAAGAAGAGCAAACCACAGGTAAAGATCAAAGTGAAGATGAAGATTTGGAATCATCCAGTGAAGAAGAAAGCAAGGAAGATGTACAAGAGGGCTTATTTTTCAAAGAAATAATGTGGCACATACCGGAGGATGTGCAGGTTTAGAGGGGGTGGATGTCGTGCTGTGACACGTACATAGTGGGAACGCATGCTACAAGATCTATCTTTTAACTTTTTAGATACATAATTATCTTTTCTAGAATGTACATATGAATATTTAAGTATAATAATAAGCCTTCTATCTCATCCTATTATTTTTCTCAAGGGTAACCTATCCTTACTTTACCATCAGAAAATACTATGGGAAAAGCTCAATAGCTCCACCTCTTTAACTTGGGGCAAAAAGCATTGATTCTTTATTTCTACTATCTCATTATCATCTCACACCCTAGCTAGATCCTATATCTAGGGTACACTTCAATATATATATATTCTATGTATTTTTTATACTTTTCTTATATTTCTTTTTAAATAGCTACTAGGAGGGAATCAAATCCTAGTGGGACACTAGGTGGCATGATTTCAAAGATACACTTATTTTAATGTATTATTGCAAGCATGATTACAAAACTTTGTCAAGGAGCAATGTCATGCTTTCATATGGCATGAGGTGTCCTTTGGAATTAAATGAAAGTCTAGGCTAAGGGGACCACGGGAAGACTTTTGCTACCAGAAATGGACCCTATTTTGATGAATTTTTTACACAAGGTTCCAATCCGAATTGGAAAATGATTTTAAAATGAAAATCGTAGCTAATGAGCTGAAGTTTCTGCCCAAATTTTTACTTTTGTATTTGAAGCCACGGTTGAGGAGATATGATCAAAATACTGGACCCCAGTCTGCCCTCTTTTCCAATTCCTATTCACACTGGCTCCTCTCTTCTTGTGTAAACCCTTAGGGGTTCCCTTCACCTATAAAAGGGGACCTCTTCTTCCTTGAAAAGGAACTGAAGCATTCAAGCCATTGATGAGAGGAATTCTTGAGAGAGTGAGTAGTAATGCCTAATTGTACTTAGCCCCATTAACATAAGCCCAAGCCTACACTTTCTCCTAGAGGAAGACTAGCCATTCTTGTAAGCTATCCTTGGAAGATCAACTCTAATCAAAGAAGGTATTGTACTTGGCATATCAAGCAAAGTGGAGTGCTCCCCTCTTCTTCTCTCTCCATCAATAATGGTGCCGAAGGGTTTGTCAAGTAAGATGTGTTCTACATTGATGTTTTCTTGATTTCTTGTTGTTTTCTTTTTCATCTCTAATCCGACATATATATATATATATATATATATATATATATATATATATATATATATGTATATATATATATATATATATATATATATATATATATATATATATATATATATATATATATATATATATATATATATATATATATATATATATATATATATATATGTATCTAATCTCATCTCCTTAACCAAACCTATTTCTCTCATTCTTAGTAATTCATCCTCTCTGCAAATTCTAGGTTCTCTTTTCTACAGGTACATCTCTCCCCGCAGTATCTTTATTGCCTACGGGCAAGAATAGGGCTTGGGAGGGAAACTTCTTATCTCTTCACTTATCTCATATCTACATTTCTCACATACTATCCTAGATGAATAACCCATATGATGATCATTTCTATCGCTTTCACTCTGTACGATCTATTAGAATTAACGTATGGATTAGCCGAAAGGTTCCAAGTGCGATTTCATAATTGAGTTTCCCCCCAAAATCTACAATGGCAAAAGCGTGCTGGTAGTCAATTCCACAGGAGAGCTGACTACAACATTTGCCAATAGTCCCATTGGTTTCTCAATATGTTCATCTTCCAGTTGCAACTTCATTCATGTTTGTCTAATTGTTGATTTTTCCCATGCTTCCCAGATAGGTTTTGTTGCTATGGTAATACCTGCTCCACTATCCAAAACAGCCATGGTTGTTACATCATTATATTGTACTGAAAGGTCGTGTTTCCTTCGTTCCCCTCATAGTAATCCCCAACTTTGTTCATGGGCATAAATTTGACAATTTTAGCCCACATCTCTCCTTGTTTTGCAATTCCTTTAAGTTTTCTTGGGTTACCCCCTCTAAGCCAATCTTTCCCATGGTAACTTGCAGATCCTTCCATAAATATGGTTGTATCTTGAGCAACTAACCCACTGTGATTATGCATTGGATTAGAGTCGACATAATTGACTGCAAATTTACCACGTCTAATGTTTGCTTTGGTCTATTCAAATTTTTTGTTTTACATACCAATGATTTTTCTTCATTTTCACCCATGTATCAAGGTAGTGTTTGAGCTCTCGATAAGCTTGAATGCTCTAATCCCCAATCTCCATACAAAGATTGTTCATCTAGTCCCATGGTGGTTGATCTAGCCACACTTCCTTGATAGGAGCTGAATTCAAAGTTAGACTCCCTCTTTCATATCCCTAACTCATTCCTAGAGGTGGTTTGGCCAGTCTTCATTAACTAAAGGCATTCCATCTAACCCTTCCTCACTCTCTGAAACTATTAGTTTAGGCACATATTAGTGTTTGCTAGAGTTTTTCTCAACTCTTCATAATTTTGCATTTTCCCTTTGTTCAATTTGATCTCAATTTTTGTTGGTTTTTCTATGAATTCCAACTGAGGATTTTGTCTCTCTAGCATAGATTGTGTGATTTGCACCAACTTTTTGCGTCAAGTTTAGCGGCTTTCATGTCAGTTGACGAGTAGTCTTTCCATTTGGATTCTAATGTTTGTTCACTTTCAATCCCGCTTAGAAAGCTTCCAAGGTTGTGTTGATTGGTTCGTATATTTTGTTCACAAGTATGGATCCTGTCGATCTTGGTTTTGATTCTTTTAATTTTGTTTACAATGTTTGCTTCATTTTGTCTACCTTCTTTTGCACTTTCTTGTCAATCTCTCTCTGTTACTTTTGTCTTTTGAGATTATATCATTTGCATCGTTCTTTTTTGGAGTCTTTCAAAGGTTTACTTGGTGTTTCTGACTCACTCGCACTTTTCTCTTGATTAGTCTAGCTCGTGTCCAGTTACTGTCCAAATTGGAACTGTGGTTCCCCTTATGATGTGCTACTTGGCATAACTTGAACTACGTTTATGGTTTCCTTTCCTTTGTTTGCTAGATTCCTAGGACAATCTTTTGGAAAATGTTCTCCCTTGCAACCACACTCTCCACAATATGCCTCTATTGGTTTTACGTTCTTATATATAGTGCAGGATAATCATTTTTCCAATGGTCATTCCACTTGTAGCTATGGAAATTTCCGGTTCTTGGTTTAGGCATTGGTTTCATTATGGCTAGTCTAGCCCCTTGGTTTGCAATGAAGTAAACTGGTACTGCATGGGGTAGTGCTTGGTAAACTTGCTCCACAGTAATGGGTGTTGATCGGGTGTACCACTTGTCCTCTATTTCCATTGTTGCAAAACTCGCTTCATTGTACGACGTGATTGGCAGTAGAGCCTTCAGGCAACATGTACTTGACTGGTACATCATTGTTTCTTGGTAGCGGTGGCTGCTAGCCTCATATGAATTGTGGTCTTTCCATATTCTTAGGTGGTCTCTAAACTTGTGCCATGTTTGCTGAATATCTATACATGGGTTGCCCTTTTATCTCATGGACACACATTAAACATTTTTGTCATATTTAGGCTAAAAATAGGACTCGTTTGTTTCATGGTTTGTCCATTTCCCTTTAATGGCACACCATTTCAATGGTATGTGCTATCCCATAATTTTTCCTTGAGGTGGACCCTATCCTAGCCCTCTCATAGGCATCTTTCACATGTTATTCATCATGTCGTTTATGCGCTTAAGCATTTCCTCCATGGCATTAACATGAGTTTCCACTGTTGGTCCTACTTGTACTGACACAATAGATGTGATTCGCTTACTCTGTGTATCCTTGATAGTGCTTTCTTCAGTGTAAACATCGCAATTATCACTCAACTCAATTGTGTCACTGCATGCTTCCCGAGTTGCATCTTTTTAACTGTATGAAATGCATGCAACTAATTATTAAGCAATCCTTCTAGGAACAATGAGACTAGTCTTTCCTTGGTTGGAATTTCCATCTTTGCACATCTATCAATGTATTGCCTCATCCGTCGACTCACACAATGTCTTACGGTTTCTCCTTATTTCTATTTTAAGGCTGTAGATTTGTGACATGGTGCTATGCTTGATTCCCATTTTTGAGCAAGGAAAAACAAATCTCATGGCCAAAGTCGGTAGATCAATTATTGATCTAGGAGGTATGGTTTGGAACCAAGTCAAAGCCTTGCCTTCTTAAGTCATCCCATACCCCTCAAATTGTGTATGGAAGTTTGTTATACATTCAGCTCTCAAAACTTGTTTGAAGCTTGCTAAGTGGTTATATGGATCCCCTGATCCACTGTATTTTTTGACCCTTTTAAAAATCAACTGGTCTAACTTTATGATGATGTTTCGCACCCAGTCTCCTAGCTTGTGTTTCTCCCGTTAAGCCTTCAAACCAGTAGCTTGGTAGGTGTGACTCGTGTGGACCTCTTCTTGTCCTTGTGTCACTCATTCTTCCCCTGTTTAGGTGGTTTCCACTTCTTTGCCCCCATGTCTATCATTGAGGTGACTGCTTCGAGCCGTACTTCCCCACTAATTAGCCATGGTACCAATTGCGCTCCCATTTTTATTTTGTTTCAGGTATGGTCCCCAAAATAACTTCTTGGATTGAGTTTCCATGGTATTTTGTCTGTTCAATATCATTTGGATTCATCATAACGTAATTATTGTTACAACAATCCCTAAAGAGGTGGACGGGAATTTCTACATAACCCTTCTCTTTTATCCTGAAAATATACACAATTTTCAAGGGTGTCAATTGCCTTGGTTTGGCGTAGCAATCCAGACCAAGTTAACATTTTTGTCTTCCCAACAATAGACTCCAAGCCTTGGGTTGTCCGTGGGTATGCGCTTTAGAGGTTTGGTGTCTATCAAATCATATCCTTCTAACTCTAACACTAGTGGTCCTTCCTTCATGGTCATGTTTGGAATCAAATTGTCAACTTTCATCCCCATCTGTCTGCAGTGTTTGGATTTTGGATTTTGTATTTTGAGGTATTGCACTCCGTTTTGGTCTATGTAGAAGGTATCTTGCTTTTTTGCGTCTTCGAACTCAACGGTATGGCCATCTACCCTTACAACATAGTCCTCATTAGAGTCTAGATAAATCTGGGCATTGTACTTGTTAGTCTTAGAAAAGGTCAAAAAGTGCTTGAACTTGAGTGAGGTTCCAATCCCCGATTGGGTAAAAAAAGAAGACATCTCAAAACTTGAGTCGGAGTAAGTATCTGACACTTCTTCTGCTATAGCCTCTAAAGGTCTCCCTTGGTTTACACTTTCCTTTGTGGATACTCTACTCTCAATTTCTCAGTTATAGCCTTGATTCGCAAGCAGAGCTTGGCCTTAGGTACATAAAGACTTGAGATTCTCAATGACAAGAAATACATGGCTTTTCGTACCAATACCAACCAGTTTCAAATGTAGTCAACCCAATTTGGAAATGTCCAAGTTCTTTCCAATCTCCCTATAAGAGCATTACTGTATAAGGTAGTCTGAGAATCACATGGATATACAGGAACTCTTAATGCAAACTTTTGCTTCAATCCTATCAAAACAGTCACCCACATCAATTTGCAACTTCCAACTCTAGAATACTCAATTTCAAGTAGCAAACAATGTCCAATTGACCCCAAGTTTTTCAGGCTACCTGTACGATGAGTCTATCAACACAGGTGACCAAAAAATGTGAAAAGTTCTTTCTCTAGCTAGCAGGAGATATTAATTGTGATTAATATCTACTGGTTCAAAAAATCAATATTTTCCACTTTTGCTGGTTTCCCTAGGTTGAGTTAGGTCCAATAAGCCTTGTGTTTATCCAAAAAATCTGGAAAAGTTCAACACAAATTTACACCAGTTTCAGTAATTTGCAGACTTTGCTACAAAACAATTGTCAATCTCAATCAAAACCAATTCAAATCGCCCCAAATTTGGCATAGGCACTCAATTACTATCAGAGACCCAATCCCTATTGAGAAAATTCCACAAAATGGATTGTTTAGAGTAGAAGCTATTGATCATGATTAATAGCTCCTGGGTCAAAACTCTTTTTGATTTTCTTAGCTTATCTTTGAAGGTTCAGTCCACGAATTCTCTACAATTTTCCAAGATAACCCACAAATGACACCTCATGTGATGAGATAAATCGAAAATCCACTTGGATATCTACTTACCCTACTCCTATTCAATCGGCAATAGGTAGTGGAAAATGTCTACTAACACTGAGTTTTTTCTTGTTTTAATTATGAAATGAGTGTCAACCTTCAGACCCTAACATAGTCCAATGCGTCAACCACTCAAAGGCAACCTAATCTAAGCCTAAAAGGTTCTCAAGAGTACGACTACTCCCAAGATGCCTCTACATAGCTGAAGTAGACACACCTCAACCGTGAGATTTCTAAAAGAAGAATTTTGACTCTAGGTGAACCTAGAGCTAGGTGAACCTAGAGGAAGTCTTTGCACAATGTTACCAGAAACCTGAGGTTTTATTTAGTTTAGATTACCTCATCCTTGGCAACGGTGCCAAAATGTTGGGCCCTTTGCTTGTCAACCCAAACTATCTTATTGTAGAGATAACAAGAACCACTGATATAAATGTCATACCATGGGACAAAGCTAATCCAGCTAGTGCATGGAGGCTACAAGAGATTGTCAGTCTCTTGAAAAACGCATTCAATCCCTACTTACTCAAACAAACACTCAACTGCAGTCGGCTAGCAAAAAGTAGTCACGAAACCGCAAGGAAATCTCATCACTTCATCAAGCAATAAAGTCCAAATGCAACCAAAATTATAGATAAGATAGGCAACATACATGCCCAAACCCTCAAATCTCCCTCAGAATTGGACAAAATCACGATTAATATTAGCAGGACAAATTTTAACCTAACTATTTTTGGTCCTGAATGCTCCTACTAGCTTGCTATGATGCCCCAACACCCCTCCTATGCATAAAATGTAGTTTGGATATATGAAATGTCAGTTATGAGAAAATTTATAATGAGGTTAGACACAACAAAAAAATAGATTCATCACGAGAAACTTATAATGCCATGTAGAGCTTTCACTTATGTGAATGTAATGGAAGTATGGCACTCCAAATAGACCATCCACAAGAGAGTTATGAGCTTTAGAAGAAAGAGGGAGAATACACAGTGTTCTTTATAATCGCACGTATCTTCATTATTCAAAGTGAACTTACAAAAATAATACAAAACTTGGCTTTTATACCTTTCCATAAGGTTTTAGGTAAAAAATAAAGAGATGTACCAACTCTGTCGTAGTCTAAAAATTAAGTAATACAATCTGGAAGCTTATAGCTCCACTGGATCTAACTCATAGTTACATATGCACTTGCTTCAAAAATCAATAGAGTACAAGGGCTTGCGGCTATAATTATTTAAATTGAGTAAAAAAATAATATTACATCATGGGCTGGTCTTTAGAGCCTCTTTGTTAGCTAGGTTGCTAACACCCCAGGTCATCGACCCATTCATCTAAGGCTAAGCAATGTAGGCTGTCTAATCTAATTCAACGATGTCATGAGAAACATAAAACATGAGTCCAACCATATAATATCATCTTGTAAATGCACAAACAATCCTTTCCAAGGTAATTAGGCTATACAAGGTCTCTACCCTTGCACATCTGACAAAAGCTATCAAGGTAATTAGGCTATATTGGGTCTCTAGCCTTCCACATCTAACATAATCTATCAAAACCACTTCATAATCCAATCCAAAACCATAAAACATAATACAATCCTCATCACATGGGTGATCACTCCACCCTACTCTAGGTGATGCACATTATTATGCAAAAACAAGTTAGTACATAATATGGTTGCAAAAATTTTGACAGCATTTTAACAACACACTAATAACCAAAAAATATCCAAGAGCAACACTAACATCCAAAATCAAAATCACAACCATAACCATAAGGGATCTTCAACCCTTGACCATAAACCATATTCACTGAGACCAACTCCCACACTTGGAGTTTTAATTGTACTTGCAGTAGTCAATTTTTATGCACACAAAATGATCTAACGAGGGACTAAACATAATTTCAAATCTTCAATTTAGACACATCTAAACATATGCAAATGATGTACCATGACCGCACATCACCTCCCTCGCACATATAGCTAGTTTTGACCTAGAAGGGTGGAAAGCAGTACACACATGCACATGAGACATCCATATCATTTCTTTGAGGTTCCAATCATGAAACATCATCACATAAACCCAATAATTTTGATCAATCCATATGCCATAACTTCACATGTAGGTGCAAAACAACTTCTCTATATTTTTGGATGCACGCACAACATACAAGAGAGAGTGTTTGAACTCATATCAGTGCATCAAACCAAAGTGGTTAACCTCTAGAGAGATAAGTGTTGTGTGATTAGGGAGAAATCGGTGTTCAAATACCATATTGCAAAGCAAATCTTATCAATGGTCTTTCCCTATAGAAGGTGAAAGTAAACAATGGTACTATGGGAGGCATTTGACTTTGATGCTATTGCTTGAGAAACCATTGACCTTCAAATATGTCTCCATGATGATGTAGTGCAGGACATCTCTATGAATAATGGTTGAGATATACATTGCTCAAGTTGTACCTCTTTATTGTCAATGACAAGGTTGCTTGGTTTAAAAAGAAAAACTCTATATAATATAGACTGTCACAAAATCTAATATCTAATATCTAACAAACCCAAATGATTTTCTCATATTAAATTGATCACTTAATGTGGGAGAATAAACGGGAACAAGTGTTCAGATATAGACATGTGCTTATAGATCTATCTCAACACGGGTACAAGGGGGGGTCGACCCAAGCAAGATAGGGGGTTGCTTAGGGGGTATACTCACCCACACACACTCACAAACACTCTCATTGTGTGCTATGCAAAGTGCAAAAACTCCCTCTCCTTCTCCAAGCAAGTAGAGGTTGAGAGCCTACACCAACACTCTTGGATATGGAGTGAAAATCCAACCAAGAGCCATGCTTCAATGCTTAAGCTTGCCATCTCCTTCTTCTTCATTACTATGCTATTATGTATGCTAGTGATAGCCGACTTTTGAAAATCAAAGAAAAAGAAGAAGAAAAAAACTTATTTTTCCTCTGTTGAAGCCTTGGCAACACTGTTGGAAGGCTCGGCACCGCCTGGTCAATCCTCCCAACACCCCTACGGGCATGACACCCCCCCCCCCCCCCCCCCTTTGATTTTCCGGCCTTGTCACCCTCAGCCCCGTTGGTCCACACCCCAGCCTAACCGGCCGCCCTCGGTTTCAGATACCCTTAGTCCCCCCGTAGTTTATTCCCCCCCCCCTGCCCGACTGGCATTGGATGAAATAACACCCCCTCTCTTTCTCTCTCATTTTCCCTACATACCTCTCTCTAGTATCCTCTCTCCCTCTCTCCCAAATTTACCCCCCCCCCCCCCCCCCCCCCGGCCAGGCGCAAGCTTTGAGCACTCACCCTGACCCCTCTCTCGTGCTCCCTCTGTGTTGATCCGCATGGAACCCCCCCCCCCCCCCGCCTCACACTTTTCCCCCCACTCTCTTCCCCCCCCCCCCCCCTTGGCCTGCTAATATTCTTCCCCTAACCCCTCCCCCCTCTTCCCCACCCGCTCGCCTCACCCTCCCCTCGGCTTCACTCACCCTTCCCTTGGCCCGCTATCCCCACTATCCCCCCCACACCATTGACTTCTACCCCCCCCTCATCCTTGAGACAACATACAAAACGGAGGATAAGACAACACCCCCCCCCCCCCCCCCCCCCCCCCCAACGGTGGGCACCTGCCCTAGGAGATTATCATTTTTTTTTGTAAATATCCTCTCTCTAGGTGATGGTCACAAAGTCCCACCAAGAGATTCCCATATTTTAATAAACCTCCCAAAGCAAAGCAATTGTCAACCACACCGAGCCCACCACTTTCTTTGTCTCCCCGATTAAGCTTACCCTAACCACACTGGGATTACCATAATCCAAGCAGCCAACACCTATAAATTGGCACTGAGAGGTCACTATCGAGGGGGGGGAGGGGGGGGGGGGGGGGGGGGCAATTCATGAGGAGTCAAGCATTTGTAGAGTGTAGTGGGAAGGATTGACACTATCACCATCACGGGGATGGGGCTTGTGTGTTGGTTTTGCCTTGGGAATTGCACCATGCGAAGGGAACCACATCCATCTCTCGACTCCAATGGTCGATGCACACACGTATACACGCTCTTTGTAGCAAGTATTCACAATCGTTGAGTCGTCTTAGAGAATGCACCAAGTAGGTTGCACCACCTCCTCTCCCTACCTCTCTACCACCAAGGCGTTCCACTTTGTAAATATTGCAAAAATAATTTACCCTCACACCCCCGAGGGTTTTCATCATTTGCAAATCTGTGTGTGTGTGTGTGTGTATGTGTGTGTGTGTGTGTAAGTTTGTGGTGTTTATATTATCGTGGTTTGTGTCCTAGCCGCGCAAAGCTAGGTGGTGCCCCTATTCACTTTATCGTGACAGGCTCGAGGCGCGCCATTCGGCCCCCGGTGTTTTAGAGGCCGTCGGGGTTCAGGGTTTTCTTTGCGTCCGTCATTTGGTGCCCCCACTGAGGAGGGCTTTCTAAGACCCTTCAGTTTACAATGCTGAAAGTGACGCCCACTATCAATCATGGACGAATGGATGAAGGAATTTTCTAACTGGAGGATGGAAGAAGAGGAGACGAAGGAGGCACTAGCCGCCTTCATTGAGGTGCTACTGCGAGGCACTAGTGTCGTCAGCATTCAAGAGGTAAATTCTCCATCTAGTCGCTCGTTCTAACTATAAATTGAGAGCATCAGGTGTGAGGTCGGTGAAGTGCCATCACTGTTGTCAACCGAGGAACACTGTCAATGAGTGCCAGCAAACGAAGGCAGCGAAAGGGCTGAAGTCATCTACATCGACATTCATCACGAAGAAGTCATTCACACCAAGGAAGGGAAGCAAACAGTGAGACCTCTTTTCCCTAAAGAAACTGCAGTCAAAGTTATAACTCCAAAGTGGCCTAAAGGGGCTGCTCGAGCCAAAGGCAAGGAGAAGATAAGCCAGTCTGGAAACACATGACCCCGAAGGGAGAAGCATCTGGCCAAGCAAGTGCTTCAAGCTTAGAAAGCTGGGTTGTACCCACTTTGTCAAAGAAGAAGTCATCCGAAGCTAAGCGGCGGAAGGTCGTCTACCGATTTGCACGACGCATGCGAGTGCTACCAATCCACTTCGACAATCCAGAAGAAGAAGTGTAAGAAGATTCCCATGTCCTAAAGAAGAGTGGTTCAGCTACTGCTCTCACTGTTTTGGAAAGCGAGTGGAGGATCTTCCTCCTCTCCCTGTACAACTTATCCTGAAGAACCTCTCTACCACGGGAGAAACCTAGTGGGCTCGGGACGAGTTGCAACTGAATGGAGTAGAATTCATGCAACACGCCGACTACAGAAATTACCTGCAATTGCTGTTAGCCAAGAGGCTGGGAGTGGTCAGACTTGTCGCCATCACCCCGTACGTGCTGAGCAACGAAGGAAAGGTAGAACCCATGAAAGGTGACGACCTCTTGTGGATGTGCCGACTCATCAACACTGACACGGTAAGAGTATGAGTAAGTATTCCACGCTCTGTGCATGATGGAAAACGGGCCGACGGCATTCCCGTTCAGATTCCTGGAGCATATGCATGTGAATATTTATGTAGATAGGAAAGTCTTCTACCAATAGAAGATCGTACACCTATTTGGTGCGACGGTACTAGGAGAAATCATCAATTCCTCGAACCCTATCATTCTCCCCATATTAGATTACCATCATTCCTTTAATGTCTCTATCTTTATCCTGTTTTAACCTATCCACCCACCCCTGTAAAAAGCCGCTATGAGCCGCTACTGTTAATGTAATGTAAAAAAAAAGAGGAAAAAGAAAAAAAAAGAGATTTATAATTTCCTGAGTCACTACCATGGCAAGTGTTTCTTTCCCCACGTTCAATGAAAAGAAGGGAGAGGATCTCACCACCGACTTTTTGGATGATTTTGACATTGCTTGTGTCGTCTCTAACAAAGATGACGACATTTCACGACTTAGAATTTTTCCTCTACTGATGAAAGTAGAGGCCAAGTCCTGGTATAATGCATTGCCCCAGGCTACCAAGAATGCATGGGAAGTGTTAAGGGCTACTTTTGTAAAGAGGTTTGGTGGAGGCACAACCTTGGAGAAGCTATGGCAGCTACTACTGACAGAATTAAAGCAGGAAGGCCTGCTGGAGTATGCCACCTACGAGTCCAAATTTGTGGACTTATGGGAGAGATGGGTTGCCTCACTGGAGGAAGGCGAAGGAGTGCCTAATTTCCTAAAGAAGGACCGTTTCATTGTTGCTGGTCTATGGTCGCCTGCTTAGAGAGAAGGTGAAGGGAAGGTTTCCTGCAACATATGAGTTGGCAGTCGAAGTAGCCGGCCTTAAAGACAAGAAGCTGTGCATGAAAGCAAGAGTAAACGAGTCAGAGGAAACAAGCTCGGCCCGACCAACCCTAGTGTCTGCAACAACCAATCATAGAGTCCAACCGTCGCAGGAGGCATCAAAAGAGCAGCAAGGCCTGCTGAGTCGCATCACCACGCAACTAGAGAGTTTATCTGTGCATCTGGTGTAGCAAGGGCATGCATCTGGCAGGAACCCAGAACAAGGAAGAGGACAACGAAGGCAGAACCTAGAGTACCACTGTTACAACTACGGGGAAGATGGCCATGGAATGTACTACTGTCCACACCCGGGGAGGCAGAATTTCAATAGAGGGGGGAGACAGAATCAGATCTCTCCGCCAAGAGCAAGACCACCACCACCTAGGCAACCAGGACCAATCCCACCGGTCCAAATCCTTTGACCACCTGTACAACAACAACAACCACCCCAACCTCTCATTCCGCCACTACCCCCACCACCTGCTGTGAACCAAGCGGTGAGTGTTATTAGCTTAGAAGCTAAAGGGAAGGCGAAGGTAGAAGAATCAGCTTGAGAGAAGCACAAAGGAACAACGAAGGTAGAAGAAGTGGATGCTATGGGAGTGAAGCGTGCGAGGCAAGAGGAGGCATCTCAAAGAGGAGAGAAGATGAAAGGAAAGGCCGAGTCTAGCAAGCAAGCAACTAGACCGCGGTGGAAGATAGACATCGTGGACTTCTCACTAGGTGAGTATGCAAAACCCTATGACTTAGTTCAGGATGTGTTAATGCAGGGCCCGAAGATAACTTGGCCCCAATTACTCCACCTTGCACCCAGAATGAGGAGGCAATGGACAAAAATGGTAAGTACCAGGAAATCAAGGCCCAGGATAGCTGGGGCTATCTTCGGGAGGGATCTCGACGACATCTTGCCAACCATGGACGCTCACATCAAGGGGCAACGAATTTCAAACATCTACATAGATGGTGGCGCGCAAATATGCGTCATGAGTGAAAAGATGATGCACCATCTAGGTCTAGAGGTAAGTAGGCCGTCACCATGCCGAGCCAAGATGGAAAACAATGTAAGAGTGAAATGCGTAGGCATTGTAAATGCGGTCAAAGTAAAAGCATTCAATACAGAAGTGGAGGTAGACATCTTCATCATGCCACACAAAGGTGAGGGCTACCCCATCATTCTTGGGAGGCCTTGGCTTATGGCTATGGAAGCTAAACAAGACCGGAGCACCGGGATGATCCAGATGAAGGATGCTAAAGGGAAGTCCATATTCTACGACATGAGGACTTGAAAGCAGCGTAACATGATCTTGGAGGCTTCAGAAGATGAGTCCACCAGTGACTACTCATCTACCTCAGGATAAGAGACAACCACCACCGACGGAAGTGACAGTAGCATCGAAGTAATGGGGGTCATTCTCAAAGACTCGAACAGGTTAACACAATCTGAAACAACCTCGACAAACCAAGAGGGATCATCAGGTATGCAGTCCTTGGAGGATGTAGGTAAGCTACAAAAAATGCTCTCAAATGACTTAACCAATGAAGAAAGGAAGGAGTACGTCTCCGGGACGTCTCCATGCTAGGTAACTTCACTACTTTGTTCATTGATGGCTATGATAAGATCACAGGTATTACAGTAGTAAAACACCATATAAAGCTCAAGGAAGGCAGTAAACCCGTAGTACAAAAGCTCAGAAGACTTGGAGTAATCCAACAAGAGGTGTTGCTTAAAGAAGTGAGAAGTTTGCTACAAGCAGGTTTCATCTACCCTGTCGAAGACTCAGAATGGGTCTCCCCAGTAGCAGTCACACGAAAACGAAAAGGTAAGTGGAGAGTCTGTGTGGATTATAAACCTCTCAATGCAGCCACGAAGAGGGACCACTTTCCCCTCCCATTCTAGGATGAAATACTCAATGAAGTGGCAGGTCACGAGCGATACAGAGTATGCGATGGCTACTCAGGATACTTCCAGATTAGCATTGCGGAGGAAGATCAAAAGAAGACAACCCTCATCACACCTTGGGGATGTTTTGCCTACAGAGTGATGCCGTTTGGCCTCACTAATGCCCCGGCCACGTTTCAACACTATGTGACTTTTGTTTTCCAACCCTACTTTGGAACATCAATACGGGTTTTCATAGATGATTTTTGCATTTATAGCTCACGAGCCCTTCATTTAAGCAAAGTCTATGATGGCTTAACTAGACTGCAAACCTTGGGGGGCCAACTCAACGTGGACAAGTGTCACATTGGTGAAAGCAAAGTCACTCTCCTTGGTCTTGTAATTTCAGCAAAAGGAATCGAGGCTGACCCTAGGAAGATTCACGCCCTGGTATCTTTATCGTCACCCACCACCGCCAAGCAGCTGGTTTCTTTCCTTTAGAAGGTAAGATACTTAAGCAGGTTCATTCACCTGCTATCTCAAGTGGTCCTTCCCCTACAAAAACTCACCCAGAGGGATGTCTTCTCATGGAGTGAAGAGAATGAGCAGCAGTTTACTGAGGTAAAGTAAATCCTAGCTAAGCTTCCCACTATTTCACCTCCTAAGTGGGACGAGCCATTTTATGCGAACCCTAGTGTGGGAAGTGATACACTCGGAGCAGTGCTAATGCAAAGGACCCCAAAAATTCTTTCATGCGCCCTATTTACTTCTCTAGTCGTGTCATGACCCCGTCAGAAAAAGGATTTACCGAGGTAGAACACATGGTTCTGGCACTAATGTTTGCTACCACAAAGTTCCGCTCCTATCTCCTGCCTAGACCCTTTGTAATCCTGACAATGGAGGAGGTTTTCCCATATGTAATGCGACACATGGATGTCTCATCTAAGATCTCAAAGTGGTTAATTAGACTTCAAGAGTTTGACTACACCATGCAAGTAGAAAACTCCACCAGGGCTAGTTTAGTGAGAATTCTCACTCATCGTCATTATGAGAAGAAGCTGAAGGTCAACACGGAAGCAAAGGAAGAAACATCAATGGTAGAAAGTCCTAGGCTAGAAAGAGCTCACTCTCTTTTCTTTGACGGAGCATACAAGAGAACAATGGATCAGTTTGCAGCAGGCATGGTCATTTTCAATGAACGACAAGAAAGAGTATTCTCCATTGGGCAGTTATTACACTCCCACTCCAACAATGAAGCAGAATATGCAGTCCTAATTCTTGGGTTGGAACAATGTATTTCACAAAGAATTCAGCGCCTAAATGTGTTCGGCGACGCTTTTCTTTTGATAAGGCAGATAAATGGCACAGGGGATTGTAAAAATCAGGTTTTACTTGGTCAACTTCGCCAAGTTAAGGACCTTCTAAAGAAGTTTGAAGCAATGAAACTATTCCATGTCCCAGAGCAGAAAATCAAGAGGAAAATGCTCTAGCTAAAGAAAGAATACAAGAAGTTCCCGTAGGGGCGATCAAATTAAAGCTACCCCTCTTCCAAGGTAGTGATGCTATGCCTGATATCATCGGTTTTCTAGATATAGGAGAATGTTCAGCAGGACACACCAAAGGCCAAAAATAGTGGCTGGTAAGGAAGGCTACTAGGTATCGCCTTATAGATGACCACTTGTATTGTAAGGGCAAAGATCGAATTCTCAGGCGGGTGCCAACCTCCAGTGAAATCACAGAGGTAATTTCAAGTTGCCATGACGGCGTTTGCGGTGGTCATTTTGCTCTAGATATCACCAGTAGGAAGACTCTACAGGCAGGATACTTTTGGCCTAGTTTGAACAGGGATGTACACCATTGGTGTAAAACATGCAAGGCTTGTCAAGTGGCCAGTGATCGCACGTTAACTTACGAGACACAAACCCCTATCATCTCATATGGTCCTTTTAAGAAATGGGGAATAGATGCAATCGGTCCTTTACTAAGGGCCCAATCAGGTAAAATGTACATCATAGTGCATGTAGACTACATGACTCGATGGGCAGAAGCAACGGCCACCACCCGCATTACACACCAAGAAGTGGCAAAGATCATTTTTGAGCATATCGTTTGCCGTTTTGACACTCCTCTTGAGATAATATCAGATAGAGGACCAGGATTCAGAGGTGATTTTGTGGGAGAACTGATAAAGAAGTTAGGCATCACACGTCGGAATTCCACACCATACTATCCACAATGCAATGGTCTGGTAGAGAAGGTAAATGGAATGATTTGCAAAATCATCACAAAATAGGTGAACAATCACAAAGGGGACTGGGATAAACATCTCATGGCAGCTCTTTGGGCCTACAGAACAACATTCCGAACATCACTAGGTTTCACCCCTTTCCATCTAGTTTATGGGAAGGAGGCAATTGTACCCATTGAGGTACAAATAGCTAGCTTACGAGTTTTGGCTAGCCAAACACATCGTCCGATTGTAAACCTCAGAAACCACATCTTGGATATGGGAGAGACTCCAACTGGATAGGGAAGAAGCAATCAATCACTATGCAGCACATGTAGAACAACGCCGGCTCACTTTCAATCAAGGGCTTAAAGAAAAGGGACTGAAGAAAGGCATGTTAGTACTGCGATACGACAACAGATTTGACACTAGGAAGGATAAGAAATTTCAACCCAGATGGGAAGGGCCATTCATCATCAAGAAGTGCTATGACAACGGCAGCTATAAGCTGATGGAAGCAGATGGGAGAATTCACAAGACTAGGGTCAATGGATGGAGACTGAAAAGGTATTTTCTTAGGTTTGACCCAGAATTCGTGCTAGACATTCCAGAGGAGGGAGAACCCTCTAACTCTACAACTGAAGAAGCAGAAGAAGGGCTAGAAGCATGAATGCCTCTAGCCAAAGGGAGAGGGCTAATGATAGCCGACTTTTGAAAATAAAGAAAAAGAAGAACAAAAAAACTTATTTTTCCTCTGTTGAAGCCTTGGCAACATTGTTGGAAGGAAAGGCACCGCCTGGTCAATCCTCCCAACACCCCTACGGGCATGACACCCCCCCCCCCCTTTGATTTGCCGGCCTTGTCACCCTCAACCCCGTTGGTCCATACCCCACCCAGCCTAACCCGCCGCCCTCGGTTTCAAATACCCTTAATCCCCCCGTAGTTTATTCCCCCCCTCGGCCCGACGGGCATTGGATGAAATAACACCCCCTCTCTTTCTCTCTCATTTTCCCTACATACCTCTCTCTAATATCCTCTCTCCCTCTCTCCCAAATTTACCACCCCCCAGGCCAGGCGCAAGCTTTGAGCACTCACCCCGACCCCTCTCTCGTGCTCCCTCTGTGTTGAGCCGCATGGAAACACCCCCCCCCCCCGCTCTCCCGTATTCTTACACTCACCCTTTACACCCCCCCCCCCCCCCCCCCCCCCCCCCCCTCTCACACTTTTTCCCCCACTCTCATTACCCCCCCCCCCCCTTGGCCCGCTAATATTCTTCCCCTAACCCCTCCCCCCTTTTCCCCACCCGCTCGCCTCACCCTCCCCTTGGCTTTACTCACTCTTCCCTTGGCCCGCTATCCCCACTATCCCCCCCACACCATTGACTTCTACCCCCCCCTCATCCTTGAGACATCATACAAAACGGAGGATAAGACAACCCCCCCCCCCCCCCACGGTGGGTACCCGCCCTAGGAGATTCCCCCTCCCTCTAGTGCCACCTCATCCTCTCTCTCTCTCTCTCTCTCTCTCTCTCTCTCCCGTTTCAAGCCGGAAGGCGCAGCGCACATGACCATGGAGCCCACGCCTTCATACACCACACACTCACCCTCATCCTCACCCTCTCCCTCATCCTCACACTCACACACACACCCAACCCCCTCTCCCTCTCTCACACTCTGTTTCGGGAGCAGCCGCCCGCCCTCCCGCTCTCTCTCCCTCTCGGCTTGTACAGGCGTAGCCCGTTCTCTCTCTCTCTCTCTCTCTCTCTCTCTCTCTCTCTCTCTCTCTCTCTCTCTCTCTCTCTCTCTCTCTCTCTCTCTCTCAAAACCACACACACACACTAACACACACTATCTATCTTAACTCTCTCTAGCTATGGCCGCTACCGGGACCTTTACACCTACTCTTACACTACCTACCTTAAAACTAGATTCCTAAACCCCCTAGCATGGGGCACACACACACACACACACACACACACACAATACCTATGAAGGCCGCTAGCTATTCAAAAACCTACATTATTCTTGACATTTATTCCTACACACTCGTACACTTACTCTAATACTACCTACCTTTAAACTGGATTATTAAACTCTCTTGCATGGGGCACTACCCTTACATGATAAAACTTATTATCTCCTAATATTGGGGGGCATATGGCCATTACACTTAATGCCCTCCCCCAAATCGAGCCTGCCTGCGATCTCTGTTCTGTCTCCCCACTCTACACGGCCCACTCATTCCCTCACTCCTGCACTCTGTCGTGCGGGTTCCTATACGCTCTGCTCTGCTCACTCAGAACGCCACCGAAGGCATTAACCTCGGGGATCGTTCGTATGATCTCTCCCACTCCTCCAGCTGCTGCGCGAGTTGTAAATAAAGGTGATCTCTCTTGGAGCTCACTTAGTGTTGTGCACTTGTTCATTTCGTTGTGTGTTTGCAAATACCACTTAGTAGTCGCACTATCTCTTGTTGGGGAAAAGCTTTGAGTGATGGTTAAAGGGAAAGATAAATTGGCAGTTGTGGAGCTGGCTGCTCCAACTCAAACACAGGTATTACTGTTGGACATGGGCTTTCAAATACTTGATCTCTTGTTTAATTTTTGTGGTAAAAAGCTGGCTTGCGGTTTGGAAGCAGTCTAAATAGTTTTTTTCTCTCCTTTACTTAACTCAATGTAGTTGGTTGTTTCCGTTATAATCCGACTGTAAGTTGCCTACGACGTTTTCATATCGTTG